>NC_079165.1:46078068-46305568 GCF_947568905.1 Ostrea edulis
CAAGGCATCTAAGCGCCATTCACACCCATCGCCTCACTTATAAGGGATCTCAGCGCTGTTCATACCCCTCGCCCCACTTACAAGGCATCTCAGCGCTGTTCACGCCCCTCGCCTCACGAACAAGGCATCTAAGCGCCATTCACACCCATCGCCTCACTTATAAGGGATCTCAACGCTGTTCATACCCCTCGCCCCACTTACAAGGCATCTCAGCGCTGTTCACGCCCCTCGCCTCACGAACAAGGCATCTAAGCGCCATTCACACCCATCGCCTCACTTATAAGGGATCTCAGCGCTGTTCATACCCCTCGCCCCACTTACAAGGCATCTCAGCGCTGTTCACGCCCCTCGCCTCACGAACAAGGCATCTAAGCGCTGTTCACACCCCTCGCCTCACTAACCAGGGATCTAAGCACTGTTCACACCCCTTGCCTCACTTATAAGGGATCTCAGCACTGCTCACACCCCTCGCCTCACTTACAAGGCAACTAAGCACTGTTCGCACCCCTCGCCTCACTTATAAGGGATCTCAGCGCTGTTCACGCCCCTCGCCTCACGAACAAGGCATATCTAAGCGCTGTTCGCACCCCTTGCCTCACTAACCAGGGATCTAAGCGCTGTTCACGCCCCTCGCCCCACTTACAAGGCATCTCAGCGCTGTTCACGCCCCTCGCTTCACGAACAAGGCATCTAAGCGCCATTCACACCCATCGCCTCACTTATAAGGGATCTCAGCGCTGTTCATACCCCTCGCCCCACTTACAAGGCATCTCAGCGCTGTTCACGCCCCTCGCCTCACGAACAAGGCATCTAAGCGCCATTCACACCCATCGCCTCACTTATAAGGGATCTCAGCGCTGTTCATACCCCTCGCCCCACTTACAAGGCATCTCAGCGCTGTTCACGCCCCTCGCCTCACGAACAAGGCATCTAAGCGCCATTCACACCCATCGCCTCACTTATAAGGGATCTCAGCGCTGTTCATACCCCTCGCCCCACTTACAAGGCATCTCAGCGCTGTTCACGCCCCTCGCCTCACGAACAAGGCATCTAAGCGCTGTTCACACCCCTCGCCTCACTAACCAGGGATCTAAGCACTGTTCGCACCCCTTGCCTCACTTATAAGGCATCTCAGCGCTGTTCACACCCCTCGCCTCACTAACCAGGGATCTAAGCGCTGTTCGCACTCCTTGCCTCACTTATAAGGGATCTCAGCGCTGTTCACACCCCTCGCCTCACTTATAAGGGATCTCAGAGCTGTTCACGCCCCTCGCCTTACGAACAGGCATCTAAGCGCTGTTTGCACCCCTTGCCTCACTAACCAGGGATCTCAGCGCTGTTCACGCCCCTCGCTTCACGAACAAGGCATCTAAGCGACATTCACACCCATCGCCTCACTTTTAAGGGATCTCAGCGCTGTTCACACCCCTCGCCTCACTTTTGGCACGCTGTTTTTGGCTATATTTAGCTCTAAAACTTCATAGTTATTCGGATTTCAAACATTTCGGTTGAGCATCACTGAAGAGACATTATTTGTCGAAATGCGCATCTGGTGCATCAAAATTGGTACCGTATAAGTTTTAAATTATGACCATTGGGTCGAGGCCTCTGCTGGTGGACTGTTAGTCCCCGAGGGTCTCTACAGCCCAGTAGCTAAGTACTTCGTTACTAGCTTGAAAATACGGATGTATATTTAATTGCTGTTATAAAATTTAGAAATTCATTTCAAAATTAAGGATTGTCTCCCTCATGCATAGCTCTTATCCTTGGACGAATTTGCCTCCACTTTTTTGGCACGCTGTTTTTGGCTATATTTAGCTCTAAAACTTCATAGTTATTTCGGATTTCAAACATTTCGGTTGAGCATCACTGAAGAGACATTATTTGTCGAAATGCGCATCTGGTGCATCAAAATTGGTACCGTATAAGTTTTACATAATAAGGGATCTCAGCGCTGTTCACACCCCTCGCCTCATTTATAAGGGATCTCAGCGCTGTTCACGCCCCTCGCCTCACGAACAAGGCATCTAAGCGCTGTTCACACCCCTCGCCTCACTAACCAGGGATCTAAGCGCTGTTCGCACTCCTTGCCTCACTTACAAGGAATCTCAGCGCTGTTCACACTCCTCGCCTCACTTATAAGGGATCTCAGCGCTGTTCACACCCCTCGCCTCACTTATAAGGGATCTAAGCGCTGTTCACGCCCCTCGCCCCACTTACAAGGCATCTCAACGCTGTTCACGCCCCTCGCCTCACTAACAAGGCATCTAAGCGCCATTCACACCCCTCGCCTCACTAACCAGGGATCTAAGCGATGTTCGCACCCCTTGTCTCACTTATAAGGGATCTCAGCGCTGTTCACGCCCCTCACCTCAAGAACAAGGTATCTAAGCGCCATTCACACCCCTCGCCTCACTAACCAGGGATCTAAGCACTGTTCGCACCCCTTGCCTCACTTATAAGGGATCTCAGCGCTGTTCGCACCCCTCACCTCACTTATAAGGGATTCAAGCGCTCCTAAAATCCCTAGTCTTACCTACATGTAATATGAACTCTCATCATGCCCCTAGACTAACCTCTATGGGATTTAGGCGCTCTTCGCACCCCAAGCTTCACCTACAGAAGATCGACACTATATAGCCTCGATTATAATTAAGCCCAAGTTATAAACCGAAATATAGGTAAACGTTTGCCATATGCAGCCATATTGTTTTATTAGATTTGGTTGAAAACAAATTAAATTGGAAACATTTAGGGAGGGCTCATATTATATATATGGTATAAAGAAAGTCCGTAGTTTTTTTATGCTAAAAGAAAACGCGATATTGAGCTAATCTAGACTCCATACATGCATAATTATCCCCAAGTCACAAAAGGAGAGAGAGAAAAAAAACACACACACACCCCCACCCCCATCCCAAAATCGAGCCAATGGGAGAATTTTTACATGTAGCTTCTGTATAAGGTAGTTTTGAAAATGAACATCTCAGTACAGAGTACATAGAGATTAATGAACCTATCAGTAATTGCTAATTTTGATGTATTTACTTCGTTGCATAGTGGGTGGTCATATCTGTGATGTACGTAACTGTGAATACTTATATACTTACCTCTTATCATAGTGGGCGGCTATATCTGCCATTTACGTAATACCACCTATACAGTACTTAATTGTGATAATATTGTACATGTCTGTTAATTAAGAGATTGAAATATCAAAATTATTCATTATGCAGTATCTCTACAAAGCTGAAATGACAGTACACATATTGTGACAATGTAAATACAGCGATACATAATTGGCAAGTGTAATCACCATCAATAACACAGCCATCTGTTCTTTGGTATCCAGAAAATCTTCCAACATCAGCAAGATCGATTAATATGTACAAAACTTCGCTCCGCAGGGAGTCGTTGATCACTCCTCTGTTAATGAATTTTGTATCAAGCCATTGCGTTAATGGTAAACGTACTACGTCCCATAGGTTTTACTCTTTTAACAGTTTGGGTCCACTGGTCAGCTCTAAGCTCGAGACATCGCTGACATGTTAAGTGATTGTAGTTCTCGAAACAAATATTAATGATGTAATATTTGCATGAATCAATGCAGTTTGGTTGAGGTGTTCGTATATTTATGTATCGCTGATGAACGTCTGAGTAAAACTTGGTTTGCCCCTGTATTAAAGATTTACTTTTAATTTAAACTTCGATGCACTTACGTGTATGTTAGCTTCCTAAACAGCTTATAAACTGGACTTCCTTCAAATCTATATCATATCGAGATAACATTGAATTCGATATTTAATTTCATGTACAGGGATTTGTCTCAACTTCTCTTTCATGATATGACCGAGGCATAAACTTGAGGTACGTCCGCGGGCCGCTGTACGAGTTTTATATACTTCTTCCTAAGGGTGAATACCCATTAAATTTCACTGATCTCATGTTTTATTTCTTGTTAAACGCTGATTTTTCAACTTGAAAACGTAAGAAAGGAAAAATTAAAGGACCACAATGACATTATCAGAACACGTGAAACACAATTTTAAAAAGGATTTGGACTCCATATCTGGGATTTTATTCACAAAGGTTTAATGATTTCGGTTTGGGGTTATCGTTTTATTTTTAAATAATTTAAAAAAACAAAACAAATACCAAAGCATTTGTTTCACAAAATGGTTTCCTATCAGAGGAACTTGAAATATAAAGAGGTTAATTGTATATCGCTGGACCCTTATTTATTTCTACTTTGTGCAGAAATTTTGGTTATTCCTGTCAAACAGAATACAAATATAGTTACAGGTAATGGTAAGGAACACAAACGCTCTCAATATGATGGCACGACTTTAGCTTTCGAAGGTTCACTTAAATTTATTTTTGCTGCACTTGACACTATAGAGTAAATAAACTACAATTCAACTTTCTCAGACTAAAAATAAACAGCTCCAAAAAAGTTTGGATAGGCTCTATAAACCCTCTACAAGCACATCACCATGACCGGTTTTCGCGGCGATCAGAAGCCCCGACCTCGGGCGGTAGTTATAGCACCCAGTTCGCGGGCTGCTGGAGACGGGGGACCGGCCGTCGACGCTTACGTCTGCGGCTACTGCTCTTTAGGTGGTGGCGCTAACTGCGAGTGTGCACTGGATGGGATGCGCGTCGGTGCCCGAAGGTCGGTAGTTACATACAAAATGGAAACTAGAGTGGGGATATTCTTTCAGTTTACTGGGAATAGAATTCTCTGCTTGTAGATATGGAAAAAGTTCATCTAAACTAAAGTATTCAGATGCAAAAAACAAAAGCTTTGATACACTTTGGAATAGAAGAATACTCATACCCACTAGTCGAGTCACATTTGTCTTAATTCCGTACACCAAACAATATATTCTCAACTGTTTAAAACAGAACTTCCCTTATCACTGGGCTGTTACATTACCCTTTCTTGAGATACAAGGTTGAAAAGTTTGTAGCAATTAAATCATATGAAGTTTTGAAATTTGACTCAATGAATAAAAATCATATAGAAGTTCATGTGTTTATCAAAAATCTCTCATTTTAACACACACACCCCAAAAACCCCAACAAATTGAAATTAAAATGAAATTAAAACAGAGCAACACCCATTTACTTCATTACTTATACGTAATGAATAAGTTACTATCTGATCATTGAACTCTTGTAACATACCTTACCAGTTTGATCTCTTTCGTTCAATTCCTCGTCTGTAGGAGTATCATCAAGTATATTTTGAATTGCTTCAAAATCATATTCCAAAACCGCTTCCAAAAGTGTGTACTCGTCGTAGAAATCGTCTGAAAACGTCATTATGAGATTGTCTCTTCGACGATGATCGTCAGCCATTTATGCCAACTTTTAAATCATTGAGAAATATATCTGTAAAAAACAACGACATGTCGCCTGACACTTTTAATCGGCCAATCAAAATGAGTAAAAAAAATTTGAATGCTAACTTATGACCTAGGTTTGATACACTGTACTTGCCGCATGAATGATGAATAAAATTTGTAATAAGCATTTATAAAACTCCCAGAAAATTCTGTAAATATCTCTTCGGATGGCAACTTACAACAAATGATGATATTCGATCACAAGTCTGAATAGATTAATTCCGGCATATGCGACGTGTTGCTAAATAGACATGTAGGTAAACGTACAGGAGAACACGTGAAAATACCTAATTGGCAATATCGAGTCACTATTGAAAATCCCATCGCAGCAGATCATTTATATCTGGTAACACATCACTAGCAATGCGTGCACCGAGAATTATACCATCCGAAAAAATATACGAGTAGCCAAGGGGGTTCGTGTGGATTCCTCGTCAAAATGAAGCGAGACTGCTCCTGTTAGTCAATTCTGTTACTGACAAATCAATTGATGTGAAGAGTCTATGAATTGATAAAAATCCTTATGTATTCCATTCACGCTCACGAAGCAAGTCCAGTTTTGATAGCTGCTTACCTATGTCAATCGACAATCTTTGTGCAAACAGAGTTAATGTGACCAAATGGGTATCTGAAAAGAAAAAAAACCTGACGTCATTTCCATATGAGATCAATGTCAATTTACAAATCCAATATACCGCTGTAAAGAAATTATCACATCATCGTTACATAAAAAAAATAATACCTGAATATATGTTTTATTGATTCCTTTTTTGTATTTAATCAGCCATAAAACTTTACATAAAATCGAAAAGCATTCCAATACAAACTGTACAGTAGCATAAGAATACAAGAAAAATCAGATAAATGAGAAGTTGGTCTATTGATTGAGAACTTGTTTTGCCTGCGTGAAATTCGAATCGAGATAAAAACACACGACAAAACAAACAATATTCAGCTTGAAGTTCAGATTAAAAGAACTTATAAGAATCAGTTGAGAAAAATGCGCATTTGTGAAACACTATTGCCCTGGCCGTTTACCACTGTGCAAAGTTGATCTTGTTCGTTTAAATGTTTAAATGACCTTGACTTCAAACAATCGCATAGCCTTGACCTTTCCGTTTATCAAGTATAAATAACGTGTTTAACTAGTTCAAAAGTTCGTCGGGTGGAGACGTTAAAGGTTCACGCTTTATCAGTTTTCTGATGAAATATCACAAATTCAACGTAAAAATACTCTATAATTAATCAATCTAGTTTTCAGGATTGTTGCATTTTTGTAATGTTTATTAGTCACAATTCCTTAGCATGAATTGCAGTATTGTGTTTTTAGTTTGTTAGATTTCTAAATGTTTGATATGATTTTTTGCCAGAATTAGTTAATAAATGACCATTCTAATTCCTCAAACCGTGTGATGTGTTTAATTGTGTCAAGCAGAGCACCACCCTATCAGTTATCCATAAAATACTATATAATTAATCAATCATTAGTTCAAAAGTTATGATTGATTAATTAATGTTTTCCGCTACACTCAACAATTTTTCAGTTATATGGTGGCGCCCAGTTTTTATTGGTGGAAGAGAGAACCCAGATACAATGTACCTGGGAAGAGACCACCGACCTTCCGCAAGTAAACTGGGGAACTTTCTCACTTACCGGCGCGAGCGGAATTTGAACCCGCGCCGAGCAGAGGTGAAAGGCTGTGTGATCGTGAGCGCGATGCTCTAACCACTCCGCCATGGAGGCCCACGGAGGCCCCTCAAAAGTTATGACAGACAGATCTACCTAAACAATATCTAACCGATCATAGATCTCAGGAACAAAAAACAATGAAAAATGCTTGATTATAGAAGTTTTCAACGTCAAGTACCGGGTTCAACGCAAAATTGTAGAGTTCGTTTGGTGGTATAGCTCTTACAAAATATAAACACCAATGGAAGTGTAGAGTGAAAAGGCGAGGATAATGAACATTGATCAATGTGATAAATCCTATAAAGAAACAAAACTAAGAGTACGGCAAACACGGTCCCCTGGACATGCCAGAGGTGGATTACTGAAGGTACCTGCCTAAGAGGAGTAAGCATCACCTGTCCACCGGTCACACCCACCGTGAGCTCTGTATCTTGATCAGGTGAACTGAGTAATCCGTAGTCAAAGTTAGTATGCAAAGAATGGCCTAACAAAAGGTATGAAATACGTCAGACAGCATTCAACCTAATGACAGATTGTATCGTATAACGACCATACAATATGCAAATGGTTTACTTTAAACAAGACCTGTAACATCAACCTATAATCAGTAGCCTGCACCTATTTAAAAATTGATCATACGAAGAACATGTTTTTGCAAATCGAATCAGTTGAAAGATACAAACACCATTTGCAGAGTTTAACTATTTCCATGATCTTTATCTTAGACCAGCATGTATAATGTTGTTATCAGCCGGTTTTGTGTTGTTGGTCTATTTGTTAATTACAGTGTATATGTTGATTGGTTAGCAGTAGTTGATCTATTTGTTTATTGTATGTTGATTGATTAGCAGTTGTTGGTATATTTGTTAATTACAGTGTATATGTTGATTGGTTAGCAGTTGTTGGTCTATTTGTTTATTGTATGTTGATTGGTTAGCAGTAGTTGATCTATTTGTTTATTGTATGTTGATTGGTTAGCAGTAGTTGATCTATTTGTTTATTGTATGTTGATTGGTTAGCAGTTGTTGGTCTATTTGTTTATTGTATGTTGATTGATTAGCAGTTGTTGGTCTATTTGTTTATTGTATGTTGATTGGTTAGCAGTTGTTAATCTATTTGTTTACTGTATGTTGATTGATTAGCAGTTGTTGGTATATTTGTTTGTTATATGTTGATTGGTTAGCAGTTGTTGGTATATTTGTTTGTTATATGTTGATTGGTTAGCAGTTGTTGGTCTATTTGTTTATTGTATGTTGATTGGTTAGCAGTTGTTAATCTATTTGTTTATTGTATGTTGATTGATTAGCAGTTGTTGGTCTATTTGTTTATTGTATGTTGATTGGTTAGCAGTTGTTGGTCTATTTGTTTATTGTATGTTGATTGGTTAGCAGTTGTTGGTATATTTGTTTGTTATATGTTGATTGGTTAGCAGTTGTTGGTATATTTGTTTGTTATATGTTGATTGGTTAGCAGTTGTTGGTCTATTTGTTTATTGTATGTTGATTGGTTAGCAGTTGTTAATCTATTTGTTTATTGTATGTTGATTGATTAGCAGTTGTTGGTCTATTTGTTTATTGTATGTTGATTGGTTAGCAGTTGTTGGTCTATTTGTTTATTGTATGTTGATTGGTTAGCAGTTGTTGGTATATTTGTTTGTTATATGTTGATTGGTTAGCAGTTGTTGGTATATTTGTTTGTTATATGTTGATTGGTTAGCAGTTGTTGGTCTATTTGTTTATTGTATGTTGATTGGTTAGCAGTTTTTAGTATGTTTGTTTATTGTATGTTGATTGATTAGCAGTTGTTGGTATATTTGTTTATCATAAGTTGGTTTACTGGGATTTGGTCTGTGTGCTAATAGCATTACGAAAAATAATACTGTGAATACATACGATTTTTCGCAACTACGTGGATCTTAAAATGCAATATTATAAATTCATCAAACATTTGACCTTGATTTTCACTCGATTAGATATGAAATCAATTCAAAATATATGACAAATTTGACCTTTGGTCATTTCATATGTTAATCTGGACTCTACTTTTACTTCGTTATATCGCTTGACTGAATATAAATTATTTGTCTTGTGTAACTTAGATACCCACGGTATCGCTTGCGACCAAGGCTGATACAAACAAGGGAGCCCAAACCAAACTGCTCTCAATCTTTGACCTCGGAGCATAAAATCAAGTATTACAGTACCAAATTAGTCACCCAAACTGATATTAGTAGTGCTGACCGAGAATATAGACAAAAGATTGGCGTATAATACACTTAAGACATGGCTCGTTTCCAAGAACTTGATTTTCTTTGAATTATTCATGTGCATGTATTTCTCGTACTTGATCAAAATGTACCACCTCTATTCACAAAACACATTCAACTGCATGTTATGCGTAAAGAAAGGCTTGTCTTTTAAAAGTGCTTTGTTTTGAAATAAACTGTTCCGAGAAAAAATTTAAAATGAGAAATTCCTGATAATGATCAATTCTTTTGGAACTCAAAACAAATTACATGTATTATGAAACTTACTGTTGATCATATATAGGCATTTCAAGCTCACATGCAATTATACATTACAGATACACGATAGCTTAATAGTTGTGAATAATGTAAAGCTTTGATTCAGTCGATATTTTACAAAGCTCTTCATCGACTTTTCATGAACAAGTTTTAAATTTTTAGAAATCAGAAACATAACATGGTATGTGAAACAAAAACCCTTTAAGGTTGTATTTAATTGTCTCCATTTTGACGTAGGCCTAATTAAGAAAAAACCCGTGAATCCGTGTTATATTCATATTAAATCACTTGTTGTTTTAGTAGTCCAGAAAATGATTTCATCAACCATCAAAACTTCGAAAAAAGGGCATCCGTTTGTTTCAGTACTACACTGAAATCTTTAAGTAACCATCTAATCGATTTCTTCCGTTAGGCAAAATAATCCATAATGTAAGTGATTTTTACTCCTGTCTTATCCTACGAGTACCGGTAGATAGAATTTGAGCTGCCTCATTTCTTAACATAAATTTACAAATTCAGGACCGGATGAACATGAACGTGTAAATCACCAGAAGGTATGATAATACTGAAATAATTGTTGAAATTATTAATTTAAGAAATTTTTAAGTGTAGATGTAGTGTATTACCCGGAGTATTTTGTAAATGTTTGAGACACATTGTACCTTTTTGTCTAGGCATTCAAAATTTTATGTTGGTCTGAAATCGAAAACAAATTCAACCTTTACTATTTAATTCAAATGTTCGTTTCGTTTCCGAAGGCTAGGTTGCGGGGAAAATGATAAACATTTTCAAGGAAACCTACTAATGCGGGCACCAACTTAGTGGGTATCTGTATAAAATGCGAATCGAAACGAAACCTACAGAAACAAATTCTACCGAAACGAAATCTAACGAAACAGAACAAAACAAATCGTATAACCGAACTTTTAAATTGGTAATGTTAGGCCCTTGTGAAAGTTACCACATATCAATGACAACCCCCCCCCCCCCCCCCCCATTTAATATGGTCCGTCAGTCAATATCAAACATTGTTTGAAGAAACGTAGAGAGCAAGAGCACATTCAACAAGAGCAAAAATTACCGAAACATGTATTTTTATCCAAAGGCGGATCCATCGCCGACGACCACCCCCCGTTTATTATGTTTCCTCAGACCTCGAACCTGTAACTAACCGCCCTTCCCATTCTGATATTTCACGCACCAGATTTCCAACAATATCTCCAAGGACGAGGTGCTACAGGTACTATAGTTCGTAAGGTAGAACTGATTGGATCATGCGGAACTTACCATGCACGGAACTGTATCTCGGTATCAAGCCCACCATTAATATTTCAAAAGCTACTTGACAGCAGTACACAGAGACAATCGTACTGATATAACCGGTACAAGCAGACAATCGTACTGATATAACCGGTACAAGCAGACAATCATACTGATATAACCGGTACAAGCAGTTAATCATACTGATATAACCGGTACAAGCAGTTAATCATACTGATATAACCGGTACAAGCAGTTAATCATACTGATATAACCGGTAAAAGCAGACAATCACACTGATATAATCGGTAAAAGCAGACAATCATACTGATATAACCAGTAAAAGCAGACAATCATACTGATATAATCGGTAAAAGCAGACAATCATACTGATATAACCGGTACAAGCAGACAATCCAGTTAATCATACTGATATAACCGGTACAAGCAGACAATCACACTGATATAATCGGTACAAGCAGACAATCATACTGATATAACCGGTACAAGCAGTTAATCATACTGATATAACCGGTACAAGCAGTTAATCATATGTTTTATGAAAACAAATTATATACCGGTACAAGCAGACAATAATTTAATAAGGTACAAATTTGTGTTATTTGATAATTTGTTTCATAATGTAAAACGTCTGAAGATTTTTTAAAAATGAAAGCGCTTACGTTTTACAACGTGTTGTCATATTTTATTTAATATTTTACCTATTGATTACCGGACACTGAGGCAATTTTTCACATTTTGGAGATATATATATATATATATATATATATATATATATATATATATATATATAGTAAAGCTTATCATTACATCAAGTTAATTTAAGTTTTATTATATCAACATACTGCCACGCAAACTTTGGAAGATTTTTATGAAATTCCGGATGCACAGTGGAGACTGGGAGATGGTACAACATCCCTCTCAATGAAAGAATTTGTAAATTATGTAACTTTATACAAAGTGCTGATAAATTTCATTATATCCTTGAATGTAAAGAACTAATGAATTTAAAAAAGAAATATACCAGATACTGTACATCTCCAAATATCCCCAAGTGTTGCTTACTTATGTCGACAACTAACTTTACAGTTCACAACATTAAAAATCTATGCAAGTTTCTTGCTAAAAGTATATGATATAGTCAATAGTCTGTTCTCCATGCCTTCCATGTCTCTCCATTACAACATATTTTGTATATACTGTATATCTGAACGTATATATCATCTCCTATATACCTCTGACGTTGTCAAACTGTTACTGCGTGCTGGAGATCCCCTGTAGACCGGCCCCACGTACCGTGATTCTTCTATCTTGATCAAGTAAGATTAAACTATGTTAAAATCTGTATGCGAGGATGTTAATCAAAGTGAAAAATCAATTTCGATGACAGAGAAATTGCACTTATGTCTGTGTTTAAGAAAATATTAAATGTAACCTTGCCGTCAAATGGTCATGATCAGTTTGATCAATTCAACGCTTTATTGTCAGAGAGAGAGAGAGAGAGAGAGAGAGAGAGAGAGAGAGAATATCGTGTAGTTATCAATATTAATATGATACCACAATGCCATACAACCGATTGCACATACATCGCATTCCAATCAGCAGCCCTGGTCATTCCGGGACGTTCCACCTTGGTTACCCTAAGACACGAAAACTTGCTGAAATCTTCAATTACAAAAACACTTTTCAAACATTACCAGTAATGTAATCAACATTTCATGATTACTTTTTGACCTATATTTAAGAAATAATGAACTTGTTGGATACTACTAGCAACCCTAGAAGTGGAGATAATAAAAACTGAACCGGATTAGTGAAACGGCCGCCAGGTTTTCCTATAGAGAGTTATTCTACAACGAGATAATCATTTCTATTCCACTGCGATGGTGATTCTGTGGGGAATGTACAGCCACTGTAGTAAATTTATAAAATGTTGATAAGCCCCAGGTCACAAAGACAAGTCTTACGAACGTCGATAGATTTACTGGATATTGTTTAACGAGATTTTTTCATTCATATGGAGACGTCACCACTGCCGGTGAGGGGCTGCAAAATTTATACCTCTGCTAGTGTGGCCTTTGAGCAGGGAGAGATCTTTATCGTGCCACACTTGCTGTGACAAGGAGTCTTGTTTTTTATGGTCCCATCCGAAGGACCGCCCCATTTAATCGCCTCTTACGATAAGCAATGGGTACTGAGGACCATTCTAACCCGGATCCACACGGGACTAGATTTACTGGAAGCTATACAACAGCGGAACATGTAGAATGTGTACGGTGTTCAGTTTTTCTGCAATCCTTTCCCGGGTTATAGCACAATAGAATGTAAAAACAGTTTGACATAGATAAACCTCGGCTAAGTCCATGCCAATTGTATCTTGTCAAGTCAAAGTCAACCACTTTGTCATTTTACTACCAAGTTTTATTTAAATTCTTTCTATTGTTTTATCATTTCCTTTATAGCTCTTGCAGGTCTTTTATTAGTACATTATCATTGATTATTAGCACAAACATTGTACAGAGCATAGAAACTACATGTATATGTAATTTTGCGCTTTATAAATGAATAAAATAATAATAATAATTGTTTAGTATAGGCTGCATGTACCATGATAGAGAATTTGTAAACAGACCACTTGACTCACCTCAACTGTGCCACTCTTTAAATGCTTGGAGAAACAAAGAAGAGCTATTTGAAAGGTTGAAGCATTTTAGGGGGGAAAATCACGCAGGCTCATTGCGTTAATCCACCAATTATAAAATGTGACAAAATGAGTACCATGGAATTTTTAGGATAATGCCATCTAGAATCGTAGGCGCCATTATCATCGGTTCATATAACATGTTGTGTGTTTGTGATTGCATCGGTTGATTTTCGTAATTGATTATGTACAAATTTCCTTTTGGGAAATGTATGTTTTATTTCGATATTTACGTTCCGCCGCTCTTTGGAGTGACCTCGTGCCACAGTCTTACGAATGTTTGGCAGCTTTGTGAATTTACTGCGTTCAGTAATTGACGTAGAAACGTAAATCAAAACTGATATCATGCAAGAAGGAGAAGCTGTGATGACATATCACTTCTATAGACTATGACCAATGAAAATGTTTTCATTGAAGAACGAAGGGTAACACTATTCATATTTGTGTATGATGTATTTAATAAAAGGGCATATATCTAATGTTTTATTGTCTTATTTACTAAGTCAGTCTGATAAATACACCCACTCTATGCATAAAAGCAAAATAAATTCTTTTCTCCTTTAGTCATGCTATTTTTTTTTATAATTCCTTCAATTTATGATGAAAGTCTTACTATAATTTCAGCAGAATGGATTTCTACATCATGTGCTGAATTATATTATATAACGTTTTATGCCCCAGTCAAGATTTTTTCACTCATATCTTTAGGTGAAGTGCCACAAATTTTGACATACTGTATGCATGGCGTTCAGGGCCGAATTAGTGGAGGCTCTTCATTGTGCCATTCAGACAATTGTACAGATTCATTCTAAACTTAACAGAAGTTCATACAGACAGTTACACAGACACATCCTAAACTTAACAGAAGTTCATACAGACAGTTACGCAGACACATTCTAAATTGACAAAAGTCCGTACAGACAGTTACGCAGACACATTCTAAATTGACAAAAGTCCGTACAGACAGTTACGCAGACACATCCTAAACTTAACAGAAGTCCATACAGACAGTTACAGAGACACATCCTAAACTTAACAGAAGTCCATATAGACAGTTACACAAACACATCCTAAACTTAACAGAAGTTCATATAGACAGTTACACAGACACATCCTAAACTTAACAGAAGTCCATACAGACAGTTACACAGACACATCCTAAACTTAACAGAAGTCCATACAGACAGTTACACAGACACATTCTAAACTTGACAAAAGTCAATTCAGTCCCAGTTTAGGTAAATATATATAAGATATAATTTTGTGGAATGATTTACAGGAAAATTTACAATCTGAAACATTAAAAGGGCGTTTGGGAATGATTTTCAGCTGTCATGTACATTGTATACTAGTATAAATAACGTTTTGGATCTGTTAAAATATTTTTTGATGATCCTTTTAAAGAAAAGAAATAATGATATTAGGTATATAAACTTTAAAATGTTTGGATATGGGCATAGGAGAATGTACAGTTAGAAAAACTTTGAAAATTCTAATCTTTTTGATTTTTTTTTTTTTGGACATTTCAAAATAGTGTCTTTCCGATTTTGCTTGTTATCTTGGACTTTCACATGTTATATTTCTATAAAATCTGTACGTCTTTCCATTGGCCTCAGAGAAATAAGATTATGTTATCAACAAGAGCACCAACACAATTTTCAGAAAATATAGGAGAAACCTCTATCTGAGATGGATGGTAATTAATCGTGCTTTTAATGCTACAGGCACAATATCGATAGATTTTTCAATTTCCTGCTTTAGTTAAGAAGGTTAAGGCGATTTCACAAGCATGTCGATACAGCTGGGTAAGATTGTCTCTGTAAGTCGACATTTTTCAAGTGTTCGGTCTGTTCAGCTGTTTTAGTCACACTTCGTGATGGAGGAATTCTATCAAATCAACCAATCATATCTGTACTTTGTATGCATGCAAGTTAATAATGATTAACATTGTCTGAACTAAATCAATGTGATATTCAAATACATGTATAATAATTCATTTTTGATTAATGTAAGGTTTGGCTCAAATGTTATTAAAATTATCAGACTGTCTTCTGTGTGCTTCTGCGGAATCAAAGAAACAGCTACAATTTTCATTCTTTTAACCATGATAAATGAATAGATGGATTTTAAGCGGTAGACTTTTTAAATATAATACCAATGACATCATGACAAAATACAGGGAAACAAAGTACGCTCAATTCATAGCCATTTCAATCAAAATGGACATCAGGATCGTAATGACCCTCTTGGGAATCCATTTTAGAGGCTGGTACACAAAGTCCATAATTAAGTCGTCACATGAAGCACAATTTGTTCTCTATTGATGAAATGGAAATCGCCATATAACACCCCCGTGACGGCATCAAAGCTCTAATTTTATGTAACTTTACTTCATGATTGCCCTCAGCAATGAGCGTGAAAAACACAACGAAACTGTCGTCTGCGTTGTCGATAAATATGATGAATTATAATGTAATTCATTTCAAGGTCATTGGGGATATCTAGAAGTGCTCAGTTTGATAAGTTAGATATAGATTTAGTAGCATTAATTCCAAAAGTGTGTGTGTGTGTGTGTGTGTGTGTGTGTGTGTGTGTGTGTGCGCGCGCGTGCGTGCGCGTCCAGTGCTTTTGTCACGAATGGTCCCAAGTCATTCATGATAAGTCATTGCACAAGACTTGCTAGAACACATTTTTAAGACTTACTTTGAAGTTGAAAGCGCTCAGAATGTAAGAATTGTTTGGAAAAATTAGAGTGATTGTGATATGCACAATTTGCGAAAGATTCTTTTCGGATTTTAATGAAAACCAGAAAGATTTACAGTATTTTCTATTGTGGACCCCGCTGAATAGAAAGACAATTCGCAAGAGAGACAAACCGGTACCAGACTAGAAGTAATGGTTATTACTTAAAATTCGACAAAAATTCGATTTTTTTGCCAAATACACTTTATGAAGTATCGACACATTGACAGAAAATAGTGGCTATCATTTCACACCAAGAAAATGTTTTGCACAAAATATTAAAATATCGTTTGCATTAGAATCCTCCCCGGGTACTTTATTTCAATGTCATTTTCACACCCTAGTGTGTTTTATCACAAGGGACCTGCACCTACAGAATCAACGATAGAATCCAGTGATGAACAGGAATCATATATCCACTCAAAGGACAGTCAGAATACTCACTGCACATTTTCATAGATAAAGAATCTATTATGGGACAACATTTATAAGGACCACCTCGGGGATACCGATTGCATAACATCATGTTCTGTCTGTTATAAAACGCTCAGATAGAAGCCATAGTGGACAGAAGAGAATTATGATAGAAGACAGTAGGTACCTTCCTTCTCAATACAAAATGTTAACTCAATGGAAACTCTGATACATGTATTGCATATACTGTGTCATAAATGTCGTGTGCGTCTAATGAATCACAGGGAATGTCTGTCACATAGAATTTGTTGCTCCTAATTTACACTTAAAGTTCTATCGATTATGCTATAAAATTTACCCACCAAAAATTACAAATTCACATTTCAAATTTCTTTTACTACTGATATTTGATTACCGTATCATGTATGTTACTTTTTCATAAAATCATACTGTATATAGGGCTATCTTTGATCTTCTATCGTTTCGCCACGTTTTAAATTCGCCCATAGTTGTTAAAAGAGAGATAAGAGAAAAACAGTTTCGCCCAGTCTTAAATTAGCCCACAGACAATGAGGAGAAAGGGGTCGAAAATAAAACGGGGCGAATATTTCTTGTATACAGTACTCATGAAATTACTTCAAAATGCTTGTATATTGTATTGCGGTTTACATAGCTCGCCTTTGTGAATGTATTCGTTTTCTTGATTGGATGTTGTCTTTCTAACATAATTTCATAGTGCCCAAAAGAAATGTGCATTTTCCTTATACTACTGGGTATTTGAATTAGGACCAGTAGAGCGATAGACTCCTCCGATACTTTTGGTCTTTCATTTATCTTCCTCTCGTATTGTTGAGATGGCTTGTATAAGGTTATAACATCATCAGAGAGCAGTATGACATACTCAACTATGCTTTTAGTAGATTCATATGAAAGGTGAAGATAACGAACAGAGATCAATCCCATACTCCTATAAGCAATATAAAATAGAGAGTTGGGCAAACACGGACCCCTGGATATACCCGAGGTGGGATTAGGTACTTAGGGGGAATAAGCATCCCCTGTCGACCGGTCACACCCGCCGTGAGTCCTATATCTTGATCAGGTAAACGGAGTTATCCGTAGTCAAAATCAGTGTAAAAAACCAGCTTAATAATCGGCATGAAACACGCCAGACAGCATTTGATCCAATGATAGGTTGTATTGGCAAACTAGATCGTTATAACGTCCATAGAATTTGCGAAATGCTGACTTTAAACGAGACTGTTGGAATCTCTGTACCATCAACTTGTTTGTCAGTAGCCTGCTTCGATTTAAAAACTGACAATACGCAGAAGAAGCTCTTGCGTATCGAATCAGTTGAGAGATATAAACAGCATATGCAGGTGATAATGGAATATTGTTACTTAAATATGGGAAGTTGACGATGGAGAAGTTGAAATAATCCCGTTTGTCATAAAGTTGAGTTGTTAGTTTGCCGTTAATATCTACTTTCAATAAAATATCCAAGTATGAAGCAGAAGTGGACGACTTTGTGATGTCTTTTATTTCCAGTTCACTGGAATATTTTGAATTGACATATGAATGAAAATTATTATTGTTAATAGATAATACGTCGTCGATATATTTAGATGTCGAATTGAAGGCCACAGCATGAGATGTTTTCTTCTCATGTAGAAGTTTTTTAAAAATAAAGTCTGCTTCATAGTAATATGAAAAACATAGCTAACAAAGGAGCACAATTCGTGTCCATGGGAATTCCAACAGACTGTTGGAAGACCTGATCACCAAAGACCACGAAGATATTGTCAATGAGGAACTCCAGCATAATTTTTATTTCAACTTCAGAGTACTTGTGCGTGGAATCGGAGTGGCATTTAATAAAGTAATTTTTGGATGACTGATCGCTAGATAGGAATATCTGCGTTTTCCATTTTTGTTGAAGAAACAACTGTCTATGATGTCAAAAAGTCTAGTCTTTGATTTATCATGATGAATGGTCGTGTAAAGTGTTGAAAAGTCATACGTTTTGATGTTGTTGATTTGAGAAAAGTTTTGTGATTTCAAGTTTACTAAAAGTTCTTTAGAATCCACATTTGATTTACACCACTTCTGGAATATGTAGTCGCACAGTACGTTTGAAGTTTCTCCTTCACAGCTGTTGATATTTTCGTGAGGAGCAAAGATAGGGGCTTACATATATTATCCAGCAATTTCATTCTTCTATCTAATAAGAGAATTACTGAAAGTTTCTTGTAAAAATTGCTGAAGCTTAAAACATATCAAAATTGTCAGGTTTTATGAACTTCCTTGAATTTGTTCATTTTTTTGCATATATTTAGAATGAAAAATTATTTCCAGTTTGGATACATTGGCAATTCATTGACCCATTGAAAACTATGTATTTAACAGAGAATTGTCTCATCTCCTCAACTATATCAATCCCCTGTTTAATTTTCTACTAGAACATTTGCCTGCAGATCAGCAATTTGTGTGTATCACAGCGGCTGTAGCCCTCTATTGTTATTCAAGCCTCGTCAACACGAATAAAACGACGGGGTCATCTGGGAACGAAATATGAATAGAATTTGCGCGAAATATTACTAATAACGATATTTTCAAATTAGATAGTTGATCCTAGAATTTTTTGTGTCTTCCAATTTTATGATTCTTAACAATTTTATTATATTTTTTAACGCAATTTTAAACATCTTGATTGAATTGATATTGTCATAAAATGCTAAAACCATATACATGTACATGTATAATCCTTGCGACGAAATTGGGACTTATTGAATAAACTCTAATGATAACCATGTCTTAATCAAGAGAGATCATAACATCTCGCGAGACTCACCTTTAAATTAAATTAATCAAACTGAAGAAATGTATAACGAGCTTAATAGAAGATGTAGTCTCTAGATCCCGTGCTCACCATCTTACGGGACTAATGGAATACACTCTCCTGTTACCACGTTCCTTAATTCTGTTTAGCGCCATAAGAGAAAGAGCTGTCCACGTGAAAGCTTCTTATCCTGTTCACGTGATAGAGCTCAGTTACTTCAAATATTCTATTAACTGAAAATCTGCCATATAGGAGATTTATAATGGCATTATTACATCATGAAAGTGTAGTATTCACAATATTCCAATCGAAATAATAATCTTGAGATTTCAGTTAGATGCACAGCGTGTCTCCGCGGTAGGCATTCGTTATAGGAAATTTAAAATTTGATGTTATATTCAATGTGTGTAGACGATTTACAAAACCAAATAACTGAAAAATTAAATGGACTCCATTAACGTTGCTTTAAGGACATATGCAGCGTTTCTCAATAATACATATTTTTTGTGAAATTTCACGTATAATTCACTCGTTTTTACAAAACTCTTGGGGTATGTTACCATGTCTGTTTTAAAGTTAGCATAGAGTTAGCGTATGTTGACAGTTCCTGGTTGTTGTAAGTAAAATGTAGAATTATCTCTTACGTATTACTGTAGTAATGGAGAGAGAAAACTGAGCTACCAAGGCCAGATATATACAAGGTTTTGTAATATCATTACAATATAATAGTTAAAAACCTATATACAAGAACTCCTCTTATTGAGGAGATGAAAAAATATAATTTTAGAGAAAATATCAGAAATGTCGCGTATGTCCTTAAGGTATTCTACATAATCAGCTCCCAAAATAGTCTTCATATTGATAAAACAACTGCAGGAATCTAAAATTCATTCTAAGGTCACCGCTATGGATCATTATTATACAAATATTAAAGGACAATCCATAGATAAAGTATATCGAGGCACGAGGTTGATGTGCCGAGATTGGAATATCAGTGGATCATACAGCATCGAAAGCTACAGATATTGTATAATTTTCTATTTCGATGTTTTCCTTCATTTAAACAAACAGTCATACTCGTATAAGTTTCGTGTTTTGATTTCGGCATGCTTTCGGCTGTATCTAATTGGGAAAATTGAATTATAAGGGACCTTGATAGAAACGTCGGCATATTGAAAGATCGTTATACTCCCTCACTTGAAAATGTGTATAAGTAATCACATGGTGGTCCAAGTAGAACAAAGAAAAGATTTTCAAGATTATTAGAAGTAGCAAAATAAAGAATATATGCATGCTATTTTGAACATGCAATTTCTCTGGTGGTATTTCAGATGTCCTACCCCTTTTCCTTTTAAAGGAAAAAAATAAAGAAATAATTTCCCTTCCTTTTCCATGCCATTATGTACCTTATAGTGGCTTATTTCGATCATCAACCATAGTAGATGTCTAGGTGACTTCCGAAACTTAATTGCACTTGCCTAGCTTGCTTCCGCTTATTTTGTGGGAACGAATTTTATTTCAAGGTAACGAATTTGTAAAATATATCTCTTCCACCTGTCCTAAACCAGCCACCGTAAACAATTTTTGATAAAGAAAGTCTTATATCCATCAATTTAAATTGCTATTCTCCGAGAGGTTGCAAATGCGGGGGCGTGGGCAGAAACACCATACCGGGTATTTCCACCATTAGCGTTTATTACAGCACGTACGTGATGTTCCATTGACTGACAGTCTTGTTCAAGCACGCGTTGGTCTGCACGTATCGTTCACACATACGTCGGCAAACTCGTATTCTGCCGTCCCCATTACTGGCGTTGAATCTTGAATCGTCAAAAACGAGAACCGTCTAATTTTGGAGTCTGTAACGTCGATAATTGGGTTTAAATTGTAAACCTTTAGAAGGCCTTCTGCAGTGAACCCAATGATGTTTCAATATTCGAGAAACTGTTCTATGGTGAATTGCCTACCATCAGCCATGCATGGCGGGCAATTGTTTGCCTCGCCGTCGTCGCGGCAACCGTAAATATATTCTGCAAGTGCGTTGACGTTGTGTTGTCACAAGAGGTCGACTAGATCTTAGTCATTTATGGACCCTATCGTGCAAGGGTGAACGTTAAAATGTCAAGCTACTTCCCGCTGAATGACGTCTGCTTACAATATACTAAGTACCGGATTTCGCAAATTGCTTAAACAGGTAAACGCGGCTTTGTTTAACTTCATAATGTTTTCAGTTGTAGGTACATTTGCCATCGACAACAGAGTTGTTTCATGACAACTAGTTTTTACCTTTTCATTGCTTTTGGAATATTTCGTGCAATGCTAATCACACCGTGTAAAAAATTAGCACGAGTAACACAGTTACACATCAGGTCGATGTACAGTGTATGGTGGGGAAATTTTGCAATAAGTTTGAAAAAAATCCTCATTTCTTTATATTTAGAAAAAACAGGTTTTGTGTTCTGAAAGTCCATCTGTATATATTTAGAAACACCCAATGATAAGTGTGAAGTTGTGTATTCTATAGAGAGAATTACCCAGATTATCTTTTGTTACACATTTAATACGTGGTTTAGAGAAAATTAATCGAAACGTTTTATACACCTTTGCTATATTTGAACTGAAATGAATAACACTATCCTATTACATTCTTATATATACCACTCCTCTTAGACACCTGATCCCACTATAACACTATCCTATTACATTCTTATATATACCACTCCTCTTAGACACCTGATCCCACTCCTGGTATGTCCAGAGTTCTGTGGTTGCCCTTCTCCTTTAAAACCCATTCATTTCTGATACAAGATCAGTAATAAAAACAACATAACACACTTATGGCACGCCAAATTCACAAAAATGAGCTAAACATAGTTTCACAGTTGATAAACTAGGTTTATCGACTGTAAACTATAGTTAACGATTCGTTAACTATAGTTTTCATCCGTAAAACTATATTTAACGGTTGTAAACTATAGTTTACAAATGCTAATCCAAATTTATCTGTCTTTAAATAAACGTTAACAATAGATTTTGCTGATAAATACAGATTCACATTTGTAAACTATAATTTACATTAGTTAACTATAGTTCACAATTGTTAATCCTAGTTTCACAAATTGTGATACTATATTTATCAGATAAACTATGTTTAACATTCGTTAATTATAGTTTTTGATCGTAAACTATAGCTAACTGCCATTTTTACTCATAAACTATATTAAACAAAACTGTGTTTATCACTTTTTTGTGAATTCGGCGCATTAAATGACTATATACTATATCTTACAAAACTGTGTTTATCACTTTTTTGTGAATTCGGCGCATTAAATGACTATAAACTATATCTTACAAACCGTAAACTATCATTTACATTCGTTAATAATAGTTTAGACTTGTAAACCGTAGTTTACAATCGTGAAACCGTATTTATCAGATTAACTATGGTTTACAGATGTGAAATATAGATTAACGTCGTTAACTATAGTTTACGGTCCGTAAACTATAGTTTACAGTCGATAAACCTAGTTTATCAACTGTGAAACTATGTTTAGCTCATTTTTGTGAATTTGGCGTGCCATACACACTAAATGGACTAGCAACGACACACAGCAGCATTTAATGTTGTAACAATACAACGTACTATGATTACATAAATGTAAATACAAATTAGTAATAGTATAAAATATAAACGTGTTGTCTGCTCTACGTGTCGTCCTAAACTGATTTTACATCGTTACTCGATTAAAACCGGTTCTATTGAACCGCATGACTGAACACAAACTCCGTACAGCGTCAAATTCTCCGGTACTACTTTCCCCTACGAATAATGGAGTTGTAGCGTAACGGAATATACTGAGCTGACCGGAGCTTGGACTGAACATACCTATACAGGTATTCGAATTGAAAACTTGAAATATCCGGAATAATCCATTCATTATAATTACCAAGTAGAAATTGATTTCTGTCTAATTCGTTCCTCAAACGAAAGAAATCACATTTCTCTTAATCTTGTATTCTTTATAGGATTTAAATGAGATTTGTATAGGATTTAAATGAGATTTGATCACTGTTCATTATCTTCACTTCTTCATACATTTGAATTTCACTAGAAAAGAAACGCGCATGAGTTTCATTTCTAAAGCACAAACAACATTTGAAATTTCATCAGGAAATGAAAGTGACAGACAGAGTGACCCAAAGTAATATCCCACGCTTTATAAAGGGCATACACGACGTATCTGACATTTTCTATGAAATTATAGTTTCATCTCCTTGATGTAAAGAATTCCTGTATGATTTCCGGAATGGGTTTAAGTTTTGTACTGTAGTAATATAGGTCCCGGGTTCGATACCGGGTAGTTCTAAAGCTAAATTTATACACAAGAGCTGACTTTACATTTTTTATTGCAATAACCAGAAACTATCACAATATGCTAACTTTTAAACATACACCCAAGATTTGGGGTAGAAATGAGATAGAATGCAAGTAAATTTTACGTGAAATGTCACGAAAAATTATGTATTATTGAGAAACGTTGCATGGCTTTAAGGTATTCCATGTATAATGAAAGGATAATGAACAATTTTGAAGGATTTAAATCAACATAAAATGTTTATTGTTAAATAATAATGAAAGTAAAGCAGATGAAATTCACATGACTGGTAAATGATTAGAAAGTGACCTTTTTGCACTTAAGACTTTTTGGAAGAGTTGTCTGCCCTTTGTAAAAATAAGAAAAATCTAATTTTCTAAAAATGTGTGTGGTCAATGATTAATTTTATTTCATATTTTCATTAAGAGAAAGTGTATGTAACTTTCTACCAAGAGATTTGTATGGAAATATAATTTCTTTTTAAAATATTGTAATAAAACATGCTTTTCCCATATACTTCAATGTTAAATTCTAAGTGAAATAAATCAAGCAGTAAACAAAATTTTGAAAATTACAATAGTGGATTATTTTTATTTGATGAACCCTTCAAAATGATACCATGGTTACAAAAATGCCACCATCCATTTATTAGATATGAAATATGGTCATTATACATTGAATACCTTAAAGTGGTATAAAAATGCTGAAAGTCTTACAGTAGTTGTGAAAAAGGCAGAGACAAAATCAAACACTGTACCAGTAAGGCTTAGTTAGATCTACTTTGTGAAGAAAGGATATGGATATTGCCAACAGAGGTTAATACATGTACATACAGATGATGATGAAAGCCGATGAGTATCAATGGGGGACAATGCTCGTAATTTTCTCTTTATTACGAGAAAATATCTTAAAATGATGAGAAAAGATGTCGAAATTTCTGCAATGTTTGCGACCTTCATTACGGCCGGCAAAGAGGAGGGCCGTTATCTGATATGCATTTAAAGTTGTATGGTCCAAATTTGGACAATTTTATTTTTACCCTATAACATTTGTTAGATGTTTACTTAGTGAACCATACGAGCGCATCAAAGGATTTCTAAAATTATAAATGTCAGATTGTTAAATGCTGGATCACTGACAATAGAGACAGCAAATCAAAGAAGCAATCACAGAAAGATGTTGATGTTCACTGACAATAGAGACAGCAAATCAAAGAAGCAATCACAGAAAGATGTTGATGTTCACTGACAATAGAGACAGCAAATCAAAGAAGCAATCACAGAAAGATGTTGATGTTCACTGACAATAGAGACAGCAAATCAAAGAAGCAATCACAGAAAGATGTTGATGTTTTCCGCCACACTCAACAATTTTTCAGTTATCTGGTAATCACAGAAAGAAAGAAAAAACGAAGTGGAAACTATTTAGAATTCACACCTAGTTTCTAAAAGATAAACTAAAATGTGCAGCAATACCCAAATTAATACAGAATTGTACTGAAATTCTACCCCGGTGAAACAAATGAACTGGACGTTAATGTATTGAGGGTATACACTGTATTTCGGACTTGGAACTCGGACACCGGAGATGACATCATCACCATGTATTCACAGAAGACGTATGTTACGGCACGTTCGGTCGTCTGAACTGAATGTGCCGAGGCGACCAAACGTGTCGTAACAGACGAATAGTACCACTCCTCAGCCTTAGACGTCCCGAGCCTCGGTTAGATCAGACCACCTCTACCACCAGGTCCCCGGGCTCATATTTCACTATACTGACCTCCAAAGGAGATATTGACTGTATATTGGTTTATCATTGACTTGTATTGTAATAAACAATGTACAAATGTACTGGTTTATGTATGATACTTGAACATTATTCGATTCTATTTTCATTTATTGCGTTCGTTACTAAGATAAAATGGTGTTATTGTTGTTGTTAGATTTATCATGTTCGTTAATTTCTAAAGGGAAAACATTTTATCGAACGTTAATAGCACATGCCTTTGTACCTGGAGTACTCCATCTTGCAATTACAAAAATCTAAGAGAAAAATGTATTTCTGGAATGGATTTCATATACGATTGTGTTCTTTCACTGTGATCCATATTAATATTGTCTGTTTAGGAACTGTATTGGGAGAAGCAAGTCTCATAGCTTTTGCTCTCTAGTTATTTAGTGTTTTCTTTCCATCTCATGTTCGTTGTCTACTATTTTACAAGAGACAAGGTCTGTGCTTTTTGTGAATATTGCTTTAAAGAATTAACAGTTACACGAGTTGGAGGAAAGCCGACAACACACACTCAAGTGTTATGTAACTTTATTTCATTATGGATTTTTCTCCCTTTCGAAGCACTATTGTTGCACTGTTGCACGCATTTCGTTTATCTCATACAATATAGATGTATCTGTCTTAAGCCAATACATCATCGGGAAAAATACATATAGAAACTCATTTGATATCATAACATTCAATACCAGAGGATGATGGAAGACTGTTAATATTTGATATGTTACGTAGAGTTGCTGGGTAGCAAATATTTTATGAACGGAAGAGCTATTGGTTGGAATTCCTGTCTCAGACCCAAGTCATTAAAATATTCAGAGTTAAGCACGATCAAACGATCGCTGTCTTCTTTTGGGGTGAATAAGAACCCCAGAATATTCAACACGTCATTCAATTGGTACCTTCGAGAAATGTACTTTTATCTAGTAGAATAGGAGGAGTGGCAACCTTAATTTTAAATAAGAATTTAGGAAGATGAAACCCTCAAAATTGCAACAACAAAAGAACCCCTGTAAATTCTCTTCAGCCCGTCTTCCCCTTACGTTCTCCAGTGCTATTCATCTAGAATCTAACCGAGTACACTGGTACTTCGGAACCTCTTTTTGTTACCGTTCTCCAGTGCTATTCATCTAGAATCTAACCGAGTACACTGGTACTTCGGAACTTCTTTTTGTTACCGTTTTCCAGTGCTATTCATCTAGAATCTAACCGAGTACACTGGTACTTCGGAACCTCTTTTTGTTACCGTTCTCCAGTGCTATTCATCTTGAATCTAACCGAGTACACTGGTACTTCGGAACCTCTTTTTGTTACCGTTCTCCAGTGCTATTCATCTAGAATCTAACCGAGTACACTGGTACTTCGGAACTTCTTTTTGTTACCGTTTTCCAGTGCTATTCATCTAGAATCTAACCGAGTACACTGGTACTTCGGAACCTCTTTTTGTTACCGTTTTCCAGTGCTATTCATCTAGAATCTAACCGAGTACACTGGTACTTCGGAACTTCTTTTTGTTACCGTTTTCCAGTGCTATTCATCTAGAATCTAACCGAGTACACTGGTACTTCGGAACCTCTTTTTGTTGCCGTTCTCCAGTGCTATTCATCTAGAATCTAACCGAGTACACTGGTACTTCGGAACTTCTTTTTGTTACCGTTTTCCAGTGCTATTCATCTAGAATCTAACCGAGTACACTGGTACTTCGGAACCTCTTTTTGTTGCCGTTCTCCAGTGCTATTCATCTAGAATCTAACCGAGTACACTGGTACTTCGGAACTTCTTTTTGTTACCGTTCTTTGTACATTTTAGCATTTCTAACATTGTATTGAGCAAATGTTAATGTATAGCGTATTGAATAAGAATTAATGTGATACAAGCTATAAATCGTGTTTGGTATATGTAGGAACGCAACGTTTGATTATATTAAGGAACTATTTCCTTGACTACTCCGATTGTTCCTACATTTATACGAGTTATGACCAAATGAATACAAACAGGAAGACAACACAACATATCTTGGAGCACTCACAGTAGAGTCAGAGTAACGGGAGTTTGGAAACTATATTGCATTATGAATTCTTTATCAGT
This sequence comes from Ostrea edulis, assembly GCF_947568905.1. Lineage (NCBI taxonomy): Eukaryota > Metazoa > Mollusca > Bivalvia > Ostreida > Ostreidae > Ostrea > Ostrea edulis. The sequence goes on from NC_079165.1 coordinate 46,105,923, forward strand.
TTTACAGAAATAACCCAAGGGAGCAATAAGTCTAGTATCAAATTTATGGAATTTTTCAGATGAAATTTTGAGTGAAATATAATTGGAAATAAAGTAAAAAGAAAATTGCTATGGATCAATGCTGATGTTGTTGTTGTTTTTTTTTTGAAATGCACGAAATAAAACTAAACAAACCACTACGCAGATGACGCAAAAGATTGAAGGTAATCAGTCAACAAAAGGAATGGAGAAATGGCATTAGCAAGTTTAATGAGTTTCCCAACAAATTTAAGTAATCTCTACCTTTCTTTTTATTAATAAATGACTGTCTCTAACTCGAAAGTGTAGAATTTCCATGAATGTGAACGCACAGAATAATTAGAAAAACAGAGACCTTGTAACCTTGTAACTTTTAGAAAAACAAGATCATGTGACCTTCGTCATACATGTACTTACCAATTTGTCAAATTGCCTATTGTAGTAAATGAACACCTCTAAGCTCACATACTAGTTCTACAAAAGTCCACAATACCAGGGTCGATTATAGGATGCACTGTTATCAAAATAAACCTTCTCCAAAGAAATACCAGTCAAATCTCACTTTCCGCCGAATTTTGGAGTCTCCACGGGGAGCATGAATAACGGTCAACAGCAATAGTTAGTAGGATTCTCCACAGAGAGCATGGATAACGGTCAACATCAATAGTTAGTGAGATTCTCCACAGGGAGAGTAAGCAATGGTCAAGCGGAAGTCTCCTCAGGGAAAGTAAATAACGGTCAACAGCAACCGTCAGTTTCAGGTTGGAGCGCGTTGCTCCGTGTTGAGAATTGTTTTCGGTATGATTAGCAAGGGACTGTGCGTATTGATTATGTGATATATTGAAAGCATATTAGATTTTGATCTACCGTCTCTGCTCACGGGGAGGAGGAATAATGTCACGAACAATTTAGAACAGTGCTAAGCACTAATAGCTTTCCAATATAAAAAGCATGTTATTTCTGACGAAGAATATTGTTAAATTGAACGTAGTTTGACGCAGGTATAACACGATCAGCTTTTTAATTTCTTGTAAGATGAGTGTGAATTTGTTTTGCATAAAATATAGGATAAAACCAACGATTTTTAAATTTCGTATTCTTATATGGGTATAAAATATCTTTCTGACATCATAAATTGTGTCTATTAATATATTGGTTTTTCTTGTACTGTTCAAAAGGTCCATAGTTCAACATAAAAGAAACCCTAACTGGTGCGAAGACGGATAATGGTCTTGTGAGTTTCCTGTACAGTTAACCTTCTACTATCTTTGAATTATTATTACTCAGAGATACTCTCGTACATGTATTTTGAGAGACATCATTGTCACTTTCACTTATTTCTTCTGGAAATCCAGCCTGAAGGTCTCCGGGATCCGGAGTGACTCAAAATTCAGCTTCTGCCTCATAACGTTCACTGTGAGCTCCACTTTGAGTCCATTTCAAAACCAATTTCGTCGCTAATAGTTGCTGCTCTTGAGATATCTTCTCAAATTCTTGGACGTCGCGATATTGAAATCACAGTAATGGTAGAATGAAAAGGTGAATAGAACGAACAGTGATCAATCTCACAACTCCTATAAGAATACAAAATTAAGAGTTGGGCAAACACGGACCCCTGGACATACTAGAGGTAGGATCAGGTGTCTAGGAGGAGTAAGCATCCCCATTCAATCGGTCACATCCGTCAAGAGCACCATATTTTGATCAAATAAACGGCGTGATCGGTAGACAAAATCATTGTGTAAAAAAACGATCTAACACTTGGTATGAAATACGTCACACAGCATTAGGCCCAATGACAGATTGTATTGGCAAGTTAGATCGATATAGCAGCTATATAATTTGTGAAATGTTGACTTTAATCGAGACCGTTGAAACCCGTGTAACATCAAATTGTTTGTTAGTAGCCTGCGTCGATTTAAAAACTGATCCTACGCAGAACAAGCTCTTACGTACAGAATCAGGTGAAAGACATAAACACCATATGCAGGTGATAAAGGATATTGCTACATAGATAAGGGAAGTTGACGATGGAGAAGCTGAAGTCATCCTGTTTATCATAAAATTGAATTGTTAGAATAAAAGTCCATTACTGCATTCACTGATGTGATTTGTCAATTCTTCATTCTTTACAAACGGTAGGGACAGAATGCGGTAGGGACATAATGAACACTCCTATTTACAAAGGACAAACATGACGTTAAGGTAATCCAGTATACTTTAATATAGCTTTAAGAAAGTAGCTTAATTTTCAACATAGTTGGTGAAATGTTTTGCTTTTTATGGTATCATTCTGAATCCCTTACTCTAAAGTATTCTGTGAGATTGTGTCCCTACCTGATTACCCAATTTCTATTTAAATTATTCACCAAAGATCTGGCTATTATAATTATTTTCAAAACTTCTCTGATCTTTCAAACTATCAAGTGCAGAACTTGACTCTCCCCCTCGTATCTACATGAACAATTTTGGTCCAAAATTAACCCTGTAGTTTAAATCCGAACATTTTCCTATGATCTTATAAGGACCACATCAAAATGAGGTTAATTTGGCGGATCTGCCAAAAATGCCATTATTAGGAACAAACTTTTCATAGCCAAAATTTTGATCATGATGTGTTTTGTCGAAAAATAGCTTCATTCGTATTTTCTCGTACGATTCGTGAGCTTCATCTAAGCGTTCCTGAAACTCCCGCTGGTTTCTGATAATGACATTCACATCTCCCGGTAATCCGTACAGGAGATCAGGGTGTAGATTTTCAAACTAAGATCAGAAAGTAAGGTGTATAATCCGTTCCCTCGTGAACTGCTGACAGATGGGCCTGCATGACTTATATGAGAGAGACTCCAATCCGTCAAGTGTCTCAGTAAATACACACAATATAATTTTTACATCAATTTATTGAAATACAAGACTGACAGATAGGCCTGCATGATTTATGAAAGACTCGTCCCGATTTATCTGCTGTTTGTTTACGTATACACTCAGCATGCTTACCATGCTTTTGTTCAATCGCTCCACCATCCCATTACTATGCGGTAATGAGGGGATGCTCTTCTCAATATACGGAAAAGCACAAAGCTTCTGAAATAATTGGCTTCCATATTGCCTGCTTTGGTCCGAATAAGGAATTCTAGGCACTTCGAATTCTACAAAAACTTCTTCCACCACATTTGAGCAACTGTCCATGTTGGGCATGCCAAATCTCTCGGTCTACTCGGTGAAGTAATCGAACACTGCCAAGATATACTGATTACCTCTCTCCGTATGTCACAGATATCATACAAATACCATGTCCATTAATCTTTCTCCAAATGCTCGGCATTTAGAAGTTAGAATCAAGGGTCTTTCAGACATTGCCTAAACAGCGGAGGCCCTGTGTTGTGGCAAGCGTAGGCACGTTAAAGAATTCTCCGTGCTACGGCCCTGAGCGTTAATCATAGCTCTAAATTTATAGAACTGGTACTTTACCCAAAGCTGATGACGTGAAAGGTGAAGATAACGAACAGTGATCACTGTCATAACTCCTATGAGGAATACAAAATAACGATTTAGGCAAACACGGACCCCTGGATATACCAGATGTGGGATCAGGTGCCTAGGAGGAGAAAGTATCGCCTGTCGACCGGTCACACCCGCCATGAACCCTACATCTTGATCATGTAATCCGTAGACAAAATCAATGTGCCAAGAACGGTCTAACAATCCGTATGAAACACATCAGACAACATTTGACTCAATGATAGGTTGTATTGGCAAACTATATCATTATAACGACCATAGAATTTGAAACCCCTGTAACATCAACTTGTTTGTCGTAGCCTGCCTCGAATCAAAAACCGATCATACGCAGAACAAGCTCGTGTGATCGAATCAGTTGAAAAATATTAACCCATATGCAGGTGATAATGGAATATTGCGACATAAATATGGGAAATTGACGATGGAGAAACTGAAATCACTCATTTTGTCATATCGTCTCGGTATGAGTGAAACATTTTCGACTGGACGTAAAACAACAAACCAATGAATCTTCCGAACGTGGCTGATGTGCAACAAAGTCCAAATGCATCGCTTGAAACTTAAACTGATCCTTACGCGTGGCAAAAGCTGTTTTCTGTTTGTCAATGGGATCAAGTTCCTCTTACCAGTACCCAGAAAATATATCCAAAGCAGAAAACTAGCTATGCCCAAACAATTCTTCTCAGGATTCATCAATTTTGGGCAGAGGATATGCATTAAACTGTGCAAGGTAGTCCTCGCAAAAATATTGTGTTGTCTTTCTCCTTCAGCAGTACGATAGTAGATGTCAATGGGCTAACATAATGTTCTATGGTAATACCAACAGCTCATCTATATTTCCTGGGGGGTAACTGAGCAGAAGATCGACAATCAGGTTGCTTTATTGGTTTCGCGTCTCCAGTGTCAATATTGTGTTTAACAATATAGTTTTTCCAGGATCATTCTTCTCTTGGCGAACAATACTTTTAAAACAATGATCGCTGTTTTCTTTGTAAGATGCTTTAGTTCAGTGTTAGGTCGCTCCACTACTTTGCTATAAAAAAAAAACCCACCTTCTTTCCCTGTTATTGAAATTTTCCTATCTCGATATTATCAGCTTTACTGGCTTGGCATTATATTTTCAGGGTTGAACCAAGAAGTATTTGATCTTTTCACATCTTACTTCTTTTTGGGCTCTGCAATGATCTGTGATTGTAGTTCTTCTTGACTTAAAGAAAAAAGTTTCCCAAGTACAATCAATTCACTTCGTTGTGGTATACTAACCGTTTCTTTTGCCACAACTCTGTAGCATCCAAATTGTCTTCATACAACACAGATATGCTTTCACCTTAACATTGTTTCACATCTCTGATGATATCTAAACGTTTGATCATATCTAATCCTAAAACACCCTCTACTCGAACATAAGATACCAAAGCCTTTAGAAGATGTCCCCCAATTTCCAGCTCATGTTGATTTCACCTCACCTTCCAACTTTAACCCATCGCTGTCTACGGTAAAAAAAAAAACACCCAATAAAACACTTTATGTCAGCTATAAACGTTGTTTACAACATTGTGCTAGTAGCTCCTACTAATAACTATTCAGTTTAATGCCGTTTATCATTATACAGATAAGCATTCCTGATTCCTGTGAGCAAGAGCCATTTCTACCACCGCATGACTATGCTTCTCTCAATCGAGTTAAGAATTTAACGTTAATTTAACGTCAATCGAACTTTAAAATTAACTTAATGTTAAATCACTGTTAGATTAACGCTAATATTACGTTAAGCACAGTTTAATGTGTTGTTGTTTATGGTGCAGATACTTCACTATTGTTAGATAATATATAGTTTTGGATATACTGCAAATAACTACTAGTATATGACTTAAAGAGTATCTATTCCAGAGAAAGGCAGATTCATTCATCAGAGTTTAAATGAATAGAAATTAAACATGCATTAGATTTCTTCTTGAATCAAACTATTCACAAGGTATAGGATAAATATATCCGTTAACTTCCCATATTTGTGTAGCAATATTCCACAGTCTGATTAGAATAAGATTATATTTCTACGCGAGCCCTTGTTTCCATATGCCATAGCTACGATGGTCGACGCATGCTCTATGTAATATCAATTTTTAAATCGAGGCCGGATACTGACAACAAGTTGATGTTCTAAGGGTTTCAACAGTCTTTAGTTTAAAGTCGGTATTTCGCAAATTGTATGTCGTTATAATGTTCTAATTTCAAGGTATCACTGGGTCGAATGCTGTCTGACGTTTCAAACCAATTGATCGGCCATTCTTTACAAACTGAATTTGACTACATATTACTCTGTTTACATGATCAAGATATAGGGCTCACAGCGGGTGTTACCAATCAACAGGAGATATTTATTCCTCCCAGGCATCTGATCCCACCTCTGGTGTGTCCAAGGGTCCGTGTTTATCCTACACTTAATTGTGTATTATCTATTGGAACTATGAGATTGATCACTGTTCGTTATCTTCCCTTGTTCATTATAATGACATTTATTAGTTTACTTTAGATGAAAATTCAAGTGAGATTCGGTTGTGTCTCTATCTGTTCTGTCGCACACGTCTGTTTTTGATATTTTATCTTTTATCTCTTTTCACTTCTTCTCCAGAACCAAACAGCAAACTGGAACCCGACTTAACACAAAACATAAATTGGTAAAGTAAAAGTTTTCTGATGATGGAGGTATAAAAAATTGTACTTGTAATCATAACAGAGTAACCCAAGGACAGACGTACCAAAGCCTTTAAACAGCATCCCATAGAGTGTAGATTGTTCAAACCATTTCCCTCCAAGCTTTGTATCAAATTGGAATCTTCTTATTCTACAATTCATATTTCATGTTATGGTAAAGAATTTTTCTTTACTTATTGAGAGTTGGGGTATATTGCTTTGGTCCTTCTGTCTCTTACTCTGTCTGCAACTTTAATAGTGGTCACTTTAAAATACATGTACATACAATATTTCTTTTCTGGTGAACTGAAAGGCTAGGGCCAAAGCAATATGAATGGTAAAGATTAAAGGTCATTCATTAAGGTCAAGATTTTTCTTCATCTTAAAAATCTATCGCTCTGCTGAGGATAAGGAGTCTTTAAACAAACGACAAGCGCACTGATCAAACTTTTACAGATTCCGTCTATCCAACAATCGAAGCATGCCAAGTCACCACAGTAATAAATGTTTGTTGAACCATTCCCAGGGAAACGTTTTACTGTTCGGATTGATCGGAATCTCGACATGGTTGTAATGGTTTATAAATAAATGAAAAAATATGCCTCTTTATGGATGCCAATTTTTTTTTCTGTTTTGAGAGCCTCTTATATTTTGTAACAATACTTCCTGAATATTTCATGTCGCTCAATGCTATAACAAACCTCACGAAAGCTTCCAAAAGTTGATGGATCTATCCAACAATAATAGGATTTAGATGTCCTGATGAATGTGCTGACACCTTCTCTTCATTCAATGCAATGTATTGCTGGCTCGGAGATCGCAACTATATTCTTCAACAGATGACAGACATGATCAAGATCAGAGTTTAATCCTACTCTTTCTACAAGTCTGCAAAGCCAAGTTCAAGGACTTACATTAAAAGAAGGAGAAGCACGACAAGTTTTCTTTGAAAAACAAACCAAATAGCATTTCTAATCTACCGGGTATATTTGAAAATGTAAATGATGAAAATTGGATGAAGGTTGATAAGAACAAGAGTAATGCACAAAATGGTGTGAAGATGTTTTGTCAGAGTGATTACTATTCTACCTTCTCGTATTAACATTTGTAGCTGCGGAGAAGATTTTGTTAGTCTTTGATGGAGAAACTTGGAGCTACTGAGGAAATCACATTAATGTTGTCAATTTTTTTCTGCATTCAGCTTGTGTATCCGAAAACTATCAGATCGCATTTGAGAGAGTTCTATGAAAAATCAAGATGAAACTCACGCAGTAATATTGGAGAATGCCGTAAGAGGTTAATGCATTTTCATTCAATTGTTGTTTATATTTCAGTTTCAGTTTGAGCTTATATTAAGTGAAGACAAAATAATGCCGTAATCCAAACAAGCCAAAATACCAATAGATATTGAACAGAAATTGTACGAGGTCAAGCTCTATGTAGGTTATGGTGATGCACAAGCACTATGCTACATGTTAACACACTGAGCTACAGAAAAGACTGATTATTAAAAGTCATGACAATTATTTTTAAATAAAAGTACGTAAAATCGTCTGTAAGATGTTGATATGAATTTTTTTTCTTTGCATAGATGTTTAAGACGTACATTCCTGAGACAGCAGTACTTTTAAAACAAAACTTGAAATCGTAACTATTCTTTATTCGCACTATATATACTAAAGCATCATAATTATAAATCATTCCATTCACCAGAATAAAAAATCAACATGAAAGAACACTAATTATATCACGTTGTTATGGAATATGATTGCCGTGGTAACGAAGCCTTGATTTTGAAATTATAGTTTCTTATATCTGCAGACAAATTATCAAACCGTTCTTTACATATTGATTTTGACTACTCCGTTTATATGATCAAAATATAGGGTTATAGCGGTTATGTACATGTATAGTACGTAGCCTTTCCCCAAGCCATCCCCCGTAAAGCTGACTATATAGCAGGATTACACTCATGGAAAGACGGTTGTATGATGAAATATCTAGAGAGATATATCTTTCAAAGAGAAAGAGATATATATCTCTAGCATAAAGAAATATTTCTCTATCAATGTAAAAATGAAATATATCTTTAAGTTACAGATATTTCTTTAAATTTTCAAATAGAGATATCTCTTTAACTTAAAGAAATGTCTCTTTAGATTTTTCCCTCGGTGATCATAATGACTTCTCCCTGTTGCATTGTCATTGATATGATGTAACCCTATTTTTAACCAATCAAAATACTTCTAGTGTACAAATGGCGGAAAAGGTTGAAGAGGTGGTTGGGGTAACATTATTAAGTTGCCGAAAGGCTAAATCCAGTCTAGCTCGCATATTTCATCAATTTATTGTCTTTGTTTTTGATACCTGAATACACTTCACATGCGGTAAACGTAAAATCTTTGCCCGAGATTGCCGCCATCATGGTAAGATTTGCTTTAGCGGGCTTCCGGTTTAGGGAGAATTCTTTAAGTATTCAAACTAATAAAAAATATTGGAACGAGATTTCTCTTTCTCTTTGAGAGATATCTCTTTTTCAACGATTAAAGAGCCATCTCTTATACTTTGAGAGAATTATTAGATATCTCTTTAAGTGAAGGAGATATCTCTCAAAGTAAAAGAGACATCTTTTTAAGTGAAAGAGATATCTCTCTAAGTGTAAGAGATATTCCTCTAAGTGAAAGAGATATCTCTCTAAGTGAAGGTGATATCTCTTTTTTAGATAGATATTTCTTAAAATAAGAGATATCTCTTTAATTTAAAGGGATATCTTATTTTTCGAATAAATAGTAAAAGGGCTTACCATAGTAAGTAGCTAAAATATGTTCTCAGTAATCCAATGAAACAAATCAAACACGACAGAAGAAGGAAGGAAAGACCTATTTTATATTTAGAAATATTTAGAAATATTTGTGACATTGACTCTTGATCTTTACATGGAACAAACAAATTACCACAACACAAACATTTCTCAATCTCAACATATTTTTTAAAATTATGTACATAGAGAAATACATAATCAACTGCCATATCTCTACTTTGCAGACGACCTGGCACTATTGTCACATCGCCATCATGACATCCAAAGTAAGACCAGTGACTTGGCAACGAAAGGGTAACAAATTGGGCTCAACATCAACACCACCAAGACAAATGTTGTGAAGTTGAACACCAGACCATCCTCTGAACCTATCACTCTTGAAGGCAAACAGATTGAAGAAGTGCAAGAGTTCATCTACCTCGGTAGCAAGATCACTTCAGATGGGAACTCGGAAACAGATGTACTTGCCCACATTGCCGAGGCTAGGGGTGCTTTTGCATCACTGAGGAACATCTGGAAGTCCGTCAAGATCAGCACCAACACCAAAGTAAGGATTTTCAAGAGTAATGTCATAGGAGTCCTTCTATATGGTGCAGAATCTTGAAAGCTTACCACTAACATTACCAACAGAATAAATGTCTTCCAGACCAGATGTCTCAGAAGAATCTTGCGTATCTTCTGGCCAAGAACCGTCAGCAACGAAGAGCTCTATAGACAAACCAACGCACAGCCTCTTTCTCTTGTTGTGAAAGAAAGGAGATGGAGATGGATAGGTCATGTTTTAAGAATGCAACCTGACTCCATCCCAAGGGTCGCAATGAGATGGACTCCAGCAGGAAGAAGAAAGAGAGGAAGACCAAGAGTGACATGGCGTCGTACAACAGAAAAAGAAATGAAAGAACAGGGGTGGACATGGGGACAGAACCAACGTTGGTCCCAAGACAGGCAGCAGTGGAGAGCTCTGGTGACGGCCTAATGTGTAAACCATCACGAAGAGAACTAAGTAAGTAAGTATATCACTATTTAAGTATATATTGTTTTTTCTCGTATATAATTTCTTTTAATCGCAATTTGGAAGACTAGATTTTGTGATTGTTTATTATTGATATATAAATTATAATAAGTGATATAGACAGCTTTATTACATGCTCTTGTGGTCATGCTTTTGAGACTCTGCTTTAAAATATTGTTTGTATCAACTGGAAGGTTCTGGGGGAGAATAGTGCGAGGACTAAACAAGTCACCTTCTTGAAATAAAGTGTTGCATGTTTATCATTATTATCATCTAACAATCACGAAGTGTCTTTTTTTAAGTTACCGTAAATCTGGAATATTCTGCATCAACTTATTTTTGCGGATTTAAGAGAAAATGCCATGAAGAGTTTTTTTGTTTTTTTTGGTTGTTTTTTTTTTTTGCGAATCAACATTTTAGCGGTTTTAAATGTTAGCACTGATGTTTTTTTAGTGCTAAAAATTAAAACCGCTAAAAATCAAACTATTTTTAATAGATAAAATAAGTAAGTACAATCATTTGTATTACCATACATAAGATAAGAAATAATAAGTGACAATCTGGACAAGGTATTCAGGTGATTAATGACAAATAATTGCTGGATCTAAACTCATGATTAATTAGATATTCATACAGAATAGAAGAGCCCAAATACATTTACAGAATTCAATTTCTTTTGACTGCTCAGTGAATTGTCTGTAATGGTAAATTTGTTATTTTGCCACCCCCACTATATTGCCCAAAGATCGAGAACAAAAGTTGGTAATATAACGAGGAAGCACGGTATATATTGTCAATCTTTATTTTTCTTACTGGAAAATACACTTTCATATGCAAATATATATAACTACCGGTATTAGTTTATTTAAAGCCCGATTGGCTTTGCATAAAACATTTTATGGATAACTGATAGGGTGGTGCTCTGTTTGACGTAATTAAACACATAACACAGTTTGAGGAATTAGAATGGTCATTTATTAACTAATAAGTGAAAAAGTATTATACCAAAAAATCATATAAAACAGTTAAAAATATAATAAACTAAAAACACAATACTGCAATTCATGCTAAAGAATTGTGACTAATAAAACATTACAAAAATGCCACAATCCTGAAAACTACAATATAAAAAATCATAAATACAATATTATGTCTAGAAAAAACCTCAAGTTATAAGAGCAGATACGTTTTTCTAATATCTAAACAAAAAAATGGGAGGGGATACCTTACTATAGGGGTATTTTTGCTATATAGTAGTTTTCCCTAGGGGATAATTCTGCTATAGGGCCAATATTCCGGAGAAAGAAGCTACTGTGCAACACCATGGTATCAACAGGGAATGGTTACTCCTCCTGAGCACCTGATCCCACTTCTGGTGATTAATATCCCTGGGCACCTGATCCCACCTCTGGTGATTAATATCCCTGGGCACCTGATCCCACCTCTGGTGTTTAATCCCCCTGGACACCTGACCCCACCTCTGGTGTTTAATCCCCCTGGACACCTGACCCCACCTCTGGTGTTTAACCCCCCTGGGCACCTGATCCCACCTCTGGTGATTAATATCCCTGGGCACCTGATCCCACCTCTGTGTTTAATCCCCCTGGGCACCTGATCTCACCTCTGGTGATTAATATCTCTGGGCACCTGATCCCACCTCTGGTGTTTCCATCTGTCCTTGCTTGTCCTACTCTAACTTTTGTATTCCTTAGGTCCTGGGATTTATGGGGTTGATCATTATTCGTTATTGTCATCTTTTCCCCCAACTTCACCATATATGCTGTGCGTTTCATATTAAACGCTGAACTGATTCAACTGAACATGCTTTTCCTATTTTTTCTGGATAAATAATGTTCATGATATGGAAACAAACATTTTCATGCATATGATGCTGACATGTTGAAAACAAAATTGGAAACTAATACACTATCTACATATAAATCTTTAGATTGGGAAGTTGCAACAGGAAGTATATATGCCGAAATAATGATTAACAATTTTTTTAGATAACCATGACATCTTGATCGAATTTAAATTTTTTGTTATATTTTTAGAAGTTAAGAATACGGAACAACAGTTGCTGATATTTCGTATATAAAGGCAAAAATTCCTCATTTGTTCTGCAAAATGAAACCAACTTTGCAATATAAAGTGTAAAAACGTCAATTTCAGATTGGGGGTGGGGTGTGTGTGAACATTTTCAACAAAAATGGTAAAATGTTATCTTATTACCATTTTGGGCTCTTCAGCTCCCTTTTTTTGAAGGGACAGGAAAGGTACAATCTTGGATCACAACTCCCTTTGAATTTTTTTGGGATCCGCCCCAGACAGTAATAGCAATGATGGAAGTACAACGTAAAACTCGCATTTTTCGAGAAATTCCCTTTCAGATTATCGATTCCCCCTACATTTTCGGATACATAAAAATGTTTGTCAATGTTCCTGCAGTGTGTACCACTTATCGGCACAAGTTGAATTTAATTTTTCCTCTTTCAGACTTTGATGAAGTAAACATGGTTCATTTCCCAATCAATACATTTTATTTTTTAGTATAAGAATAAAATAACGTTTGTTACAGTTTATTATCGCCCTACAACAACCGAGCATTGGTAATCCCTAATGGTACATGTACAATGTGTGTATAATCAGTCAATCGATTTCGTTTCCTCTTTTCAGAGAAAAACACAAACTGACCCTGAATTATTAAAGATGAATATAACATCAAATGATCCTCATAATTGATGAAAACGAAGAAAAAGTTGTATAATTCTGTTTGAAGCAAAGAGCAGAAAATATCAAATCTAACTAAAGGTGTGTTTAGCTAGCCTTTAGGAGTGTATGAATTTTTAAGAACGTGTTATTATATTCCAGTTGATGGGCTGTATAACGGAGTATTGAGGAACATTTATAACGTTTACTCCGAGTTCATTGTATCATTCATGCCTATGACATCTTTACATAATTATGGTTATAATAGCCATTTCCTCATGAATGCGACAGTTGTGATCTTGGTAAATATCAAGATTCATACGCGCATTGTACGTGGAGAAGAGGACGGGAAGTCGTCGTATTAACTCTTACCCTGTTTCCCATTTGACTGCCTTTTATATTTATAACGTTCATTTTCCGACTTGGAGAATAAATAAATAGGAAAACTGGATTACTTTTTAATCCGACCGAGTCAAAATAAATAATTTGCACAAAGTGTATAAATGTATATAAGCTTGAAAAAAGATGCTTTTTTTTTTTATTCCTTCCACAATATCCAATTCTATTATACGACTGCGAATTCCGATTGATTGTTTGTTTGATTGATTGCATAAAGTCCCGCTCGAGAATACTTCACTCACATGGAGACGTTACATTTGCCAATGAAGAGCTGCAAAATTTAGGCCTATGCTCGGCGCTTACGGCCTTTGAGCAGGGAGGGATCACCTGCTGTGACACGGGGCCTCGGTTTTTGCGGTCTCATCCGAAGGAACGCCCCATTTAGTGGCCTCTTAGAACAAGCAAGGGGTACTGAGGACCTATTCCAACCCGGATCCCCACGGCAATAAAAAAAACCCACTGGAAATCTAAATATTGTCTTATCTTTTGATCCATACTCCGAATTGTGTGACATACGTATTTTGATTTGAAAAATTCATTTATATTATACAAACACGTGATCTATACTAAAAAAAGAGAATGTTATATTTGTGTCACATCTGGATTTACCAGTAAATGATCATATTTTAGGGATGAGAGTATAGCTAAATCCCCCTAACCCTATCCCCGTTCCTGTGGGGATCTTTTGTGCCTTGTCTCAGCTGATCACAAAAAGTTATTATTGTCACCTTTGTCTTTTTATGCATATAGTCAGAGACATGTTATACATGTATACGTCTCTGATATGGTTGGTTTTTAGAAAAAGAAAACTAAGATTGATCTATGCATTTTCGATCATATCTACCTTTTGAAATTGTAAAGAGCATATGAATGCTGAACTTCTTTTTTCATCAAGTTGATGCAATTTTACGCTGAATAGTGTAATCCTGAATTATTCTATAATTAGAGGTCGCGTCATCAAGCTAACACTAATGTTGATGTGGGTAGCACGTGACCTGTGTGTACACAATGTAGCGCAGCGCTTCTGTCGTCTATAACAACCACAAAGACTTATAGTGCTTTTGATTCAGAGTCGATATCCTTAAAAAATAAATTAACTTGTTTGTTAGACGGGATTTGAAGGTCACAGACATTGCAGAAAAAATGCAAGCGCTTGTGATCTTTATATCCCATTTAACAAACTAAAGAAAGACATTTCATTATATATATTTTTCTGCATTTGAAATATAAATACTTTCAAGTACGTGAACTATAGATATCATTGACCTTTTAACACCCGACCTTGACTCGTCTCCATATTTGGAAATGATTTCCATATTTGAACGATTGTAAATGGAAATTGTCCAAGAAGGACAAACTCTAAACGCATAAAATAAACCATCGTATAAAATAGGTTATCGTTATTTATTATACTAAATTCAAATAAAAGGTAAATAATAAACCAGCAAACATGTTTTCCAACAATGCCACGAGATAGGTCGCCGAAGTTCTTGGAATATGTATATTCACAGCAGAAGGATAATGCGTACCCTCAAGTAGGACCCCGGGTCATCCTATTCTAGTATAACCCCGGGTCACCCTATTTTTTTTTTTTTTTTACAGAGTTTACTACCTATGAAAAAAAAAGTCCCACATAAAAGTAAAAGTATAATGCAGACAATTCATAGTGCATAACTACCAAAGGAAAATGAATATTGAGCAAGTCATTATTGATCATTTACATGTCATAATTTCTAAGCAAAAAATCATACTTGAGGGTACGAATTATCCTACTACATATTGACACGCGGACAGACGTCGCTAAAACTATGGCATGTCAAACGTTGCAATATTTGATCTTTTCCATTTGTATTGTATAATTTTCCATTTGTATTCTATATGTTCCATTTGCATTGTATAATTTTACATTTGCATTGTATAATTTCCATTTGTATTGTATAATTTTCCATTTGTATTGTATAATTTTCCATTTGTATTCTATATTTTTTCATTTGTATTGTATAATTTTCCATTTGTATTCTATATTTTCCATTTGCATTGCATAATTTTTCATTTGTATTGTATCCAGGAAATGTTTATTTTGATTTGTTACGAAGGATTTCATTAGTTAACGTCACTGATATACCACAAATGTAGACGTGCTTAGCACACAGGGCCGTAGCAATGACGGTTCTTTATCGTGCCAACGCCTGTGCAGCGATACGGAATATCTGTTTTTAAGGTCTTTACGGAAAGACCCGTGATTCTCACTTTTAAATGCCGAGTTTTTGGCAAAGGAGCAATCACTGTCTTGGTTTGATGCGGCAATGATAGTAACGGTTCTCGAACTCACGACCTCCCGCCCACAAACCAAGCGATATATCACTAAGCTACCGCGACCAGGTCCATGCAGGACAAGTTATTTTTAAAAATACGTAGCTAGCTCTAGTAATGGCGAATCCCCCCCCCCCCATCATTAAAAAAAAAAAAAAAAGAACTGTCCAGAAAAGCATGCACATTTTTATTTAGTCAGAATTGAGTAGATTCGGGGGACTTAATTCGGCCCTTGGGTCCTCGAGTTTGATTTTTAAGTTATCGTTTATTGAATTTGGTACTACGCAAGATGTTGAAGAGGTAAAGTTCAGGAGCCACGTTTCGCAGGAATGTACCGTATTTGCTAAGTGTAATGGTGTAACACAACACCCCCCCCCCCCCCCCCCATTAATTTATCGCTTTTATGCGTCTTATGAGATCAGCATATTCAAACTAGTCTCCTATTTAACCACTAGCTGATCTAGATAATTCTGAACGCAGTAAACTGCTGGATGTCTGGGGACTGCCTTAAGATCCCTAGTGAGTCCAGTGCAAAGCCTTGGTGGAGGGAGGGGGGGGGGGTGCAGGGGGAGGGCGAAGTCAGTGGCGGATTTAAGGGGGGCGCCCCCCCCCCCCCTAAAATTTTCAAATTTAAGGTAAATCTTGGTATCTTGTTTAGAAAAACGTATTAAACGATAAAAGAAGCAATAATTTCTCCCATACCCGGAGAAATAAATGACAAAATCTTTTGATTTCTTGAATTACTCTATTGAGAGAACTTAATTTTTCCAGAAACCCTTAAAATTTGCGTCGTTTTACCAATTTCACTGTATTAAAAATGACATATTTCAAACTCTATAAAATCTGTAAAATCCAGGAGCTTCCGGGGGCTTTGCCCCTGGACCCCCACCAGGGCTTCGTCCTGGACCATAAGGCGGCCCCCAGACCCCCTGTCTCATAAAGTGGCGCCCCCGTAACCGCAATTCCTGGATCCGTCCCTGAAGTCCCCTGAAACAAGTGCGTTCTGACAAAATAAAACGTACATGCATGCTTTTTTCGACATCTCTATACAAAATATATTTGTGAAGGGAAAAAGGGGGGCAGGGGTGTCCCGGCGCAAGATTTCTCATTGCTAGCTACATGTATGTTCAACTAGTCCTTATATGGAACCGATCGCGGTAGTTAAGTGATATACCCTTTGGTTCGTAACCGTGAAGTCGCATGTTCGAGTTCTACTCGTGCCATGACTGCATCAAACCTTAGACGTAAATATAGTTAATACATTCCCATACTCATTGAGAATCACGGATCTTTCGGATAATGTGACCTTAAAAGCAGGCGTTGGCACGTTAAAGAACACCCACTGCTACGCCACTGTGAGCATACACGTAGCATAGTAAGTCTATTTGTGGTACGTCACCTGGTGACGGCTAAATATTCGTAACAAATCAAAATAAACAATCCCTCGTATGCAATACAAATGAAAGATTTTGCAATGCAAATGGAAATTATACAATACAAACGAAAAAATTATATAATACAAATGGAAAATATAGAATACAAATGGAAAATTATACAATACAAATGGAAAATATAGAATTCAAATGGAAAATTATACAATACAAATGGAATTTATACAATGCAAATGAAAAATTATACAATGCAAATGGAAAATATAGAATACAAATGGAAAATTATACAATACAAATGGAAAAGATCAAATATTGCAACGTTTGACATGCCATACTAAAACCTGGATCTAACTTGATTAAAACAAAATATGTCTTCATAGTTGCAAATGACAAGCAATGGATTTCAATAGAAATTAAGCAAAATATACACAGTGACTGTAAATATACATAGGTGATGTTAAAAGTGAGAATGGTAACAAGTGTGAATGAATGGTTACAAGAGAAAAAAATTAATTTCCATGCCACTGCATAAAGGTACAGAGAAAATATTCTGGTTGATAATCGACGAGAAACACCAATAGATGTATTCTTTTGATGATTGGAAGTAATTCTCACAAGATTTTGAACTCAAGATTTGAAAAAATACATCAACAGTTGTTTTCCAATATCACAGGATTTCAACTTTCAAGTATACCCGAGAAAATGTTGGAACATAAATCACAAGCTTTTCAAATGGTTTTCAAATTCAGCATTATGTTGGGTTTTTTTAATATAAAGAGATTGTTGCACATCTCTTGTAATTTCTCTACTATTTTTGCACTTTCGAAGTAGCGATTGTTATCATTAAGATGAATAACGATCTAATATGTAAATAGCAAATTTTTCGATTTTGACTTACAACTTTCAACCGCAAACAAAAATTAAGATTTTACTTTTAAAAATTCAAGCTGTAAGCTCAAGTGATTTGTTTTTATAAACATTCGTCTGTTGTCCTTCATTTGTCTGCTGTTACTAGGTCGTCTGTAATAACTTACTACATCCCCCCTCCCCCCGGAGCTACATCCAACTTTCCACAAAGTCACGTTGGATGAAGGGAAATCAAAACATCTTCTGTACTACATGCAACAAAACTACTACTATAATAGTAAACTACAGTTCGCTATAGTACATTGCATTTACTATGATAAAGCAAATCTTTATTATGTAGTTAAATGCGGTATCAAACTTTAAAACAAAATGTGTAAATAATTGTCTTTTGCAAAGAACCTTCAAAGCCTTCAGAACTTGTGCTCGATTCTTTTTTTATAATATCTGGACAATACATGTACAATTCAATATCTTCAAATAATTAGTTTTTTGGTTTACTACATGTATACTAAAGTGAATTATCAAACAGATCACCAATTACTTGATTACTTTCATTCATACTTTCATTAAAGACATCATAGAAAGTTGCTTCTTCAATGAAAATTGTAAAAAAGGAAATATTCATATTTTGTTATTAGTCATTCAATAAATACTTTGTTAAACACCAGTTCGATACTCTGAAGTTGATATTAAAGAGATGCTGGTTCCTCATTGACAATATCTTCGTAGTCATTGGTGATTAGGTCTTCTAACAGTCTGTTGGAATTCTCATGGGCATGAATTGTGCTTTATTAGCTGACCTGTTTTTATATTCTTACGAGGCAGAATTTATCTAAAAGCTTTCACATGAGAAGAAGAAAAAAATTCTGTGGTCTTCAACTTGACATTCAGATATATCGACGACGTTTTATCTATTTGATATATACTGAATGTTCTAAGACGTTTTATCTATTTGATATACTGAATGTTACGACGTTTTATCTTCAGCTTTAGACACATTTAATATTCCAGTCAATGGGTCGAATGAATATGAGTTACCGTACCTATACTGGATTCCTAAACTACATAAAAACCCTTACAAACAAAGATACATTGCTGGATCCAGTAAGTGCTCTACCAAGCCCCTATCTTTGCTCCTCACGAAAATGTTAACAGCTGTGAAGGAGAAACTTCAAACTTACTGTGCGACTACATATGCCATAAGTGGTGTTAATCAAATGTGGATTCTAGAAAATTCTAAAGAACTTTTAGTAAACTTGAAATCACAGAATTTTCCCCAAATCAATAGCATTAAAACCTATGACTTTTCAACACTATACACGACCATTCCTCACGATAAATTAAAGACTAGACTTTTTGACATCATAGACAGTTGCTTCTTCAATAAAAACGGAAATATTCATATCTAGTGATCAGTCATTCAAAAACTTACTTTGTTAAACACCACTCTGATTCCACGCACAAGTACTCTGAAGTTGAAATAAAAAATATGCTAGAGTTCCTCATTGACAATATCTTCGTGGTCTTTGGTGATCAGGTCTTCCAACAGTCTGTTGGAATTCCCATGGGCACGAATTGTGCTCCTTTGTTAGCTGACCTGTTTTTATATTCATATGAAGCAGAATTTATTCAAAAACGTTTACGTGAGAAGAAAAAATCTCTCGCTGTGACCTTCAATTCGACTTTTAGATATATCGATGACGTTTTGTCTATTAACAATGATAGCTTTCATTCATATGTCGATTTGATATATCCCTGTGAGCTCGAAATAAAGGACACCACAGAGTCGTCCACTTCTGCTTCATACTTAGATATTTTATTGAAATTAGACATTAACGGCAAACTGACAACTCAACTGTATGACAAACGGGATGATTTCAGCTTCTCCATCGTCAACTTCCTGTATTTATGTAGCAATATTCCATTATCACCTGCATATGGTGTTTATATATCTCAACTGATTCGATATGCAAGAGCTTGTTCTGGGTATAGTCAGTTTTTAAATCGAGGTAAGCTACTGACAAACAAGTTGATGGTACAGGGATTTCAACAGTCTCGATTGAAGTCAGCATTTCGCAAATTCTATGGTCGTTATAACGATCTAGTTCGTCAATACAACCTCGCATTGGGTCAAATGCTGTCTGACGTGTTTCATACCGATTGTTAAGCCGTTCTTGGCACACTGATTTTGACTGCGGATAACTCCGTTTACCTGATCAGGATATGGGGCTCACGGCGGGTGTGACCGGTCAACAGGGGATGCTTACTCCTCCTAGGCACCTGATCCCACCTCTGGTGTGTCCAGGGGTCTGTGTTTGCCCAACTATCTATTTTGTATTGCTTGTAGGAGTTATGAGATTGATCAATGTTCGTTATCTTCACCTTGCATCTATTTGATATACTGAATGTTCTAAGAATGCGGTGAACCGTGTGCACAAACGTTCTGCGCAATTAACAATTTGTAGTCTGTTACCCGTCGTCATGCATTGTCAACCGTTGCTATCTACCCGGAGAGCTTGGTTTATGGTTCCACGGCAGATAATCAACCAGATTACTGTGGTCATTACCAGACAGAACCAGAACAGTACTGTTTAACAAATATATCTAAATCAATCAAATTCGTCCAATTTATATAAAAGTATAACTAGCCAATAACATCACCAGGCAGGCGCTCTCGTGGAATCCCCAGGGAAAACGGAAGAGAAGACGGCTAAGAAACACCAGGTCTGGCGACGGGACCTAGAGGCAGACAGCAAGAAGATGGGGCACACTTGGAAACAGCTAAGAGGGCAGCCCAGGACCGAAGACTCGGGCGGACTGTTGTTAAAGCCCTATGCTTCGAGACGAGCGATGGGCATAAGTATTAACAATAATCATTTTCATTCATATGTCGATTCAATATATCCCATTAAATTCCAAATAAAAGACACCAAAGAGTCATCCACATACATCTTCATACATGTACTTAGTTATTTTATTGAACATAGTTATTAACGGCAAACTAACAACTCAATTTTATGACAAACAAAATTACATCAGCTTCTTTCGTGAACTTCCCATATTTATGTAGCAATGTCCCATCGTCACCTGCATATGGTGTTTGTCTCTCAACTGATTTGTTACGCAAGAGCTTGTTCTACGTATGGTCAGTTTTTAAATCAAGGCAGGCTATGGCGTGTAAAACGTTGCTATATTCGATAATCTTTTGATGCATGTTCAATATTTTGTGATGTATATTCAATATCTTGTGATGTATGTTCAATATCGTGTGATGTATGTTCAATATCTTGTAATATATAATATTCAATAAGCTTGTGATGTATATTCAATATATTGTGATGTATGTTCAATATATTGTGATGTATATTCGATAACCCTGTGATGTATATTCAATATCTTGTGATGTATGTTCAATATCTTGTGATGTATATTCTCTATCCTGTGATGTATATTCGATAATCTTGTAATGTATGTTCAATATCTTGTGACGTATATTCGATAATCTTGTGGTGTATATTCTATATCTTGTGATGTATGTTCGATAATCTTGTGATGTATGTGCAATAATTGCATTATGGGTAATATGATGCAATAACGTACTATTAAATTAGGAACAATTTTCATTGGTTACAAATAACGAAAGTATCCGGTGATGCAAAAATATGATACACTAGTACACTGGACACAAGCATCTGAAATATGGATACTGCTTAACCCCTCCCTCCTTTGATATTTTTTGCGGCGATAATTTCTCAGAAATGTTTCGATTCCTTGCCTACATGTATAACTCATCCCTCTTTTGATTTATGAAATCGTTTCACGCTTTTTGTAAGCTAAAGAGATTGGCCTTCTACCGGTATACACATTTCAGAGAAATCATGCATCACCGCAAAAAAGAAATTATCAAAAAGGGGGAGGGGGTAGTATCCATACTTCAGGTGCCTGTGGTCCTTCTGAGGTTTACATTTGAAGTTTTGGTTCATTCCTTTCTGTTTTCGTATATATGCATAAAGCTTTTATCAAAGTTTCATATGTCTCTGCTTTATTTTATATAGTATCAGAATAATTAAAGAAGTCCTCCAAATGATAAAGACATAAAATCACTATGACAATTTTGGTCCCATCCTAGCACCAATTTTAAAAGCCCTACTCTAGGATCATGAAATTTACAATTTTGGCAAAGAGTTTCCTGTTTCATTCAGTTTCAATTTCATATCATTAGCACGTTACTCTTGCATCACCTGAAGCTTTCGTTATTTCCAACCAATGAAAATTGTCCTTAATGTAATAGAACGTTGCTGTGTCATATTACCCACAATGCAATTATTGCACATGCATCACAAAATTATCGAACATACATCACAAGATTATCGAATATACATCACAAGATATTGAATATACATCACAAGATTATCGAATATAGCTACGTTTTACACGCCATAGCAGTCAACTGACAAATATGTTGATGTTAAAGGGGTTTAAACAGTTTCGTTTAAAATCAGCATTTCACAAATTTTATGGTCGTTATGACTATCTAATTTACATGGACCAATACAATCTGTCATTGGATAAAATGCTGTCTGACGTGTTTTATACCAATTGAGTCCGTTCTTTTATATACTGATTTCGACTACGGATTACTCCGTTTATCCGGTCGAGTTATATATGGCTCATGGCGAATATGACCGGCCAACAGGGGATGCTTACGCCTCCTAGGCACCTGATCCCATCTCTGGTATATCCAGGAGTCCGTGTTTGCCCAACGCTCTATTTTGTATTGTTCATAGGAGTTATGAGATTGATCACTGTTCGTTATCTTCATATTTTCCTAATACAATATTTTGATATCTTTTAATAGATTCTATAGAGAGTACCCGGTCGTTGCGCGGAAGAGGACTTCAGAGGCTCGGTCCGATTCATCGCCAACGCAGATCAATTTAGGAAAGAGTGAGGGCAAGCATATCTCCCTATATTCAGTCCGTGACCTTTTTGATGCATTGTTTTCCAATTCATTCGTGTACATTTTATTCACATCCTTTATTATTTGTAAACAGACATGACGTCAAAATTGAGTTAAAGTAGTCCCTAGGCATTTACGATAAATACACTAGGCCCGAGTACTCTCTATAGAGTCTATAGGGGTAAAAAAAAAAATTAAATTATTCTCACCACAAGGGCACAATTTTTCAAATACGCAAGCATCAGCAACCTCATTATCTACACAATTATTTAATTTTGTTCAAAATACAATCTATAAGAACAGGACTGGGCTACCGTAGACGTTCGAGGTTTTACTCGATCAAAATTCCAGTATTGTATGTACGTGTTGTATATAGTAATTATTGTATATATGTGTATGTGATAAATATTTGCGTGTACGTGTATAATTATAATAATTATTGTGTATATAGTAATTGTTGTAGAAATGTATGTGTGATAATTATTTACGTGTATGTGTATATAATAATTATTGTACATGTATGTATATGTTTAGTATAATAATCATTGCATGCATGCATATATATACCTATTATTGTATGTACGTGTATATTGTAATTATTACATGTATATGTGGTAATTATTGTATGTACGTGTATATAGTAATTATTATATGTACATGTGGCAATTATTGTATGTACGTGTATATTGTAATTATTATATGTACATGTGGCAATTATTGTATGTACGTGTATATTGTAATTATTACATGTATATGTGGTAATTATTGTATGTACGCGTATGAATATCTGGAATGAGCAATGTAATAAGCGTTGTGAACCATGGGCCTCTTGATTACCTACAGACTACAGTCAAACTAGTGATCTACATCGGGCAAGCTAAACATTTGAACCTGTGCTAATCTAAAGGAAAACTTATTGAAACAGATACATTGCGCAAGAAGATGGCTGATATGATCAGTATTTGTGGATGAATCGGTTCCACGTAATTCATCTTCTCTAAATGCACTATTAATGTACTTCATACTGTCAATATCTTTACGCTTTTAAGTATAATTATGGTATCATTCTCTTTAAAGAGGGCGAGAATATTATTCACTCGGGAAACTGAAAAACATTATTATTGTTAACCTCTGCACACAATTGATATCTTCAACACTGACAATATCAGTACACTGAGAGGGAAACTATTGATCTATCACCGCACACACACACACACACACACAGAGAGAGAGAGAGAGAGAGAGAGAGAGAGAGAGAGAGAGAGAGAGAGAGATTTACATTTCAAATTGTGATAACCAGATTTGTATAGTTCCTTTATCAGATCATTGTAGGTAAATATATATATATATATATAATCTAGATAGATAGATATGGTAATAATTGCAGTGTGCTCTCAAATTGGGCCAAACATGCAAGTCAATGTCTCACTATTCACGCGAATACAACAAAACTCATAATACACTGTACATGTAACATCTCGTGACCACGGGAAGTCAAGTTAAGAATTTATCAAAATTACTACAATACAATCATACTTTCATTTTTCACACTAATTTGAAAAATAAAATTTAATAAAATAAGTAATTATAATATAAAGACTGGGTTCACTGTTACTTTAAAATAGATATGGAAATTGCCCTCAATGGTAATAGTGTAGAATGTTAAAGAGAGATAACTCATTTGTAAAATCACCACATCAAACACAATGTTTTTGCTCAGCCCCTTGGATTCAAGGGGATACAGTGATTACGAAAATCGCAATTTATGTTCATATCATCCCTATCATGCTTCATATCAAATTTCAAGACAATTCTAATTCTAATTTAAAACAAGAGATGTTTGTAAAACACATACCCCCCCCCCCCCTGCAAAATTGAAAAGGGTTATACACACACATCATTTAATTGATAGTAGTATCATCAATTCAAAATATTGAGCAGACATTATCTTCCTATGTCAAGAGTGGATTGACCATGTGACCTAAAAATCAATAGGGGTCATCTACTCCTTATGCTGTACCAGTGTACCAAGTTTGGTGTCAATCAAGCAAATAACTCTTAAAATATAGGAGACAATATGTTACTATGTCCAGTTCAACTATTGACCTTTGACCTCAAAATCAATATGGGTCAGCTTCTCCTGAAGATGTACCAGTGTACTAAGTTTGGTGTCTGTCAAGCAAAAGGGTTATCAAGATATTGAGTGGACAGTATATTACTATGTCCATTTTGACACTTGACCATGTGACCTAAAAATCAATAGGAGTCATCTTCTCCTGAATATACACCAGTGTACTAAGTTTGATGTCTGTCAAGCAAAGGGTTCTCAAGATATTGAGCAGACATTATATTCCTATGTCTAGTTTAACCCTTGACCTTTGACCATGTGACCTCAAAATCAATAGGCATCATCTTCTCCTGAAGATATACCAGTGTTCTAAGTTTGATGTCTGTCGGAGGTAATCCAATCAATGTCTTTATGCATCAACAGCAATATAAACTAGGAAGAATTGTTTTACCACACTATTACTGATGTCTCCTCTTCCATTTTCCAGAGTTTTTTAAAAACATTTTTTAGGGATCATCTTTAAAGTGGAAAATTAAGACTTACGGTACATAACGTTTGCCTATATATATATGATCTTCAAACAAGGAACAGTGTTGTGAACATATGATAGTAAATCAAACTTGTCAACATACCAAATACCAAAGGCCTATGTCAAAAGACAAAAGTTATGGTCCAAACAAATAAAATTGCACCAAAAATTCTATTATTTGACCTTTACATATAAGGTCAAGGTCAGCAAAAATGGCACATGGCACACTGTCTGATCATGGTATACCCACATACCAAAGGCCTAGCTATGTCAAAAGACAAAAAAGTTATGGTCTGGAAAACAAAAATGTCCCAAAAATTCTATTATTTGACCTTTACATAAAAGGTCAAGGTAAAAAAAGGGCACGCAACACTCTGTCTTATCATCGTATACCCACATACCAAATATTAAAGGCCCAGCCCAAAAATTCTATTTGACCTTTACATAAAATGTCAAGGTCATCGAAAATGACACTGACACACTGTCTTATGGTGGTATACTATATCAAAGGCCTATGTCAAAAGACAAAAAAGTTATGGCCCAGACAAACTTTGCATGAGAAGAAGAAGAATTCACACTAAAACAATATGTCCCCCTTCTGGGATTTAAAGGGGGGGGGGGGCAGCCGGCGCATGCCCCCCCCCCCCCTTAAAAATTTCAAATTTAAGGTAAACTGTGGCATCTTGTTTAGGAAAATGTACTAAACGATAAAAGAAGCAATAATTTCTTCCACTCCTGGAGAAATAAATGACAAAATCTTTTGATTTCTTGAATTACTTTATTGGGAGAACTTAATTTTTTCCAAAAACCCTTAAAAGCTTGCGTCATTTTACTAATTTCACTAAAAATAATAGAAAATAGTACAAATGACATAAATAGGACACATATTTCAAACCCTATAAAATCTGTAAAATCCAGGAGCCCCAGACCCCCTGCCCCATAAGGTGGTGCCCCCCGTAACCGCAATTTCTGGATCCACCATAACAGACACTTCATGTAACAAAAATATATGTACCCAGGTTCCCACTACACTAAAATGTAAAAATAGTCTCATACAAAAATTATAGTCTAGTATAACGAGATAATGATCTGATTATCAAGATAAAGCATCTTGTTACATGTAAAATGACTTGTCATAATCAGTAGCCAGCTAGAGTTAGCTAATAGTAGCCAGCCATATCGAATGAGAAAAGCTAGCTATTTGTAGCTGGTTAAATCAAAAATGTGAGAAAGGCCATTATAACTACTAATATAACCAGCTACTAGAAACAGGTCTGAGTTCATAATTATCTATCAGCTTTATTTAGGTGGTGAGGAGTCATTTTCATATCAGAATATGCTATGAAATTCAGTATATCATGTTTGGTTTGTCCACCTACTTAGGTAACCTTTGTTATGCAAAATACCAGTAACCGTAAAGCTGACTGTAATCTTCTGTAGACTTCTTAATCATCCCATACCAATACATGTATACAGTTTTCACTTGAACAATAATATCCTACTCAATCAAACAAACAAAAATTATAGTCACATCAAATCATTATTTATTGTATAAGACAAAAATCATCAACAAATAAAATCAACAAATCAACTTGTTTCTTAAAAAAAAGATCTTGTAATTTTACCTGAATTTCAAAATTCAAATACAATATGCAGCCAATTCATTTTTATATAGACCATATTTTTATTTTTAGAGTCAATTCACACTCCACTCCATTCAAATTTACTTTTATTAGAAGATAATAAAAAAACATGATACATGAAAATATTTCCCATTATGAATTAATTGATGATGTCATCATAATGACAGATAAAGCAAACTACATGTATATAAAAGGTACTTCACCCTCAAGTGATGTCATATTATTAGGTTTTTGCAAAATCTTTTATTGAATGAAATTCCTACAAAAGATATATTTCAATCATGCTCAAAGTTTAATGAGTAGAATGAAAAAATTTGGTAAAACTATCTGACATTGAAATTGTTTTTTTAATATAAATAATCAATTAAATGTTATCAAGGGCAATCACTCCTGCTTATTTTCTCCGCTGTACGTCTATCATACAATATACAATGATCTTCCTGATATCCAAAATGAATTTACATGTACATGTATTTATAAAATAGCAATTTTTTTAAACTGTTAAAATTATTTTTTTTCTTCATTTTATTGATATATTCTGTTTAACGAAAATGTGCAATTTTCAGGTGTTGACGTGTATGTCTGACGTCTTTAAAAATGTGGCAACATATACATTTTCTTTGATTATTCATTAAATTAAACAATATGAAGTGGAAATTAGTACAGTTTTTCTACTTTTAATTAACCCATAATAGTGTGAATTAAGTCACATAAGGTTGAAGATACCTTAAAAACTTTCCATAGGATGAAATGAAGCCATACTTTGTAGGATACATGTAGCCGGGCTGCTATACTGGACCCAAATCTGACTCTATTCACACTAGGCCAGTTGTGAAACAAAAGAGCAAGGAAATTCAAACTAAATTTGTTTCCAGATGTCCATCTCAGAGTATACTTATCTATAAAGGTTAAGTCTACCCTACCTCTTCATCTTCCAAGAGTAGAGGTTCCTCTTTCTAAATTGTCTTAATTCATCAACAAATGTATTTTTTTCAATAAATGGATTCCATATCAGTCAGACATGTGGTCAATCAGTTGAAAAGTAATTAATTAAATTACAATCACTTCGAAATTTAAATTATACTGCTTTTTAGATAGTAATTAATTTTAAAAATTACAATAACTTTGAAATTTAAATTATACTGCTTTTTGGATAGTAATTAATTAAATTACAATCGCTTTGAAATTTAAATCATACTGTTTTTGGATAGTAATCAATTAAATTACAATCGCTTTGAAATTTAACTTATATTGCTTTTTGGATAGTAATTAATTGAATTACAATCACGTTGAAATTTAAATCATACTAATTTCTGGATAGTAATTAATTAAATTACAATCGTGTTGACATTTAAATCATACTAATTTTTGGATAGTAATTAATTAAATTACAATCTCTTTGAAATTCAAATTATACTGCTTTTTGGATAGTAATTAATTAGATTACAATCGTGTTGATAAAGATTTAAATCAAACTGCTTTTTGGATAGTAATTGAATTGCAATTACTTTTCGATATAATCATGATTACTTTTTGATTACTTTAATAAACAACTGTTTTTAAAAAGTATATCAGAAACTTTCAACATTTATATTTATTTCTTAAATATACATCACACAGGCATCAACTTCATTTGAATTGCATTTTAGCATCATAAGTTGCTGAAATATATAATTCAATCTGCAAAAACATAAAGATGACAGCTGGAGTCAATTTCTTAAATAGTACAATGATATTTAGGAAACAATGCATATCAACTTATTGATGTAGTAGATTTTTAACTTTGGGGGGGGGGGGGTAAAAAGGATGTAAATAATGATTGACAATACTTTATAAATTCTGCAAATAAATAAAACTTAAAAAGAGATTGAAAACATTCAGAAGGTTTAACAATCAAAATAATTTTTTTTACAAGGTAACCAAAAATACCGTAATCAGAAAATAATCACGATCACATTCAA
The DNA here is from genome assembly GCF_947568905.1 of Ostrea edulis. Lineage (NCBI taxonomy): Eukaryota > Metazoa > Mollusca > Bivalvia > Ostreida > Ostreidae > Ostrea > Ostrea edulis. The sequence continues at coordinate 46,134,830 of NC_079165.1, forward strand.
ATTCTTAGCTGTAGGTGATCAAATTAAATTACAAGTAATCAGATTTTTCATGACTACTAATTACATGTACTCACTTTTATAAAAAAAAAAAAAAAAAAAGTAATCAATTACAGCTGATTAAAATTAAGGATTACCACATGTCTGATATGATTTAGAGTGTGTACTGTATTCCTCATCATTATAACCATCTCTAACTGGGAAAATTCAAAGATCAGAGCAGGATTTTCCCTCTAACCACTAATGTTGGCCACTGATCCAAAGTCTTAGAACAGTTAAACCTTGTATTCCTGAGTTAAACTGACTATCTCCTTCTGCTAGACATACAACATACATAAACCTTGGCCCACTGGTTGCCATCATTTGTCTTTGTCACCATTACTGTAATAGAAAAGACAGACCTCGTATCTCTAGAACATTCCTCACATACCTCACTGAGAGATGATTGGATAGGAACACCATGCTTATTAAATTCAATTCATTAATTCAGTTAGTGAAAGTTAACACTGCAACATACACAAAAGTTGTGATGGTCGATATCAAACCTGACTATAAATGTCTAGCAAGCAAACTCCTGACACTCCTTAATCAAAATGTTAGTCATTATAAATCTGATATTAGATGGAAGGTGGTTTCATCAATATTGATTACAATCCATATCTCATTTACAGTGTACAGATTGGGATACGAAAGTTATATCTAAACAGAAATGGAACTAAAAGGCATTACTACTATATTAAAACTCCAATATAACAGCATTTTCCCAATACCAAAGTGGGTTTTTGTAATTGCAAAAATGATGTAACAGTAATATAAATATATAAAAAGTACACTGTATTGATGAAACCACTTAATAATCTGTGTATATTAACTAATAAGAAATTCATAAAAACTTTGACATAGACATGCAAACAAAAGAAGTAATTGTTGTGATCACAGAGAACAAAGAATGTGCCTCCCAAGACAATCACAAGTGTCAGAAATAGTCAAACAACTGTGCAAGATTTAGGAATAAATATTAGATTTGCATTTTTGCACTCCACCTTGCCAGCATATCTTCTATTCCTTTTGCCAAGCCATCACATCTGTCTAGTAGGTTCTACAACAGAAAATAAAGGAGATTTTTAATAGCATAATTTTTTTGAAAATTTCATGGTGACTGAAGGGCATGAGAATTAAGGAGGTATACTAACATTGTCATAATGGCTGACTTCCCTTTAAAACTTCCTTTCAAAACATGAATGAAAATATAAATATAATGGCACAATTTGTGTATTCCATTTAGATTCAACTGCCTAGCTAAGTAGCTCAGTGTATTAGTGTGTCAACTGCTGAACTGTTTTGATAGTCTTTCTCTAATTGAATAAAGTATGAAAATATATCATGGGGCAAGTAAAACCAATAAAGGAATTGTATCTTACTGGTCCTATAGGTGAGTGGTTGTGGATTTTTTTTTTTCACCCTGTCCCTTCTGTAAGATTACTTTGTTGCACTGGAACAAGCATCACTTTTTTGTGTGGCCACTACAAATCAGGTGATTATTAAGGGCCTCTTGTTGCAGATATGCTTACAGAATATATACCTGAATTCTATTAACCAGACTCTTGCGTTTGGCCCTCCCTCCAGAATTACTCTCATCTAGACTTAGGCTATCTAGAGTCTCCAGCAATTTCATATATTGTTCTATGGTGTGGGCAACCCTCTTCCGACTTTTCTGCAAAGCTGGTCCCTTCAGAGAATTGTCTAGAAATCCCTGTTAAGAAGCATAATCATTCATATCTATACAATTAATGTGCTTGGGGACCACATTAAAGTCTGTAAAAAAAAATATCCAATTCATATTACATGTATACAGTATTTGAGAGGAGTCAAAATACCCAGCATTTCTCATTCTCTTCTGATATCAATTTCCTTATCTGATGTCTACTTTTTTGTATTCTCTTCTGATATCAATTTCCTTATCTGATATATATTTATCAATTTCCTTATCTGATATATATTCTCTTCTGATATCAATTTCCTTATCTGATATCTATTCTCTTCTGATATCAATTTCCTTATCTGATATCTATTCTCTTCTGATATCAATTTCCTTATCTGATATATATTCTCTTCTGATATCAATTTCCTTATCTGATATCTATTCTCTTCCAATCACTTTGATTTGGGAAATTCAGCCCATATGGGAACCACTTTCTGATTATCTTAACAATGGGACAATTTTTGATCATGCTAATACCTATATCTGCCCATGTTCTAAGCATTAGAATACATGTATATATGAATTCATAGTATTTTCATCTGATACAAGTATGGACCTTTTGATGTAGTTCCTTGGTAATGAAATTAATGCATGTACATGATCTACAAATGTACATGTAGTAAGACTATTGCTAGCTAGAGATCTTCTTATTATACATTACATTGTCTCTATCTAAATTTTACATTGTATTGTAAGTGCATCCAAAGATATGGTAACAATCAAATCATTGTAAGCTGAACTCTCTAGCTTGTTCACACACAACTTCCTGGTCACCTTTAAAGGGACTGGTTCATGATTTTTGAAAAAATTATTTTTCATTTTTGGTGTTAAACATTAAAAATATAACTGATTTAATGTTGACAGCCAAACTTTTGACCTTCTGAATGCAAGAATAAAACAATATTTTAGCCTTAAATCTGTGTTATGTAAACAAAGACTCGAGTCCTTTCATGACTATACAAACTAACCAGTGAAATGTTAATTTTGTAATATAAAGCATCTTAATTTTGCATAGTTGCAAAATTTAACTTTGAGATGACACATTTTACCCCAAAAATGATTGAAATGTGAAAGATAAAAATTAATAGACTTAGATCAATATCCATTTCTTTTGAAAATTTCATAAACAATAACATATATACATGTATACTGCAATCTTTGTTTACAAAACGAATAAATAAACTCTTTAAAATGAGCTTTTGTGATAATGTATAACCTTAATTTTTATGTGATATCTTTTAAACACATTAGACAATAGATTTTGATCATTAAAAGTGAAAAACAAAATTTTGGGGAAAATCGTGAATCAGTCCCTTTAACGTTTAACATGCAGATCTCGGAGAAAATTATGCTGGTAGTATATCTGTTCCCTTTACAATTTCATTCAGACTATATGCACCTACCCTGTGTATTCCGTCCAGCTCATATGTGACTTCACTTAATTTTTCCTCCTCCTTTTTCATGGACTGCTCTATATTATGTAGCCTTCCCATTTCCTTGTCATCTAGTGGGTCAGGCTAAAATCAGAATGTCATCCATTGTTAACAATATAATGTAGAAAACAAGAGGTCCATGAGTTGTGTCAGTTGTTCAGGTAAGCAATGCACTCTACTGAATGTATAGGTGCCTTATATATTCCTTTCCTTTATGACAAACTGACAAAATGTTTATTTAAAGAAATAAATTCTATTTTTGAAAACACATTAATGAATGAACTGTGACATTTTACATAAAGCGTTGCAGTTTATACCCTTTATGTTTACATTCTACTTTCATTTCTGTCGGAATTCCCAGTCATTAAAATAGACATACTACACTTATAAAAATTCATGTGTATTGTTCACAACTGCAATGCATTCATGAAGAAATGGCTATCATTACAACTTGTAAAGATATCAAAGGCAAAAACATTGGAAATATAAATACATGTATTCTTAACTGTAACCTCATGTACTAAAATCTTGATTTGGGTAAAATAAATGAACGCAAACTTCAAAAGCTTAGAAACGCTTTAGAATAATTCCTTAACTGTCATCCCAAGAGAACAGAATACTAGAACATATTCCTATATACATTATACGAATCTTATTTCATAGTATTTATCTTCTGTTTGAAAGTTCCCTGTGTTTGCAGAGATTGCAACTTAGTGTTACAATGATGTTTACTGTTCACTGCAACACACTGTTACAAATATATAATGTACATGTAGACAATATTGATATCAATACACAGTCTCATACAATCATATCAGTGACATTACCAGCTCTCATACAATCATATCAGTGACATTGCCAGCTCTCATACAATCATATCAGTGACATTACCAGCTCTCATACAATCATATCAGTGACATTACCAGCTCTCATACAATCATATCAGTGACATTACCAGCTCTCATACAATCATATCAGCTACATCATTAGGTCTCATACAATCATATCAGTGACATTACCAGTTCTCATACAATCATATCAGTGACATTACCAGCTCTCATACAATCATATCAGTGACATTACCAGCTCTCATACAATCATATCAGTGACATTACTATAGGTTTCATACAATCATATCAGTGACATTACCAGGTCTCATACAATCATATCAGTGACATTACTATAGATCTCATACAATCATATCAGTGACATTACCAGCTCTCATACAATCATATCAGTGACATTACCAGCTCTCATACAATCATATCAGTGACATTACCAGCTCTCATACAATCATATCAGTGACATCATTAGGTCTCATACAATCATATCAGTGACATTACCAGCTCTCATACAATCATATCAGTGACATTACCAGCTCTCATACAATCATATCAGTGACATTACCAGCTCTCATACAATCATATCAGTGACATCATTAGGTCTCATACAATCATATCAGTGACATTACTATAGATCTCATACAATCATATCAGTGACATCATTAGATCTCATACAATCATATCAGTGACATTACTATAGATCTCATACAATCATATCAGTGACATTACTATAGATCTCATACAATCATATCAGTGACATTACTATAGATCTCATACAATCATATCAGTGACATTACTATAGATCTCATACAATCATAGCAGTGACATTACCAGGTCTCATACAATCATATCAGTGACATCATTAGGTCTCATACAATCATATCAGTGACATTACCAGCTCTCATACAATCATATCAGTGACATCATTAGGTCTCATACAATCATATCAGTGACATTACTATAGATCTCATACAATCATATCAGTGACATTACCAGGTCTCATACAATCATATCAGTGACATTACTATAGATCTCATACAATCATATCAGTGACATTACTATAGATCTCATACAATCATATCAGTGACATTACCAGCTCTCATACAATCATATCAGTGACATTACCAGCTCTCATACAATCATATCAGTGACATCATTAGGTCTCATACAATCATATCAATGACATTACCAGCTCTCATACAATCATATCAGTGACATTACCAGCTCTCATACAATCATATCAGTGACATTACCAGCTCTCATACAATCATATCAGTGACATTACCAGCTCTCATACAATCATATCAGTGACATTACTATAGGTTTCATACAATCATATCAGTGACATTACCAGCTCTCATACAATCATATCAGTGACATTACCAGCTCTCATACAATCATATCAGTGACATTACTATAGGTTTCATACAATCATATCAGTGACATTACCAGCTCTCATACAATCATATCAGTGACATTACCAGCTCTCATACAATCATATCAGTGACATTACTATAGGTTTCATACAATCATATCAGTGACATTACCAGCTCTCATACAATCATATCAGTGACATTACCAGCTCTCATACAATCATATCAGTGACATTACCAGCTCTCATACAATCATATCAGTGACATTACCAGCTCTCATACAATCATATCAGTGACATTACCAGCTCTCATACAATCATATCAGTGACATTACTATAGATCTCATACAATCATATCAGTGACATTACTATAGATCTCATACAATCATATCAGTGACATTACCAGTTCTCATACAATCATATCAGTGACATTACCAGCTCTCATACAATCATATCAGTGACATTACCAGCTCTCATACAATCATATCAGTGACATTACCAGCTCTCATACAATCATATCAGTGACATTACTATAGATCTCATACAATCATATCAGTGACATTACCAGGTCTCATACAATCATATCAGTGACATTACCAGCTCTCATACAATCATATCAGTGACATTATTAGGTCTCATACAATCATATCAGTGACATTACAAATTTACAATTGCCATAATATGCCTGGTTATTTGATTAATATGGATTCATTATAGCACATCTCTTGCAGAACCCCTAAAGTGTTTCCCACTTTAACTCCTTACGAAACAGTGACTGGAGTTTACTCAGTGGTAGACGTAAATTTGAACTTGTCAAGTTTATTGAAATGCAATTCTCATGTTTCAAATTTACTATATGTACTATTACAAGATCTAATGAAGTTCTTTAATTCTGTTTACTTTATATACATACATTTATTGCATGATAGTGAGTAAGATATGAAGATTTATTCACCCAAGAAAAACCATATTCCCTGAGACACAATGTAATCAAAATCAGACTTCTAAGATCTGCGCCGTATACTCTGCGTAAGTAGATCTGACATAACCCGACTAGGGTTCATGTTCATTTGAACTCTATGTCAGCCAATCAGTGTGTCACAAATGAAATCGTCGGTGTTCACAGTTCAAGGAAATTGGATGCGATTGTTTGGTTTAAAAGAAAACACATTGCAGCTAGATGTGACGTCACAATGCACCGTTTATGTCGACTGGCGTTATATTCCTCGCGTTATTTAAGTAAACCATCTTGAAACTATTCAAATCGTACCCATCCCTATTCATACATAAATCGGAATTCACAATTAATTTAATTTGGGTGTATTTTACATCGTACGATTTTTTGTTTGAATGAACGGAATAGATTAGGCATTATTGTGAAAATTAAAATTCCTTATGTGAAAATAAACAATTTTATAGTGTGGAATATACTTCGTGGGAGAGAGATTACTGAAACTTATTTACGAATTGCTGGGAACCGCCTAAATAATAATCATTGTTTGTATGGCGCAATTTGACTGGCTGATAGTTCTTATGAATATTCCAAGCGAAAGGTCATGCGGACATGACTCCCTTATGGGGTTATGTCAGATCCTATTGTAGCGATTGTGAGCGTATCTAAGGATCTGATTTTAATTAGATTTCCTGAGACAACACCCAGGAGAATATGCAGGGTTTGACATTTACTTTCTTGAGCACTAGACCAGTCGGGCTACTTCAAATGATTTTTACTAGACCTGACCTTACATCCACTAGCCCTGACCAACTTTCCAGAGAAAAGAAACCCTGATGGTTTCTCCATATTTAAGTACTTAATTCAAATGACAAACGTTAAGTTTAAACTATAACGTACTTAATTGTCTCAAAAACATCTTTAGTCTCGTCATTCAATGTGATGCTTTTAATTTCAAACGCATTCTTTAAATTCTACTCGGCACAGAAATTCTTTAGTCTTTTGTTAGAATAAAATGACCTCAACATCTTTTTCAAAATTTCTTTTTCATAAGCCCTGCTTTGTTTCTTCCCAATCTACTCCTCTCTTTTTTTTTTCTCGGAACATCCTTCCTTGAGGACGAGAAGTCGACACATTCCCGCACATGTGTCAACAACGAAAAATGGCTATTTACGATTTAATTTATTTATTTGATAGACACGTTCTTATATTCAATTAAAATAAACTGTTTTGTTTTTATTCAAATGAAAATAAAACAGTTTATATCTATTTATCCGAAATATAACTTTACACCCATTAACAAAGAGTAAATGTCGTAAAATATCACTTCCGACAGCGACTTATAGATTAGAACTAAAAATAGAGATTTTGTCATCACGCGGTTCAAAATTGCTCGCAAACTCTTTACAGTTATTTTTTTAAGTTAAAAATAAGATATCTTATGGTTTAAAATAAAGTTTCTTGTTTATTTGTTCAACACGACCAGTCGGACTAGTGAATCGACATTTTACCCGACCAAACCTATCATTTAGTAGACTCGGTCGGTCGGACGTGCCTTAGTGTCAAACCCTAATATGATTTTTCTTTTTCTTGGATGAATAAATCTTCACATCTCCCAAACATTCATGTAATAAATTTTTTATTACACCGAAACAAAGTAAAACTACAGAAATTGCAAAACAAATCCTGGATCTGCTCATTTCTACCTAGATATGCTCAAACTGACAGTAGCACCGTGTCGTCAACGTAGTAGAATAAATAAAGTGATGTGATAACCATTTCTTATGTTTCCTTTCTCCCTGAATGCTGATTATTTACAAGGTGTGTGTATAAAAAAGTGATGAATCTGCGTACAAGAAACCGGTGTATAAACAGACATTAAATTTCATATGAGACCCCTCACCATTCAAATGTTATGAGCTAGGTCAAAGTTTCAGACAGACAGGACAGAAACAATATGCCCCCTCCCCAAACTTTAGTCATGGGGGCATAAAAAAAACTTGAATCCAAACGACTTTGCAATATTTGCATTTTGATTAGCTGCAGAACTATAGCTCTCCGAAAAAAATTATGTTAACAGTCCGGCCTGTCAACATAATTTTTTTCGGAGAGCTACAGTTCTGCAGCTACATTTTGATATGAATCATATGATAAAGTGGGATCCTGCTACTCTTGTAAAGAATTTGTTTTAAATAATTTCCTGTTTATTCCCATATAAAACTTTGATCTCCTATTGTGACCCCATTCTACCCCCGGGCCCCCTGAAATGGACATGAAGAAGTTTGATTGAAATTGGCCTAGTGGATATGGAGAAGAATATGAAAATGTGAAAAGCCAGTCAAATTTCAATCAGAACTTTTGGTTCTGATGAGCTAAGATTTTCTATGGGTTTGTCATTTTGTGTTGAATACCAAGCCATACAATCAAGTGATCAATGACAAGCAAGTTTTGCTCATTCAGTAAGAATACAAAGTGACTCTATGAAATAATGTACATATCAACAAAATAGTATTTTTTTCTGCCAAAAATCCACTAAACTTTGATGGTTCTAAAAATGTATGAAACCCCCGTTATAATTCCAATGTTATTTATTACAATTGCTTTGATTGGACAAAAATAAAGCTGAGCGAGAGTTTACACATCTATAAATCCAAAAATGTGATGTATTCATACGCACCTGAAAACAAATAATGTAGTGCGGGGAAACTATCAACATTTTTGAAATTGTTAATACAGGGAACGAATTGGAATTATAAGAATCAAACACTCTTTTTAAAGAATTTATCAATGCGTAAACTCTGGACATTTTACTCACAAACTTAACATAAAAGTGCTTTGCACTTTTACTCAGTTTGTGAGTAAAATGTTTGGAGTTAACACATCAATAAATTTTTCAAAAAGAATGTTTAATCCTATAATAAATAATTTGCATAGAATATTACCTTTTTACCAAGAAGCATAACTTTTGCATGATCGGTTAATCCGATGTCTGTCAGGTATGCCTCTGGGTCTTTGTTTAAAGTCTTGCCTGAAAGAAAGAAAATCATTTAGCACCATTGCTTGTCCAAATATTGAAACTTAAAAATTGTGAAGGAAAGGTATCTTATTTCATCTGATTATGCAGAAATCGTTTTGTTTGTTTGTATGTCGTTTTCATACTATTCAAGAATTGTTCATTCATACAAACATCTACAGCTTCAGATGAAGTGCCATCAATTCTAATCTAGGCTATGATTGGTGCTCAAAGCCATAGCAGTGACAGCTTTTATTGTGCCAATCCCTACCATGCCATAGGACCTCTGTTTTAAGGTCACATCTTTAAGGGAAGAGATCAAAAGTTTAATGTCTGACAAAAAACTAAATTCACTAAGTTGAATCGCGTTTATATTGAACAGTATCTATATCTCGGTGAATCGTTTTAGCCCTATATGTGAAGTGACCTTTAAACAATATGACCAGATGCTTTGCATTTGATGCTAATAATCAAAGTGAACATGATTTCAAAGATTGTTTTCAGTGAGATATACAGTGGAGCCTCGTTAATCCGGACACTTTGGTTCCCAGCAAAATCGTCCGGATAAATGAAGCGTCCGGATAACTGAATCACATATTTTTTATCTTTACATATGTAACCAATATGCTTACTTTATTGATGCGTAGTGAATTAAACACATTCTATCATTGGATTTAACCATTTGCATTAGTAAATAAATCATGATAATGTTAACATTTACATGGATTTCAAAGCTCTAAAATTGAAATATACATGTGCAGTGTATTTGCCTATGCTTACACTGTACATGTATATTAGCACTACAAATAATTATACAAAATTGTGAACCGTATGCACTAAAACTAAAACACTATATGTAACTATGAATAAATAAATCAATCAATAGTAACTAACATAATCATTTACACTAAATAAACATTTCATCACACTTTTACTTCTTAAAGAGGCCGGTCATTTCCATCAGTCACGATTCACGGGTTTGGCGGTCTGTCTAAACAATATTCATCGTCCACAGTTGATTTAAGAATATCGTGTTTGTCATGTCGGTTGACAACATTCTTTAACCAAAATTTCATCTGCCAGAGTTTATATTTCTTATTCTATAATTATCCAAGCCAATATCGGGAGAACAAAATCATTTAAGTTAATAACATTAAGACCTACTACTGCTTTGTCTAGCCAAGTGCACCTATTATTTTCATGATGCGATAATATCGGAACAAAACTCGGGTGAAACCAACTTTACGGGTACATACAAACTTTAACTGTCATTTTCCTTAAAATTGTAATTTTCTAACTGCTACCCAGAGTTTAAAAAATTGAAAGCAATAAAACTCTACAACATTGTAACAAGAATCAATCGTACACAGGTACATTCTACATGCGTTACAGTCTAAACATTAAAAACTTACTACATATACATGAACATGAATGTATATTTCATGCCAATTAGCAGTATAAAATCCAGAATCTAGAAGTATAATCTACACTCTTTAGATTTGAATAAGTCGATATCAATTTACGAATCAGTACAACTGATATGTGTAGCAGACACTAGCAGTTCAACAACAAAAATATCATTACAGCATGCTGTTTAATTCATTTTAAAATACTATTAGGCTATTGATCAAGACTATAAAATAATATGCTACAGATTTACAAAATTTAACACTACACGCAATACAGATCTTATGTGCCAAAATTGGCAATACAAGATCGGCACGTGCTATCTAACTGACATATCATCACACACCACCTAATTAAAGGGAGGTGTTGATGGGGTACAGGTAATCGCTTCAATTAGACAGTTTGGCTTGTTTTCTTTATAATTTACGCCTTGCTAAAATTGTCCGACACAGACCTTCCCTCAAAAAAAAATTACCGTCCGGATTAACGGTACAATTTTCAATGCATATTAACGTTTTGTGGTAAAAAATGATCGTCCGGATCCGGAACGTGAATTTCCGGATTAATGATGCAAAATAACGTATAAAAATTCCGTTTCCTTGAAAAATCGTCCGGAAGGTGAAGCGTCCAGATTAATGGCGTCTGGATTACCGAGGCTCCACTGTATAGCATTTTAGAATATAAGTACACTGACATATGTACATGCAGAGCAACATACAATCCGATAAAAGTCAAGTCATCGAAAACAGTCTTGTTCACTACAAATACAAAATTGATTCCATCTTTAAATGTACAACATAATCAGAATTCATTTCTGAGACCATTATTACTGCAAACATACCTTTAAAAAGAATCTTTTGATTGGCTGGTGGAATTTCTGTGACATCATAGATTTTCTTCACTAGATCCTCCACTGTCAGCACATTTCCCTGTACGGCTTGTAACCCAATGTCGTGGACTTTGGAACCTATATAAAGCAGAGTAACAAACAAACCACTGCAGCACATACACTCCTTACTACACATGTAAACACATGCACACTAATCATAATTATAAGGACTAGGCTTCTTCATAACATTATGTAGTGATACTGTTTGCTACATGTATATCATAAAACTCTCGTCCCCATCTTTCAGAACATGTTGGCTGCGATTCAATTGGCACAGTTGCAAGAACACGTACTAATTTATGTTCCATGCTTAAATATACGTATGAAACAGAGAGATTCTAATTCATGATGGTACTAAATTTTGAATATGCTAAAACAAGTATACACATTCAATATTTACTATATTAATTACAATAGGGAGCATATATCAGTTTCATTTACAGGAGCTAGGTTGCTTGCAGTATATAAGCCCTTTGATAATATTATGAAACAAAATCACATCCTATGTATGAGAAATTGACAAAAATAATCATTGAAGTGCTCAGCAACTTTGGTGAGAGTTCCTACACCACCCCTCAAGCCATGGAATTTCATAACTTAAATCAACTGTTTTATTACCTAATGCAACAGATTTATAGTTACATCACATGTACATATGTAGTGGGTTTTTTTTTTTACTTATTTTTTCTGTAAAACTATTTAAGTTCCTCTAAAGCATTTTGACTGTCAGTCAATAGTTTTTGAATTTTTGGACTGGCTATCTATTGGACTGGCAATGTACATGTAGTAGTGCTTTAACATTGTTAAAGGAAATTTAAAGTTACTAACTATTTTGCATTAAAATCAGTTGTTCAAAAATGGTGGATGTTTATTATATAATAGGTTGCATGAATACAACTTGGCAAACACTATACAGTGGACTTTTATATCCTTTTCAAAAATGGTAACTTCTAGAAAGCCATCAACACATTCAATAACATTTTGATTGAATTCTTGGTATTTTTAGAGTCCTTATCTTTAAGAAGAATAACCCAATCTCCTTCCTGTAGCTCTGGGAATCTTACTAAAGCTGCCATGTTTGTTGTATCTGCACATTAGTGCATTTCGAAACGAATACCATACTTCCAGACCTGGGAAAATTAGCCTCGCCTATTGACTGATAAGACATTAAATAACTTTTTCTAGACGGCATCTGACATGTTGACTGGTAGATGGAGGAACTGTAAAGTGTCAAAATGTAAGAAGTTCAACTGCAGTCTCTCAACATGTAGTCAGCTTCTCTTAGTCAAAATAAAAAGAAGAAAAGAAATGTGTTCTTTTGTGACTGTGATGCTGATGTACATTGTCATTTCAGTAAAAAGTGGTTGACCAAATTTTGATGAAATGCTTTGAAACTGTGAGCATATAAGTACCAGGTCTTGTATCTTATTATCAATCTATATACATGTATTCTATTAACTAATATCCCCTAACCAGAGACAACTGATGAAAGTTGAAGCTTTTTAAGAGGAATGGAACTGAACATCTTAAAAGGTTAAGCATTGTGGTTAAGAGGTATTTCAATGGACCGAGGACATTGGCCTGAAGAGCTCAGTGGTGGAGGGCCTGAATAGCAACACAAGCCATTGTAGTCACATAATCATGATTCATTTATCTTCCTACTGCCCAACAAATATTACCCTTGTTTAAATTATGTGTAAAAATTCTAGGAGTTAAAAATCTCGAGAAACATAATGCAGGCATCAATGGGATAGTATTGGTTAAGCTGCATTTCAATGGATTGTGGATATGGGCCCATAAAACTCAGCACACATGTATAGTGCTTGACTAGTACTGCAGGTATATACATGTACAGTGCTTGACTAGTACTGCAGGTATGTACATGTACAGTACTTGACTAGTACTGCAGGTATGTACATGTACAGTGTTTGACTAGTACTGCAGGTATATACATGTACAGTGCTTGACTAATACTGCAGGTATATACATGTACAGTGCTTGACAAGTACTGTAGGTATATACATGTACTATGTACATGTACAGTGCTTGACTAGTACTGCAGGTATATACATGTACAGTGCTTGACTAATACTGCAGGTATATACATGTACAGTGCTTGACAAGTACTGTAGGTATATACATGTACAGTGCTTGACTAGTACTGCAGGTATGCACATGTACAGTGCTTGACTAGTACTGCAGGTATATACATGTACAGTGCTTGCCTAGTACTGCAGGTATGTACATGTACAGTACTTGACTAGTACTGCAGGTATATACATGTACAGTGCTTGACTAGTACTGCAGGTATATACATGTACAGTACTTGACTAGTACTGCAGGTATGTACATGCACAGTGTTTGACAAGTACTGCAGGTATAACAGGAAGGGGAAAATTCAACAGACTAGCTAGACTGGGATTCGAACCTCGGCCTTCAGAATCTCTATATGGTTATGTGTTCTACCATTGAGTTTTCTGGCTACCAGAGATCAAATCCGGCTGATTACCACATTCTTCCCTCCTTATAAATATGTCTTCACACTTTAAAGATATCAACCCAGAATCCCTGGCAGGTTTTTCACTTGTCCGTCTACAGCACCATATGTAAAGGGAAGGGAAGACATGCAGGATTTGAACTAAAGGGCTCCTGAATCTAGTCAGGTGCTCTACCAACTGAGCTCCCTGGCAATTGATTCCATCTAACTGCTATACAGGGGTTCCCAGTTCAATTCTCAATCCAGCTACCTTACAACCATCCCTCTTCCTACAGTATGATGCAATAAATATTTAGGCATTGTTATCCTGTACGTATCTCATACATATACTGTCAGAAATAGGCTCTCCAAATACTGGTGAAATATTGTTCAATAATACATACATGTATATATTAGAAATTTCAACATATTCGATAGACAATAAGTTAACAGTGTAAGATTTTGAGAATTTGCAAATCAGTTATATTCTACTAACCAGCTGCTAACGAATTTCAATATAATTATATATGTAACTCAAAATAATTTTGCTTAAAATCGAACTGATATTTTAAATTCGTTTGTAAAACGAGTGGGTTATTAATCAGGAAAGCTTACGAAATCTATGAAACATTTTCAAACAAGTGCCTCTGTAAGAAAGTATGTGCTGTTAGCCTGTATGGTTTTGTTCGAAATATACACATCATAACATACGTGGCAAACTACGAGTTAGTCCAAATGTAATATATCACCATGGAGTATTACAATACTGATACAGATCTCTGTTTACATACATTAACTCAGATGAAGGCAAGCCAAAACAAAAGCTAGCTGTTTATCGAGAAAATTCGGTATTTTTAAAGTAATACTTAGCAATTAACAAAATGAAGTGAATTTAAAATCGTACCATGCTTGACACGAAGTTTCATTCGACTGGCTTTTACGACTGACATACTATTATTTTCCGAAATCGTCCATCAAATAATATTTCAATATATTTGTTGTTGTTGTGAAAACAGAGCAATGAAATAGCGAAAACCTCTTAAGTACGGACATTCTTTTTCCGATTGCATGCTGCATGTGCCCTAATCCTATCAATCGTCCACAAATACAAGTATTGGTATCAGATATTAGTATTGGTAACCACTCATGAATTACAATTAATTGATTTTATTTACAACTTTTTATTGATCATTGGAAGGCTCAGTTTGAGCCAATCTCTACCAAGAGTTATTGTTCCTTATGTAACAGGAAGGGAGAAAATGCAACGGACCGGAACGGGACTCGAACCCGGGTATCCTGAATATCCCTAGTCAGATGCTCTACCAACTGAGCTACATGTATCTGGCCACCGGCGATGAAACCCGGCTGACCGCTACACTTATATATCAGACTAATATGCTTGTTGTTTCTGCTGGGATGCTTGTTGATTGGTTTAATTCAAATTTCTGCTGGGATTCTTGTTTGGTTTAATATTTTTGCTAGGATATTTGTTTGGTTTCATATTTCTTCTAGGATGCTAGTTGATTGGTTAAATTCAAATTTCTGCTGGGATGCTTGTTGATTGGTTTAATTCAAATTTCTGTTGGATGCTTATCTGCTAGGATGCTTGTTGATTGGTTAAATTCAAATTTCTGCTGGGGTGCTTGTTGATTGGTTTAATTAAAATTTCTGTTGGGATGCTTATTTGGTTTTATATTTTTGCTGGGATGCTTGTTGATTGGTTAAATTCAAATTTCTGCTGGGATGCTTGTTGATTGGTTTCATGTAATTCTGCTGGGGCGCTTGTAATCTCAGCGAGATTCGTCGAGGCTGGATATTTGGACTGACGCCTCTTCCGAATCTCAGACCAGTGTCACATACAGTGATTCGGGAAATCTTGCCTGAACTTCGGCCGCTTGTTGCGATTAAAATGGGTTAAATTGAATTTCTTGTCCGCTTCAACTTTTCGCCTTAGATATCCTATTAACTCCCTATCACAATGAAACATGCATTTCTTACCTTTACAAGGTGTAAATCCCACAGTAATTCAAGTTGGCTATTTTCGAAGCCATTGCAAACGGTCACCATTTCATATTTTACCTTTTCAACACTGGAGAGTTCCGATATACTACTTCATGACAATTTGTACTATGATGGAAAATACAGAACTTACTGGTTGACAATTACTTTGTACAAAGCATTTAAGCATAAAAATTAAAAGCAATAAAAAGAAAACTGTGTAACATTTAATCAATCTATTTGAAGGCGTCCTAAACTATCGGAACTCTTCAGTGTTGAGAAGGTAAAATATGAAATGGTGGCCGTTTGCAATGGCTTCGAAAATAGCCAACTTGAATTACTGTGGGATTTACACCTTGTAAAGGTAAGAAATGCATGTTTCATTGTGATAGGGAGTTAATGGGATGTCTAAGGCGAAAAGTTGAAGCGGACAAGAAATTCAATTTAACCCATTTTAATCGCAACAAGCGGCCGAAGTTCAGGCAAGATTTCCCGAATCACTGTATGTGACACTGATCTGAGATTCGGAAGAGGCGTCAGTCCAAATATCCAGCCTCGACGAATCTCGCTGAGATTAGGGCGCTTGTTGATTGGTTTTGTGGTATAGAAATACATTGATTTCTGTTTGTGCGATTTATTCTATCATATATAAAGATAAAAAAAATTTAAATGTCCCTAAATTTTCCGACCCCGTATTTTAAACATTGTTCTATTTCAAATTATAGTATATATTTGAGTTTGTGTTTCAAACACTCCAATCTACAGACAATAACATTTGTATTTACAAACCATAGAAGTAGGCCATAGTCACTGCGATGTCATTAATTAAACAGAAAGCTCTCGTTATATATACACCATCAAAATCTTTGTGAAATCACGAAAAGTGTGTTTTTATCCGACTGAAAACCTGTTAAGATACTAGTATTCTGAGAATTGTTATGTTAAGCCACGAGAACTAGTTCGTTTACTGGGCGTCCAAAAGGCTTGACGACGTACTTTGGTATTTTATTTTATTGAATTTTAAAAATTCATACTGAATCACGTGAGCTGAACTGTAACTCATGCAACAAATGAATGAGGTACATTGTAACATAGATTATTGGAATTCGATTTTTGAATTAGTAAATAGATCATGTAGAAAATAATGAGTAACCTACTCTCGGACATCTATGTGAAGCATATAGAGTGCGGCAAATTAATATCAACCTGTTTATAACCCCCACCCCACCCCCATGCAAAAGTTTAATGGCTTCAGTCAAAGTAAAACTCCTGTAAATAGCATAGTTCTATCAGGTGTGGATAGACAGGTGTTAATGGTAGTAAGGATGACAGAAGAGCGGCAATCGGGTTCTCTTAATCTGTCGCCCTCACCTTCTCGTTTTTCATAAGTTCGCTCCCCTTCCGTTGTCCATATGAAGGAGCACACTTATAGTTTCTTTAATTCTAATTGATATAAATGGTATATCTGTTAGTGTTGATGAATACTAAGTTGATTTTATATGCTTACGATAGTGCTACATGTATATTTTATGCATATACAAATCCTTGTATTATTAACAAAAACTGGACAGTGTTCTTGAAAAATGTTCTTCATGGTTGGTCGATAACAGGTTGTCACTCCATTCAGGCAAAACAATATCCATTTTTAAACCCCCAAGAACACTTGATATATGATTAAACATCCTCTTCGAAGAATTTATCGATGTGTAAACTCTGGACATTTTACTCACACACTGTTGCATTGCCATTAGAGATCAAAGAGATGGCTATAAAACAAACATTTATAAAAAAAAAAAAAAAAAAAAAAAAAAAAAACATAAAAAAACAACAACAACAACAAAACAACAACTGTGAAATCATTTTTAGCCTGTAATGCAAGAAATGCTACCTGATGTTTTGTCAAGTTTTCTGCTTTTCATATTTCATAAGTACACTAGTCATTATCCTTGTATACTATGCTTAACTTTAACAACTGAATTCATTGTAACACAAGGGCCCCTTAGGAAGCTGTTAAGGGTCTAAGGGTCATCCTTAGGTAATTAAAACAGAGAGAGAGAGAGAGAGAGAGAGATAGAGAGAGAGAGAGAGAGAGGTGCAAATGTATATGATAGGAACTATATCTAGTTTTGTAAATATTATCTGTTTTGTGATCGTCTGGATTTTATTGAATTACTCATGAAATTATAAAAAGTCTTCTATTTCCTTCTTCTAAAGCTATCATACCTATTTCTCCATCCTGAAATATTGTTGATCAGAAACTGCAAACACATATCTTTTAAGCCTGGCCTTATTACGTGGTGTTTGAACAGTGCAATTTGCATGTTTTTATGTTGGGAACAACCCCTTGGACATCCATGCATGTTTAACAGAAATCGTTTAAACTTTATTTGCTGAACTTTAACAACTTTGACATGTATCTATCAAGGCAGTTTTTTTTTAAACATGGCAATGATACATAGTTCAAAGAACTCCAATTCCTTATAAAGAATGAACCAGACTCCCTTTCTGATTGAGTACAGAATGCAGGCGCACGCATATTGTGGGTTCCTGGTTGCATTTCTCTCTGTGATACACATCGGTAAGTACGTATTGTTGTGTATATATATTGCTGTCAATGAAACATATACGATTGCTTGCAAAATATATTTGATTTTAATATGAAACTCCATTTATGGAATTGTACTTTCTCAGTTGATTACGAAGACCGGCCTGGTTTTCTCGAAATAAACTTTTAAAAGTTGAAACCTGGAACTAAGTCTGAGATTTTCTTCCGATTTTGCCAAAACAAAAAACAAAAAAAACCCGCAAACTTAAGTTCAAGATTTTTTTGATTTTTTTTGGTGGAGAAATCCAAGCAAGGAACAACAAAGTAAGGAGAATGATGTCCATTTATATGGCGTGTAAAACGCTGCAATTTTATACAAATTTTGAGTTATAAGAGAAAATCTTGATTTTTATTCAATAATCTTGATATTTATATGCGAAAAGTTTTATTCTTACATGTATATTCGATAATCATAATATTTATATGCGAAAATTTTGACGTGCGAACAATTTTGATTTATATTCGATAATCTTGTGATTGATATGCGATAATTTTGATTCATAAATTATATTCGATAATCTTGATATCTAAATGCAAAAATTTTGACGGGCGAAAATTTTTATTTGTATTCGATAAATCTTGATTTATATTCGATAATCTTGATATTTGTATGCAAATATTTGGATTTATATCCAATTATCTTGTTATCTATATTCGATAAATTTTGATTTATATTCGATAATCTTGTTCAATTTATCGAATATGTATAAATAACAAGATTATCGAATATAAATCAAGATTTATCACATATCATACTGTGTATATAAATCAAAATTTTCGCATACAGATATGAAAATTATCGAATATAAATGAAAAATGTTGGGCAGAAATATCAAGATTATCGAATATACATCAAAATTTTCGCATATACATATCAAGATTGTCGAATATAAATAAAACATTTCGCACATAGATATCAAGATTATAGAATATAAATCAAGATTTATCAAATATAAATCAAAATTTTCGTATGTAAATATAAAGATTATCGAATGCACATAAAAAAAATTCTCATATAAATATCAAGATTATCGAATATAAATCAAGATTTGTACATTATTGCAACGTTTTATACGCCATACAATACTTTTAACTTTTCTTTCAATTCTTTTAAAGCAGATGCCTACTCATTCAATAAAGGAATTTTCTGTCCTAAAACTCCATGCTATTTCCCGCCACCTAATTGTAAGATCGCCTTCAGGACAATGATATACTCGGATGGCTCTTGTGAGATGGTTTGCTATCACAAATGCATGTGCGACCCTCGTCGGGCCGTTTGTTCAAAGAGTCTGGAAGGACCCAATACTCCTGCGGTTCCACGCTGCTACCCTGTGGAGCAGACAGAGACGCTTAGTGACGGCACCCAATGTAAAGTCTGTTTACATCTTTGTGATCCTATTTCATGATAAAAACGAGATTTAGTTGTCTATTTCTATTTCCTTTGTTCCTTCACTCGCTAAATTAGATGCAGAAATGACACAAATTAATACTGGGTTCGGCGCTCCTGCATGTGAATCCACAGGCAATCATATCGCTTGGGTTCGAATTTACTACAGTGTATTAAAAATAGAAAATTCAAACCCAAGTACCGTTAATATAAATGCCTGTGTGTGAATCCACAATCGTGACTTCATGCGACAACTGAGTTCCCAGCTGCTCAACATGTGTCACAAAGTTTTCATTTTATTAGAGTTTCCTTTTTTTCAGTACTAGTGCTATGATGTGGATTTAAACTCGTGAAATGGGTACATGAAGTTCACACGATTTGATTTTTGAAACAGGAGTAATTCCATCCCAGTGGACATATTGTAATATAATTCCACTGCATACAAGAAAACGAAAGCAACAACTCTGATTCCAGAAACCGTACAACTATTACACGGATTAGTGGTTTGAGGAAATTGTTTACTGTAGTTTTGAATGCGACACTTAATGAATATGCTAACAGTATTGAACTGATTGCAGAAAATCAAGCTGGTTTGGGTAAATTAAAAAAATTCTACACAGGACCATACTTTTACTCCACATACACTTTTAGAAATTTTCAAGAATCTCAAAACAAGCAAAAAAAAACCCCTAAAACCATAATGCGATTTTATTGGTTTTTGAAAAGCATTTGCCTCTGAATGTCGTATTGGTCTCTGGATCAAAATCTTATTTGATGGAAAATGTTTAAAACTTGTAACAAAATTGTTTAATGGTATTAAGTTAAAAGTGCCATATAATGGCTTGTACAATAAAAATATTTCTATGTAATGTAGGAGTTAGACAGGGTGAAAATCTATCGCCGTCTCTATTTGCTTTATATCTAAATGACTTTGACGAATTTATGTTCTGTAATAATGGTCAAAGGTCTTTCTCGTTTATCTGAGAAATTAGATAATAGTCTTGATATACATTTAAATTTTATAGTCTTACTGTGTGCAGATAATACAATATCATTGTCAGAAACTCCAGAACAGGTCTGATGGGTGGTGTGTTGTTTTTTTTACGAATATTGTAAAACAAAGCACATAAAGCTTAATAATATGAAGACAAAACTTATCATTTTCGGTAAAGGTGCTTTGGTTACCACTGCTCAGCTGTATCTAAATACAATGGAGAAAACATTGAAATTGCAGGTAGTTTTAAATACATGTACATGTATTTGGACATCACATTTTCTAAAAATGGTTGATTAGTTTAACATTACGGACTTATTCGATAAAGCCACTTGGGATATGTAGTGTGATAGGAAAAATGTAGAAAACATATTCTATATATCAATTGCAAATTAGACATGTCTGATAAAATTGTAAAACCTAAACTCCTAGTCGCATGTATATGACGTATGGTGAATTTGGAAGATTTCACATCGCAATTGTGGACTATCTTATGTATGGCAGCAGGAACAACCTGTAAATGTGAACTGGGTCAAAAGATTTTTTTTTTTTTTTTGTTCTTTAAGATCAATTTAAAGAAAGTTGGACTGGTGATAAATAGATAGTTAAATGGAGAGAGAGAGAGAGAGAGAGAGAGAGAGAGAGAGAGAGAGAGAGAGAGAGAGAGAGAGAGAGAGAGAGAGAGAGAGAGAGAGAGAGAGAGATTAAAAGGCATGAATAATAGAATATTTAAAAACACTCATTGACTTTAGAAATATCTTCTTAATTCAACTGAAATATAGTCTAAATTGTTAGGATGGTACGATAGATTTTGCTACATTTACCTAGAAAAAGTAGAATTTGTCAATGGTGTACCAGAAACGACATCGGTGACGAATTTCTTTATCTATACTTGTACATGTATACTTGTACATTTATACATGTAAAACAAACCATATTCCAAACTATTATTGCACAAATCCCAACATTTATGAATTTGACCAAATATATGTAATGCACAAAATAGCCAAACGTTAACTAGATTATGTACATTTATAAAAGTCAATATGGAGAGGTTTAATTCTCCGGTTAAAATAACAAATAACTTTCGTAAACTTTTTCATGCATCTATGTTTATCATTAGTATCATCATCATTATTATCCATGCTGTATCTCATATCGCTAGGATTGTTCCACAGACCTTCATCATATACAAGACACATTATCATTTTGTCTAAAAAAAAAAAAAAGTCTGGCAAGTATTTGAAATATTTTGGTAGGTTTAGAACTTGTATAAATATTAAATTACACCCGTTAAATGGTTTGATGGACCATGAGAAAAGAGAATTTGTAAATAATGTTTACAAATGAAACTGGTGATGAGTTTTCCAACTTATTTTAAAATTGTGTGCTCTTACACAGGAAAATTTATCATTCCATTTATATATGTTCCTTCCTGATTTAAATTTATCACTGAACTTCACATCGGTCGCGGTAGCTCAGTGGCAGTCTGGTAGAGCGGTAGCTCAGTGGTAGTCTGGTAGAGCAGTAGCTCAGTGGTAGTCTGGTAGAGTGGTAGCTCAGTGGTAGTCTGGTAGAGCGTTTGCTTCGTGACTGGGAGGTCGTGAGTTTGAGTCGTGCTCGTGAACCTTAGACGCAAACATAGGTAGTGATTGCTCCTTTGTCAAAAGCTCTAATGTGAGAATCACGGGTCTTCCGGATATGACCCTACTAATGGAGGTCCCGTTTCACAGCAGGCATCGACACGTTAAAGAACCCTCACTGCTACGGCCCTGACCCCTAAGCATAAGTCTATACTTGTGGTACAACTGGTGACGTCTCAATATGAGTGAAAGTTTCTTGAAATGTCGTCAAACAAACAAACAAACAAACAAAACAATAATAATTTCACATACATCCTTTGGTCTAAGTAGGACATTCTTCATTTTTGTTACTAGTATATTAGATATACCCGTATAGCATTTGTTTCTCTGTTCATTTGAATAAGGGTTGGTCATGCTCCACTCCTAAACTTTATATAGGGATGACGCAACTATATCATAGAATTATACATTCACCACAACCAGAGTATGTATATTCATTACATGTGTATGTAACGCTGTCAATCACAACCAGACAACCAGAGTATGTATACTTATTACATGTGTATGTAACGATACCAATCACAACCAGAATATGTATATTTATTACATGTGTATGTACCGATACCAATCACAACCAGAATATGTATATTTATTACATGTGTATGTACCGATACCAATCACAACCAGAATATGTATATTTATTACATATGTATGTACCGATACCAATCACAACCAGAGTATGTACATGTATACTTATTACATGTATATAAATTTTTCATTTCGAACCTATAATTTAACAACAATGGTGAAATTGACCTTCAAACTTGGCCATCATTTCCCAATTTAAGCGCTGATAATGACGTAAATTTTCACTTTTAAGTCCTTCAAGACAGGCCTGCCTCTAAGATTATTTTTTGATATTTTGATTTTACAATCGTAAGAACAATTTACAATAGTATTTTTAGGGGCAACGCTGCCTTGGGGTCGAAATTAACGAAAAACCTATAAATTAGGGGAACTGGTTTAGAAAACCTTATTCATATTTACAGGTGCATTACTTGTGCTTAAAATAGCTCAGTCAACTGCACCGCTGGCAGAAAATGCTGCGATTATTTTTTGCCATGGTTGGAATCCGAATCACGCCACACTTTTATTTTTTATTTCGCATTTTCAACACTTTTTCATATCTTGAATATTTATGAGTATATTTTCCTTCCATAATCTAGTTTAAATGCATATTCATTCTGTATATAGAAAACATGAAAAGAGACCACAAATTCTAAATTCTCTGCAGTCAAGTGGAACTATCCTCGCCGTGGTCGATTTTATCCCAAGGACAATAATCATCCAGTCTGCGTTACTCTACGGAATTACGTGTGCGACGGGAAAAAAGCACGTCATACAAGAATCGTTGTGTTTGCCTGTCCAGCATGTATTTTGGAAAGAGTTCTGTTGTTGGTGAAGTACTGAAGAATCGGAGTATTTCATTACTGGGAAAAGATGTACACTTAGGCGATGGTTTATACCAAAAATGTAGAAAGAAAGTCTATCGGTTAGAAAAGAGTGGGAATGGGGTCGTGTTATGTACAGACCTGTGACTTTCACGTTTAATGCTGACCGTCTGGTGATGGAACAGTTACTACCTGTTTTAATGACGTACATGTAGTACTATATCTGCACGTGCTTCTTCGGATTTCCATTTTATAATACATGTATCAGTGATATGTATTCTTAATGGCAGTAATAAATGTATATCAAGTAGGGAAATATCCCAAAAGTACTAGTAATTAAGACCGGATATATATCATTACAAAAATATGAGATATCATATTAGAGCTCAAAATGCGATAACAACGCAAACTACGTATAGCGTGCTTGTGCATCGTTATAAGAGGTCTATTGAAAGTCCACATGCTAAAGTCATGAATGAGCTTTTTGTAAAGACTTAAACCAGATCTGGCCTAATCGTGCTAATACAGTTTTTCTTTTGTTACCATGATTTGATCCTTTAAGGAAGAGGTTTCGAAAAGAATATTTTTTGTTCCATACTTTGGGGGGAGGGGTGTTGTTATGGTAATTTTTTTTTTAGTAAAAATGAAATGAAAACAATTTTTAACTTATTTCCATAATTTCCAACATTTGCAGTTTTGTGCTTTGTATTTGTTTTTGAGAAGAACATTAAGATAACTTTGCAAGACATAACAGAAGTATAATGCCCTCAACCAATTTAATATTGAGTATACGAGAAAAAATTGGAGGGTTGTGTTGTTTCAACCTCTATAATACCACGTGTTGCATTCAGTACCAAAACCATATATTTGATTACTTATATACACAGAAACATTATACATGTACTATAACATGGTTGTCTATGCATCACGTACCTAGATCTATTAACGAATCTGTTAATTTTGCGATTAAATGAGTCGTTGTAAATTCGTGCAAAAATTCAATTTGTTATAAAATGTACATATTTAGAAAAAGTTAAAACGTTATTTCACATTGTAATACAAAGCTATATTTTTATGAAAGTGTAGGTCACAATTTCAACATGATTCATGGTAGAGTTAAACAATGACTTGTTTCTGGTGGAAGCATAGTTGTCAGTTGGTGTTTTCATATACTAGGAGGTTTTGTTTTTTTGTTGTTGTTTTTTTTGCACTTTACCAAATTTTGTTGATGATTCGTACCTAAATCATTTAATAACTTTTAAAGTTATGACTTATTTTTGCATATATATAAGTAAACAATTATATTCAATCAATTCAGTCATTTGTAGCACTATCACGTAGCACGTTTTGTACTGAGTAAAACTACTTGATCTATGATAATAATTTTTATGTACTTTTCTGATATCCGAGTAAAATGGACATTTCAATTTCAAAATTCTCCTATGTCCTTATGAGCAGATAGCGTACAGACTCTCATGGGTGTTATTATATTCCCATAAAGACCAACTTCAATATGATTACAAATTCTAAACTTAGTTCTTTTCTATATTTGAAATCATTTGGTTTTGTCGGGTATGACTGCAAACCAAATCCATCAACAACATATTGCAAAAGAATGAAGATACCAAAGAAAAGATGGTTTGCCTTTTTACATCAAATATCCTTTGTTGTGTAAAATTGTATATATAGAATTAAAATTACGTCTATATTATCCTATTATGTGCAATACAATCCTAACGTTGACAACTCTTCCTTAACGTTCAATACCCGCTATCATTTCGTAAAATCATATCCTCATAACAGGCTTTCAAAACACAATTATCAGTCTACTTAACTTCAATCAGTATTTAGAACTTCTTGATGAATTATTGAACTATTTAAAGCGTGATATAATTGAACTACAGACATCCATCACATGATAAATTGATTACTTTCAACTAATTAAATGAAAATTCTAAACACAAAACATAAGTGAGAGAGTTAAGTTATATATCTGGACCCAGTTGCTCGAATGTTAGTCAACTTTAACTAACAGTTAACTTGTCATTGACTCTTACATTTATATAGTGTTGACTAGACGTTAACTATCGGTTAAACTTATAACAGTTAACTTGTCATTGACTCTACATTTATATAGTGTTGACTAGACTTTAACTATCGGTTACACTTATAACAGTTAACTTGTCATTGACTCTTACATTTATATAGTGTTGACTAGACGTTAACTATCGGTTAAACTTATAACAGTTAACTTGTCATTGACTCTTACATTTATATAGTGTTGACTAGACGTTAACTATCGGTTAAACTTATAACAGTTAACTTGTCATTGACTCTTACATTTATATAGTGTTGACTAGACGTTAACTATCGGTTAAACTTATAACAGTTAACTTGTCATTGACTCTACATTTATATAGTGTTGACTAGACGTTAACTATCTGTTAAACTTATAACAGTTAACTTGTCATTGACTCTTACATTTATATAGTGTTGACTAGACGTTAACTATCGGTTAAACTTATAACAGTTAACTTGTCATTGACTCTTACATTTATATAGTGTTGACTAGACGTTAACTATCGGTTAAACTTATAACAGTTAACTTGTCATTGACTCTTACATTTATATAGTGTTGACTAGACGTTAACTATCGGTTAAACTTATAACAGTTAACTTGTCATTGACTCTTACATTTATATAGTGTTGACTAGACGTTAACTATCGATTACACTTATAACAGTTAACTTGTCATTGACTCTACATTTATATAGTGTTGACTAGACGTTAACTATCGGTTAAACTTATAACAGTTAACTTGTCATTGACTCTACATTTATATAGTGTTGACTAGACTTTAACTATCGGTTACACTTATAACAGTTAACTTGTCATTGACTCTTACATTTATATAGTGTTGACTAGACGTTAACTATCGGTTAAACTTATAACAGTTAACTTGTCATTGACTCTTACATTTATATAGTGTTGACTAGACGTTAACTATCGGTTAAACTTATAACAGTTAACTTGTCATTGACTCTTACATTTATATAGTGTTGACTAGACGTTAACTATCGGTTAAACTTATAACAGTTAACTTGTCATTGACTCTACATTTATATAGTGTTGACTAGACGTTAACTATCTGTTAAACTTATAACAGTTAACTTGTCATTGACTCTTACATTTATATAGTGTTGACTAGACGTTAACTATCGGTTAAACTTATAACAGTTAACTTGTCATTGACTCTTACATTTATATAGTGTTGACTAGACGTTAACTATCGGTTAAACTTATAACAGTTAACTTGTCATTGACTCTTACATTTATATAGTGTTGACTAGACGTTAACTATCGGTTAAACTTATAACAGTTAACTTGTCATTGACTCTTACATTTATATAGTGTTGACTAGACGTTAACTATCGATTACACTTATAACAGTTAACTTGTCATTGACTCTACATTTATATAGTGTTGACTAGACGTTAACTATCGGTTAAACTAATAACAGTTAACTTGTCATTGACTCTTACATTTATATAGTGTTGACTAGACGTTAACTATCGGTTAAACTTATAACAGTTAACTTGTCATTGACTCTTACATTTATATAGTGTTGACTAGACGTTAACTATCGGTTAAACTTATAACAGTTAACTTGTCATTGACTCTTACATTTATATAGTGTTGACTAGACGTTAACTATCGGTTAAACTTATAACAGTTAACTTGTCATTGACTCTTACATTTATATAGTGTTGACTAGACGTTAACTATCGGTTAAACTTATAACAGTTAACTTGTCATTGACTCTTACATTTATATAGTGTTGACTAGACGTTAACTATCGGTTAAACTTATAACAGTTAACTTGTCATTGACTCTTACATTTATATAGTGTTGACTAGACGTTAACTATCGGTTAAACTTAACTTGTGTTTGTGCAACTGCCTATTAAATATATATAAGTAAAGTTATAGTGCAACCTAACACCCGGGGTAGGTGGGTGTGGGAGAGAGAGAGAGAGAGAGAGAGAGAGAGAGAGAGAGAGAGAGAGAGAGAGAGAGAGAGAGAGAGAGAGAGTGTGTGTGTGTGTGTGTGTGTGTGAGTGGATGAGTCTTTTCTTGCTTACACACTAAACAAATAAAATCCTATCCTAATCTAGATTAGAGGAATATTCGGTCTTTTTAAGTGGTAAACTGAATTAACCCAGTGCAAACTGTGTTTGTATTTCAATAAACACACTCAAATTATATAGCGAAAAGAACTCTTCCGGATACTGAAGTAAAAAAAGGGGGGGGAGGGGTCACTATAAAGGGGGAAGTGAGACTTCTCCCCAGAAATCTGACTGTATAGTGAGATGGGAGAAGGCTCACTATATAGTCAGACTTCCGGGGTAAAGTCTCACTATATGGCCGGGGAGAGGGTGGTCTCACTATATGTATATAGCCAGTCTTCCGGGAGAAGTCCCACTATGTAACGACGGGACCGTTCGTGTGAATGAGTATGGGTTTGTTAGTGTGTATGTAACACTGAGCTTGTAGACACTCTACAGGTAACATTTTTGCTCGATTGATTCTATATTATTAACTTCACTTTCCCATCAAAACAGGCAGAAGAAGTCTATTGATTTTGAGATCAAACGGTCAGGTCAAGGTCACGACAGGACGTCATAGAAAAAGCTTGTAGACACGATAAAGGCTACATGTTTTGCTCGACTGATTTGATACTTCACATGTACAGCTTTGTTATCAAGACAAGGAAACCCTTATTGATTTTGAGGTCCAAATATCAAGGTCACTACCGAATTTAATAGAAAAAAAAACTTATAGTCACTCATTGCGAGGGGATATGTCCTACCTGGTGGATATTTTGTTGACCCATATATTTCTGGAATGGGAGGTTCCTGATCCAACCTGTCAAAAGGGCACCTGCATTTCTCTCTGTACTGGTGAATGGGGACATAGAGGTGTTTTCTACATCTGGATATTGAAGACAAATAATTTTGCGAGATTAAGGAATCCATCACATATCTTTGGTGTTGAAAATCCCTTTGTGGTGTGTGACTATTGCAGTAGTAAACATTGCAGTAGTAAACATTTGTGCTACTTTACATTTTACCGTAAATTTATAATCGCAACATTTCTAGAATGATGAATGATACGCAGCTAAAAATTTTAAATCTTCAAAAATATTCTTTTCAAGAACAATAAGATCCTGATCAATCAAGTTAATATGCAAATTCCAATTATCTCAAAGTTGTGCATACTATAGTTTGTTTAAATTGTAGCCCCCGGGGATAGGGTGGGGCCACCATAGGGATCAAAGTTTTACATAAGAATATATATAAGCAGGCTACTGACAAACAAGTTGATGGTGCAGGGGTTCCAACAGTCTCGTTTAAAATCAGCATTTCGCAAATTCTATGGTCGTTATAACGATCTAGTTTGTCAATACAACCTATCATTGGGTCAAATGCTGTCTGGCGTGTTTCATGCCGATTGTTAGGCTGTTCTTGGCACACTGATTTACTCCGTTTACCTGATCAGGATATAGGGCTCACGGCGGGTGTGATCTGTGTTACTCCTCCTAGGCACCTGATCCTACCTCTGGTATGTCCAGGGGTCCGTGTTTGCCCAACTCTCTATTTTGTATTGCTTATAGGAGTTATGAGATTGATCTCTGTTAGTTATCTTCACCTTTCATATATATGACTGATTGATGTTTTCCGCCATACTCAACATTTTTTTTCAGTTATCTGGTGGCACCCAGTGTATATTGGTGGGAGAGAGAACCCAGATACAATGTACCTGGGAAGAGACCACCGACCTTCCGAAAGTAAACTGGGAAACTTCCTCACTTACCGGCGCGAGCGAGATTCGAACCCGCGCCGACCAGAGGTGAGAGGCCGTGTGATTTTGAGCGCGATGCTCTAACCACTCGGCCACGGAGGCCCTTCTTTCATATATGAAAACATATTCACAATTCTTCATCTCAACAACAGCAGGGCCATGATTAGTCATACAAACATCCACAGGTACATAATATGTAACTTGCAGATTCAAGTTTGTTCAAATGATTATCCCAAATGTTGGGTGGATCACAACAAGAATAATGGAATATGCGGAAAATTAATTGAAAACAAATTCTTTTCAAGAGTAGCAGGGCCACACTTAATCAACATTCGTAAGTTGTGTGGATTCAATTTGCTTTTATGTCATCGCGACTAAAGTCGGGGGCATATTGTTTTTGTCCTATTTCCTCTCCGAAACTTTAAACTTGCTGAAAACTTTTGAATAGTGAGTGATGGGACTCTCATACTTGTGTCAAAACCCTTTTTCGTTGATTTTCGTCACCATTTTTCGTGTAGTTGATCATGTCAAAGTCACATGATTCACCACCGTGCTTTTTCTTCCAAAATTTTCAACCTTGTGGTCTTGACCTTGACCTTGGAGTTTGACCTACTTTTAAGAAAACCTAATCTGTGCAATATCTTCTGAACTATTTAAGTTAGGACTTTTATATTTCGCATATAGCTTCCTTATAGCGAAGTCTTTCATTTCATATCATATTTGACCCTGTGATCTTGACCGCGGAGTTTGACCAAAATTTCAAAACTTTTAACTGACATTTTAACTTGCTAATAACTTTTGAATGATGAGTGAAATATCTTTCATATTTCATATATGTATTCCTTGTTACAAGATCTTAATTTTGGTACCAAAGTTTCACCTGGTTACCTTTATCTTAATTTTTGACTTACTTTTTAAAAAGATATCATCGGCTATCAATTTTTAACAGCAATACCTTACATTTCATACCATTATCTATGACCTTGTGATCTTGACATCGGAGTTTGACCAAAATTTCAAAACTTTAACCGAAACTTTAATAACCTTGCTCATAGCATTTGAATGGTGAGTGAAATATCTCATAATATCTCATATTTCATGTATATATTCCTTAATACAATATCTTAATTTTGGTACCAAAGTTTTTGACCTTGTAACCTTAACCTTAACGTTTGACCAACTTTTAAGAAAAGTTAACGTAAGCAATATCTCCTGATCTTTGTATGTAATGGTTTCCATATTTTTTATATACATGTAGTATAGATTCCTTATGGAAAGACCTTTTATTTCATACCATGATTTTTGACCTTGTGTCGTGACACTTTGGGGCTAGGTTCGGGTGACAATAGGGGGTCCAAAATTTTCAAGGGATAAAAATTGAGAGAAAAAATTAAGGATATATGCGACGTTTCTGACATTTTCTCTTGATCATTTTTTATCTCCTCGATATGAAGAGCTCTTGTATGATTTCCGGAATAGTTTTAAATTTTTATGTAGCAATATTATCATATTTACAAGTATCAGCCTGTTTGGCTCAGTATGTTAGATCACCTTACTAATGGTGTAATGGTCCCAGGGTCGATACCCAATTGTTCCAAAAATAATTCTCCTTTGCAACAGTAAAATTGCTGTAATACATAAGAGATGACTTTACATACTTGCAATAACTAGGAACTACCAAAACTCTAAAACAGACATGGTAATATACCTTAAGATTTTTGTTGTTGTTGTTGTTGTTGAAGAAGAAGAAGAAACGAGATAAATTGCATGTGAATTCTACGTCACGAAAAATCATATACATGTACAGGTGTACTATATGGAGAAACGACTCGCATAACAATAGCGGGACCAAAGTGACTCAGGTGAGCAATGTGGCACATGGGTATCTTGTTTGAAAATACTACTTGAGGGTATGAACTGCAACGCTCTTGAATGTAAACACTTATTGGATTGTGCGTATGGCCGGACACTGTTGTTAATACTTAATGCGGAAACCTTAAAAAAAACACGGAAGGTATTTTGCGATTCTGAGAAAGGAATATCCGCTTTCGGAATCGTACTTTCGGTTTGATCTTCATACCTATCAATTACGGGTAAGTTAGTGTTTGTTTTTGTACTTTTACAATATTTCAATGTACATGTAACTATAAAGAAATATATTTATCAATAACAACTTCGAAAGGTTTTCAAATATACACAGGTCGATTTAGAAATTCGTGTTCACTGACATATCAAGGTAAGATGTTTTATATACATGTAGTCAGCTGGTAGTGTCGATCGATTCAAAATATCCATGTTCTTTCCACATCATTGCTGTGCGTATAGACCCTTTTCAATCAATTCAAGAACTAACAGAAAAAGAAATACATACAGAAATGCGGAGTTTTAAGTCCAAGCGATAGTCCGAACTTCTGACACTTGGATGACCAAAATATCCCCTCGATCCCTTTGAACGTTTGGGTACCCTTCCTATGTATGATAAAGAAAGACTTGTAACTCCTAGCTTGTTGGACGCCGGGTATTGGAGCTTTTGACACCAGCATGGATTGCAACAAAAGGCGGAAGTTAATTTAGTCAAGTTGCTACCATATTGTCTCCAATATAAACAAACAATATATGGTACCCTATTTCGGTAATTAAAAAAATAAGAAAAGAGAGACATCATATATATATATATGATATATATATGGCATTGTGTAGCTTTCGACTTGCATATAACTCATCTAAAGTGTCACCAAATCCCTTCTTTTTTTAAAAAGAAAGTCCTGAGATATTCGAGAATCAATCTTTAAAAAAAAAAGAACTATTCAGGTTACTCGAATTTAGGTAAGGCCCACTGAGCACTCCGTTATTTCACATGTGAATAGACGGTATTTTCTGTGCAATGCATCCTACAACATTCATATTATAATATTTTAAAATTGAAAAGTCACCTCCATTCGATAGGAGATATGTACATCTGTCAATTAGTTCTAAGGGAGAAAAGTATAACTTTCTTCATCTGTATTTTGCAACCGGTGGTCATTTTTAAACGTGCATGAAAGGAGCGCCATATGAACGAGTCACACAAGCGTTAAGATTGTTCGCCGGGACGTAGATCTATCTATATTCATTTGCGAAAATTTTGATTTATATGCGATAATACTATAGTATATAATATAAATCAAGATGTATCGAATATAAATCAAGAGTTATCCCATATACATGTAAATAAAAATTTTCGTATGTATATGTAGTATATCAAGATTATCGAATATAAATAAATATTTTCGCATATAACGGACTCCTAAGCTAAATTCTACTTCCAATAGTAATGATATTTTATCCTTACGTTGTGTGAGATTTATGTAATATTGCAACGTTTTACACGCCATGCTACTCTCAATTTGTATTCGTTATTGGATTTATGAAATTAATTACTATTTATTATCTTCACTTTTTCATGTAAAGCTTGTCATCATTAAAATTTAGTATATCGACGTTTTTAAAAATATAATTTGTATTAATTTTCATTAAACAGTTAGAAGAAAAGTACGATGTCTGCAGATATGTCTGCAGATAAGTTCGTTACCGTGGGGATTATCCAAGTTCGAGTTATCAAAGGAATTATAACGGACCAGCAGGTTTGTCGTAACCACTTTCATCATCATATCTCTCATCATTGGGCATAGTGTAATAAGGGGTAAATCGTCAGCATCATCAGCATATTTAAAAGTCGACATTACTATAGTGATATAATGTAAAGTCATGATTTACAGGCCCGTTTCAAGATTTATTAAGATATGTTGTATTTTCAAGGTTGATGTCATTGTGAATAGCAATAGACCTGACCTTGACCTGAGTAAAGGTCGAGCGTCTAATGCCTTGTTATTGGCTGCTGGTGACGTAATTCAGACAGAATGTAAACAGAAATATCCTAATGGGATACAGGACGGGGAAATCGCCATTACCTCTGGGGGACAATTATCGTGCAAGGCGATTTACCATGGGGCTCTCTCTAAGTATTCTTCAGTACAGGACGAGCAGGTGAGGCCAGGGGGTATGTCTAGGATATCATTCCGAGAGTCATAAAGTTGTAGTAACACCGAGTATTGATGGCGACTTAGTAACTCTCGATATCTTACTTTGTGTAAGTCCAGATTAGGTAAGTTACTCAGATTTATAACGTGTGAAACAGAATTCCTTCTCAGGTAAACACGATAACCTGGCTTATGCGATGCGCAGTTCAGTCGCAAATGTACATGTACAGTTAACTAACTGACAAGAAGTATCTTGTGTTAGGGTTATTGAACTTATATTGGTGAATATTGGCACGAGTTGGCTGTCAAAATGCACGAGCTTGCGAGTGCATTTTGACAGCCAACGAGTGTCAATATTTACCTATATAAGTTCAATAACCCTTTTATTACATAGCTAAAGTATTTAGTTGTTAAATTAAATCCCTTTTCACTCAAAATACTCCAAAATAGATGAGAATTCATCAATATTGGCATCTAAGGTGAAGGTGTGCAATATCAGCATGCATTTCTTAACTGTTCAATATTTGACCCGTCATTAATGCACGAGGCAAACTGATTTTGTGAATGGGGACATCATAATTTAAGTACAGTAAAACATTTTGCTTAAGTAAATATCAAATACCGGCTCTGTCAGATTCGGAGGACCGTCGTCTGCCATTTTGGCTTGTTTATGTGGCAGGGGACAGTTTCTTTGGTTCTGAAACATGTGGATAGAGGGTATACATCAAAGTCAGATTATGACAGACTAATGAAAAATCATATTTCCCTTTTATGTCAATACTTATATTTCATATTAGTGTAGTTAATAAATTATGACCCTAAATTACATGTAATCTCTAAATACTGGTGCTGGTGCACAAAACATGCTCTGAGCAGGTTCCCCTTTTTTGCTTTGATTTTCTCTCATTTGGGCTAATCCGCACCACCCCCACACCATCACAGTACCAAACATGGGGATTTAGATACTGTGCACAATCAAGAACCCTATCTACCCTTCTCAAAAATCTACCTTTCATATGGGGCCATCCACCTTCCCTCACAGCTACAGACCTTTTGCTGGACCCTGCATGTTTTCACCGGAATTTCTTCAGCAACTGACCACGTGTCTTAGTTTCGTATTTGCACCCATGTATATGCTAGGAATCATGGTGACACTAGCTGCAATAATGTAGCCCTATCCAAATTTTTTTTATTCTGACGTTTTCGGGATAGGGCTACAATTCCATAGGATCTCCGTAATGGTGCAAAATAATTTTATGAATAACCGAAAATAAACTCTGTGTTATAGTCCCAAATGTTGTTTACACCAAAAGGAGTACCAACTTTGTGCTCGGGCATGTCTAATAAAGGTGTTTTTCATTAAATATAATGTACAGCATGCAAAATTCTTCGTCTGCTCCGCCATGCTTGTTATCGCGAGATCTCGTAGGTGGATCTAATGAAAAACCTAAACATTGACAATCAGCGCGAAAATGTAGTTACTCGAGCCACTTCAACAAAGAAAGGAAAATCATATTGTTGCAGAAAGAATTTACACTCTGCTGTTCGGTTTTTAACTTGATATTAAATTCAAACCTTTTCAATACCGACGAAATAGCTTTCGCCTCCATACTTGTCCAGTGATGTAAATACTACCTTATATGGCATATGCAAATGACTTGACAATCGGAAGTACATCAAACATGGCGCACAAATATGAATCGAGAAATTGGAATTTATCGAAATTGTTGAAAACGGTAAAATAGAGCCTCACAAATCTTAAGTTGCAGGTTGTAAATTTATGTATTGACTAAGAAACATAGAATATCATTTTATTTACGTAAAGAAAGTCAGGAAATGTTTAGAATGAGCGCAAATGTTGCGGGAGTGAAGCACTCCCGCATTTGCACCATTACGGAGATCCTAAGGAGTTGTAGCCCCCCCCCCCCAAAAAAAAAATCAGAGAGGGCTACATTATTGCAGCTATGGTGACACCTACATGTTGTATATCAACATTTTTATTAAGCACTCAACTACATTCGACATGCATCCTAAAATTATTGTATACATTTTTACACATGTAATATCACTTCAAATATGGGGTATTTCCACTTTTTGAAAAAAAATGACGGGCCTATAGTGCCAAACTGTCCCCTGCTACCTTAGGTTACGTCGTGACGGTAACGTCAATATTGAACGCTTATACTCGGAATGTTTCGGGCGCATACAATTTACGCAATGCAAAGTTAGCGTTCAATAAATTCTCAAGATATTGAACGCTAACATTCTCTAGATTTTACGCAGATTTTGTAATAGACTATTCATTAGCTATATAATAATATTGTTATAGTTGGACAGCTAGCAGTGGCGGATTTGAGAGGGGCGCCGTATCCGCCGCCCCCCCCCCCCTAAAAATTTCAAATTAAAGGTAAATCGTGGTATCTTGTTTAGAAAAATGTACCAAACGATAAAAAAGCAATGATTTCTTCCACTCCCGGAGAAATAAATAACAAAATCTTTTGATCTCTTGAATTACTTAATTGGGAGAACTTACTTTTTCCCAAAAACCCTTAAAATTTGCGTCATTTTATTAATTTCACCTTATTAGAAATGGTAGAAAATAGTACAAAGGACTAAATAGGAGACATATTTCAAGCCCTATAAAATTTGTAAAATCCAGGCGGCCCCCAGACCCCCTGCCTCATAAAAGTGGCGCCCTCCGTAACCGTAATTCCTGGATCCGCCCCTGACTATTTCAGTAGACGAATTCTTTAATGGACCTCGTTGTGCAGTGCTTTCCTCTTTCGCACTTTTCTAAACTCCCATTATCTATAATTTTGTTAAACACGACTAAACTGGCTTACGTGTTGCGCAAATCCGCCGCATAGACTTCTGACTTGATCCATAGACACGGAACCGTGGCCTTTTTCACAAAATTCTTTCAATCAAGATGAACAATTCAAAACTACAGTAAATATATACATGTACATTGGTGATGAAACGATACTCTTACTTGGGGCTCAGTTGCACTCCTGGAGTCGATTATGTGACAGAGACAAAACTTTTATCTTAGCAATAAGATTTTTTTTATGAAAATGGCCACCGGCCATAAGTTTTCCAACGGGGTATGCGGCACTGTATAGTCAGCCCCTCCCCCCTCTCTCTCTCTCTCTCAATTTAAACCCACTCCCCCCCCCCCCCCCCCCCCCAATAAGCTTTTCTGTAAAGCAGCAGATGCAATAGTTATCAATTTATTGAAAATTGATGTAACTTGAAAAAATGTCCTTAAGTGAGAGGACAAGCATGTAGGCCTTTAAGGAAGTACGAATCCACGAATCCAACTTTATCATTTTTATACCATTATTGATATTTTCCGCATGTTCTCAGCTCTAGCCATGTCGATGTTTCCTCTTCGTGCAGCCTCAATTCCTTCCTCTGTATTTTAAAAATAGATTTTTTATATTTTTTTAGAAATCTCAAATTTCCAAATGAATTTTATATAACGTCATCAGCTCAATTATCATGAAAATTTGACGTTTACTGTGTCTGAGAACATAGCTATAAAGTACAAATGACAAACATCAAGAGGACTGAAAAACCAAACTCCACAGTTTCCTAGCACACCTGTCTGGCGATAGACGAATCCTATCTAATAATAGATGAATAAATGCATTTCTACGCTTCCAACTGCATATACATCCTCGTTTGTATGACCCAGTACAATTTTATAATACTGCCGTCTGATGGGAAGGAAAGAGAGGAATTATACCGTATATACTACATTAAACATAATACTAAACTGAGATATACCGTATATACTAAACATAATACTAAACTTAGATATACCGTATATACTAAACATAATACTAAACTTAGGTATACCGTATATACTAAACATAATACTAAACTTAGGTATACCGTATATACTAAACATAATACTAAACTTAGGTATACCGTATATACTAAACATAATACTAAACTTAGGTATACCGTATATACTAAACATACTACTAAACTTAGGTATATCGTATATACTAAACATACTACTAAACTTAGGTATACCGTATATACTAAACATAATACTAAGCTTAGGTATACCGTATATACTAAACATAATACTAAACTTAGGTATACCGTATATACTAAACATAATACTAAGCTTAGGTATATATATAATACTAAACTGAGGTATACTGTATATACTAAACATGATACTAAACTTAGGTATACCGTATATACTAAACATGGTACTAAATGAGGGTTTGGGTTTATAATTTTTTTTGAAATTAGAAGTTTTTTCCCTTCGTAACGTCTGATCTAACTTTCAGAAACTTTTCGTTGAATATTTTCCCATAGGTGCTGAAAACAGAAACTATGCTTAGATATGTATTGCATTTTTGAGAGCGGTTTTTGTGTCAGCACTACTGAATTCTAAATCGTAACCTAAGGCTGACAGAATATTTGACAAAAAGTCACTGTAACTTGAGTATCTCACGGAAGAAAAACTAATTCCAGAAGAACAGGAGACTGTTTTCTTAATACTTTTGTTGTCGATAAACCATGCAGGTACTACTAAGTAAGTATTAACACAATACAAGTAGGACCTTAAATTGTCCCATTGACCAATTTGCATTTAGGTTTTTACCATTATTAGCCGCAACATACGGAATCATTTGATTGCAATCGTTAAATAAGAATTTGAATGCCATCAGCAATGTTTTGATGAATGTTGCCAGTGATTTAAATGTCTGTAACGATTTTGGACATCTTCTGTCACCTTTTTAGCAACAGTCCTAAGCTTGTAAGGTTTCAATTACCATGTACTGAACATTCTGGCCATTCATCCATGTACTGAACATTCTGGCCATTCATCCATTAATTCAAGACCTTTCAGACCAGAATTGTTGTGCTCCCTTTGAAAAAGAGGCGGCATATTGTTTTGCAGTCGGTCTGTCGGTCAGTGTGTAGACAGGTGCTCACTTAATATCTTGAGAATCCTTTGCTTGACAGACATCAAACTTGGTACACTAGTGCATCTTAACGAGTATATGGTCCTCTATAGATTTGAAGGTCATATGGTCAAAGGTCAAGGGTAAATTTTACTCTGGACATAGGAAGATGCTGTTCACTCAATATATTGAGAATCCTGTCCTTAGCAGACATTAAACACTGGTACATCGTGATGAGTAGATGAACCCGATTGATTTTGGATTTATATGATCAAAGGTCAAGGGTCAAACTTTCAAACTCGACAAGCCTCGCGAATAAATACACCATATCAACTCGTTGGATAAACCAAATATTAAAACACGCAATATAGATATCCTACATTGTCTCAAATATTTTGAGAATCATTTACTTGATTGACACCAAACTTGGTACACTGGTACATAGGGAAAAGTGCCACATATGATCCTCATATGAAGTGAGTTTCATATGAGGATCATATGCAAGTCATATGTGTATCATATGAAACTCACTTCATATGAGGATCATATGTGACAAACATATGATTCTCATATGTAGAAAATCATATGAATTTCATATGAATTGATTTTCATATGATTATCACATGGTATAAATTTCATATGAAAATCACATGATTTTCTCATATAAAATAAATTAATGTGTACCATATATGAATTTTTAAAAAATAGTATGTCTTCTCTGCATATTACATATTAAAGTACACATACATGTCTCATATGATTTACATATGAGTTTCCTTACATATGATTCTCATATAACATATTAGCACAGCATGCACACAAAACCTTCATATGTGAATCATATGAAGTCCCTTTCATATGATATACATATGTGAATCATATGTAAATCATATGAAACACATCATATGATTCACATATGATGCCCTTTTTTATGATTCTCATATGAAGCTAATCATATGATCCACATATGAAAATCATATGTGGATCATATGTGGCAAGCATGCCTGTGTAGATCCTAAGGAGTAGATGACCCCTATTGATTTTGAGGTCATATGGTCAAGGGTCAATCCACTCTGGACATAGGAAGATATTGTCCGCTCAATATCTTGAATTGTTTTTGGCACTACTATCAAGTAAATGATACATGTATACAACCCTTTCAATTTTGTATCACAGGGTCATACATGTACATGTTTCTGAATCATTTCTTGTTTTTCCTTACCAAAAATATATTCAGTCAAGAACACGTCTTTTATAATTTGAAATGGTAGTCGAAATGGATTATTATGTTTTACTTTTCAAATTTTCTGAGGTGTTTTGTTGTGATGACAAAGATCTTGTTGTTGGGTTTTTTTCCTTCATATTTACAGCAATTTTTCCTAATTCCAGAGTCCGAAAGGATGGATTCTGAAGGGTTTTTTTTCAGCTGTATAATTTGGACTGCCAAACCCCACAATCACCAACAAACGTCTCCTTTTGGCAACCACAATTTACGATAAGAACATATTTCTTTCATCCTTTGTGGAACTTCTCCTGGCTAAGTGATACATATTTTTCGTTTGTGTAACACCAACACTAACCATTACGTATATACTTCCCATGAAGAGAATGATTTGGAGAGTTGATGTAAGACACGCAGAGGGTGACATGCAGTGATATCAGACAGAGAAGCTGGTGAAACCAGACGGCAAAGAGGGAGGATACAGGAGGGATGTAGGAGAAAATAAAGTTTGGAAACAAAGGCAGAATGGAATAGAAATCAGAAGAAAGTCATAAAGCGTGTCATCTCCTCATATAAACACGGCATGGACCCTGCTGCATCTTATATCCATAGACACACACAAACACACGCACGCACCGCGCAATCGCCGCGTTACTGTATCCCGTCCGACTTCGTTTTAATGTTGTATGTTCCAGCACTAATTATCTTTTTGTTTCAATCATTCCAGACTCTTCAAACACTTATCCATGCCTGTCTAGATCAAGCAAATACGGATGGATATAGGACAATCGCAATTCCAGCCCTGGGAACTGGGTTTCTCGCCTACCCAGTGGACACTGTGG
This sequence comes from Ostrea edulis, assembly GCF_947568905.1. NCBI lineage: Eukaryota > Metazoa > Mollusca > Bivalvia > Ostreida > Ostreidae > Ostrea > Ostrea edulis. Next base: position 46,175,863 of record NC_079165.1, read on the forward strand.
CCAGTATCATGTTTGACTCTATACATAAATGTGCACACCAATCTCTAAAAGAGGTCAGGATTGTTATATACACAAGTGAGAATGACTGTTTCAAGGTATGTATTTTGCTTCATTCACCATTATTCTAAATGATTGCTTACGTATAAAGTAGTTCGAACTTTATAGTGTAAATTCATGTAAGCATTAGAATAATACCTTCTCAAAGCGAGAATCCCCTCGCAACATGGCACACTATATCGCGTGATATCATTCCTGCAATTATTGTTTAGAACATTAGGAATTGTGGGATTCTCATTTCAGTGACCTTGACCTATATATATTCGACTATGATAATCATTAGACAGCAAGATCTTTATGAATGACAACATCCTTGCAAATTATTTGAAATCGAATACAAAATATTGTGGAAACATTAGATTCATAGGGACTAGTTTTCGTGGATTTTATGGGTACCCCTGTTCCACGAACTTCATACCAAAACGAAATTTCGTCGTACAGAAATCATATCCGCAAGATTATATCCCAACAAAACTATAAAATCCGAACAATTCACAAATATTGACCCACATAAATTTACACGATTCCACGTTACCTGAATTTCTTCCTAAGACAGTGGCTTTTTGCTTTTTTCCCCATTAAAACATTCATAGGGACCAGATAAGTATGCAATATTTCATTCATGAAAGCTATGTAGCATTATTATATGAATTGATAAAAACTGTAATTCAAATAATGCATGTTGGAGCTTCTCTTCCAGTGACCTCTATGCTTGTACTTTTTGCATTTAACCTTGAAAAACCAATAAATCATAAAAGGTACCATCGAACTGCAAGAATGTATCCGTTCCCTTATTCTTATATTCTGACATTTTTGGTAAAGGGCTAAAAAAAAACTTCAGAAGGTCTTTTCGTTGGTGAGAATACATGTCAACCCACTTATTTTAGGAAGAAGGAATGAAAACAATATATTTTCAGTTAGGATAAACCTAGATAATGTGAAATAATGATTCGTACATCACTGCAGCTACCATCCTACGATTATAAAATTGGAAATATTCAGAAAATTTCGTAACCTAGAAAACCAATACATATTGATGAAAAAGTAGCGTAATTAAAGAGCTCATTCCTCGTGCTTCAGGTTAGTACCATTACAAAACGTTTCACGAATTTAACATAAACTATCACTAAACCCGTATTGCGCCACTTTTGCTCACGTCTCCGTAAATATTGTCCATACTCTTCCCTTTTTGGGGGTATACTTTGGATATCGGGGGCCAAGTCAGACGTCGAGTCAGCAGAAGGGTGTACTTCGTCAGCATTTTCAATAGCAGCAGCGAACGAACAAGTTACATGAAGGAAGGGGGGGGGGGGTCATTTTCCCATGTTTTAGCGAATTAAGCATGATGTCAAATGAGAGATAAAATCTACTACGCACTCTGTCTAAAACCCATGAACATTGTTTAGTTAGTGAATACGTTTCACTGAAGCACAATGAATTACGTCATATATGCAAGTGTAAAATATCGTTCTTGCTAAAATATATGCGCAGAAATACAATGGAAGGTACAGCGCCGCCTCAAAAGTATTCGCGGAAAAACAAAATGGCTACGTGATTTTTAAAGACAAATCTCTACCCAGAGTTATCGTTCCTTACACTCACTTACACCTCTGTTAACGTCTCGAGGGTTTTACAAGATTTTTGTAAAATGGCACGTATGCTCAAATAACGTATGGGTTTTACTTCAGTTACAAAAATTTACGTAAATAAATAAATATTGAGCAGATGTCCAGTCTTTTTGTGACACAAGAAGCATTGATTTGGGTTGAAACGTGGATATTGGGTACTTCTATTGCACCAGGCCTATACATAGGTACATGAAGAATATATAGTAATGGAAAAAAATCTACAAGTAGTTGCTTGTCCTACATTTTCCCGATATTTTTTTTAATAGTTCTTAGTTTTATTAGCCGTAAAAAAGGTGGATTTACATGTGGAATAACATTGCTTAATTTGAGACGTTAACAGAGATGTAAGTGGGAGCAAGGAACTACAACTCTGGGTAGAGATTATTTTTAAGATAGCAAATTAAAAAATGATTCACAGCTAGAATTCTTTGATTGTTTACTGATTTTGAGTTCTCCCGTACATGTATCACATGACTAATAATCTGACTAGATGACGTATTGATCAATGTTGTCGTCTGCTATTTTTATCAACCGGTGTTTTCCAGCATGGCACGAAAGTCGAAAGAAATTAACACTGAGCTTAGAAAAGTGGTCGTTGATTTAATCGGGAGGGACACAGAAATTGCGACATTGAAAGATTGTTGAATATATCTGAGTCAACAATTCGATCTATATGACAGAGTTTGTTTACAAAGTCCGCCATTTTGTTTTTCCGCAAATACTTTTCAGGTAGCTCTGTACCCTTTATTGTTTTGTTTTTAATACAAATCCGCGACTTCATCAAACCGCCATCATGTTAGAAGAGAGAAAAGCGTTAAAGAAATAAAGATACAAAGGGTTGTTTTTTTGGTTTTTTTTTGTTTTTACAAAGTTTCTATATCAAGATATCACAATCAAAATATTATATTTCATCTGTTAAAAATATTATGACGTTTTCCTCAAGCTATTAATATGCATTATGCAAATATTGTAAAATAAAAAGATTTTGACAAAAAATTACTTTCAATGCTCTCTTTATCCGAAATGTCATCAAGAACCCCCATGTTACATTCTTTTTTCAATTTGATAATTCACGATACACGACCTAAATGCAAATAGATTAAAAAAAAAACTACTTTCTTGTCCTCAAAACATTTTTACAGCTTCAGTGCAAAAAGGTTAAAATTAGTATTTCAGAATTTCAAAGTCACAGTGATGCACGTTTGAGAACACTTGATGTTTAGATTTAATTTTTCCGATTATTGACCACCTCAAAACATGAATTTTCAATTAGATACCGTGTCCTCTTGTTCATCATGCATCTCTGTAGAAATGTTCTGGAGACCTTTCACCTGTATTCTTATAAACACGTAGGGACAAAGTATAAGGTACTATTCCCGCGAGCCTGATAAAAATCGAACTTGAAATATGGTGACTGGCCGCATTAGTTTAGTGGTTAGAGCGTCTGCTTTGTGACCGAGTGGTCCTAGCTGCAATAATGTAGCCCTCTCTGATTTTTTTTTTTTTTTTTTTTTTAGGGAGAGGGCTACAACTCCTTAGGATCTCCGTAATGGTGCAAATGCGGGAGTGATTCACTCCCGCAACATTTGCGCTCATTCTAAACATTTCCCGACTTTCTTTACGTAAATAAAATGATATTCTATGTTTCTTAGTCAATATATAAATTTACAACCTGCAACTTAAGATTTGTGAGGCTCTATTCTACCGTTTTCAACAATTTCGATCAATTCCAATTTCTCGATTCATATTTGTGCGCCATGTTTGATGTACTGAAGTTTCAACTTCCGATTGTCAAGTCATTTGCATATGCCATATAAGGTAGTATTTACATCAATGGACAAGTATGGAGACGAAAGCTATTTCGTCGGTATTGAAAAGGTTTGAATTTAATATCAAGTTAAAAACCGAACAGCAGAGTGTAAATTCTTTCTGCAACAATATGATTTTCCTTTCTTTGTTGAAGTGGCTCGAGTAACTACATTTTCGCGCTGATTGTCAATGTTTAGGTTTTTCATTAGATCCACCTACGAGATCTCGCGATAACAAGCATGGCGGAGCAGACGAAGAATTTTGCATGCTGTACATTATATTTAATGAAAAACACCTTTATTAGACATGCCCGAGCACAAAGTTGGTACTCCTTTTGGTGTAAACAACATTTGGGACTAATACACATAATTTATTATCGGTTATTCATAAAATTATTTTGCACCATTACGGAGATCCTATGGAGCCCTATCCCGAAAACATCAGAATTAAAAAAGAAATTGGATAGGGCTACATTATTGCAGCTAGAGTGGTCCTTGATTTGATCCCTGCTCGTGCCTTGGCCGTGTATGATGTAAGACGTAAATGTAGATATTGACTGCTCCATCGTCAAAGCTCAACATTTAGAAGTGAGAGTTGCGAGTCTTTTGGATGAGGCCTTTGAAAAACCAAGGTCCCGTTTCACTGTTATGTCATCCCTGAGCACCATGTATAGCTCTAACGTGACACCTCAGTTACAACTAGTGACGTCTCATTATAATGTGAATGAAATTATCGCTCTAGATAACGTGACACCTCAGTTACAACTAGTGACGTCTCATTATAATGTGAATGAAATTATCGCTCTAGATAACGTGACACCTCAGTTACAACTAGTGACGTCTCATTATAACGTGACACCTCAGTTACAACTAGTAACGTCTCATTATAATGTGAATGAAATTATCGCTCTAGATAACGTGACACCTCAGTTACAACTAGTGACGTCTCATTATAATGTGAATGAAATTATCGCTCTAGATAACGTGACACCTCAGTTACAACTAGTGACGTCTCATTATAATGTGAATGAAATTATCGCTCTAGATAACGTGACACCTCAGTTACAACTAGTGACGTCTCATTATAATGTGAATGAAATTATCGCTCTAGATAACGTGACACCTCAGTTACAACTAGTGACGTCTCATTATAACGTGACACCTCAGTTACAACTAGTAACGTCTCATTATAATGTGAATGAAATTATCGCTCTAGATAACGTGACACCTCAGTTACAACTAGTGACGTCTCATTATAATGTGAATGAAATTATCGCTCTAGATAACGTGACACCTCAGTTACAACTAGTGACGTCTCATTATAATGTGAATGAAATTATCGCTCTCGATAACGTGACACCTCAGTTACAACTAGTGACGTCTCATTATAATGTGAATGAAATTATCGCTCTAGATAACGTGACACCTCAGTTACAACTAGTGACGTCTCATTATAATGTGAATGAAATTATCGAAGGGACGTAAAACAAACAATGACCTGACACTTTAAAAAAAAAAAATTAAACAGTATTTTATTATGAAAATTCACAACAGGACTGGGCAGCAGACACTGTCTATATAAGTCCTCTCCGTTGACACAAGGATGGATAACCAAACTCAAGAACGAATATATCAAAGAACGTGCAAATTATTTTTATACCCCTGCAGCTGACTGTTGCGAGGGGATATTAGTGATAGGCTTCAATGCATGGATTATTGTAACAACAAAAATAAATCATATGCTTATTAGTTTTATAGCTGAAAAGTGTAAAGAGAGAAAGAAAGGGGGGGGGGTAGTATATGCGCACCGTAATATTAACTTAATTGTGCATGCATTTCATTATAAATAGAAATTTTTGGCTGAAGCGAGGACATACCTTCCAAAAGGTAACCACAATCGATATGTATATAATTTTTATACAGTAACATACATTATGTTTTCTATGAATATCTTATAAAGTGGCATAACAAAGTAAAATAACGAACATCTAAATCGTCAAATGAAAGTGCCAAAGTTTTAAAAGTCTAAAATTGAATTGATAACAGGTAAATTGACCATCATTAATTACAGGTAGGGGAAAGAGAGGTCAGTCTAAAGGAAACACTGACGGACACAAAATTGGCAACTTGGCGGTAGAAGTGGTGGTGGACACTCTTAGCTCTATACAGGTAGGATTTAAGATCGAATTTCACTTCGGTTAAGCCGTAGTCGCTGAAATGTAAGCACCACTGAAGTCTATTGAGTAATTTACCTAACTGTTTGTGATTTAAATTTCAAATCTTAGGCAGACGTGTTAGTATGTAGTGGACCGAAAGACTTGCAGCTAAATAATGGAGCTTTATCCCAAGCCTTGCTGGAAGTAGCCGGGGATGAAATGCAAGAAGAACTTAGCACCAATTATCCGAATGGCATCGACTTTGGTGAATGTGCCATAAGTAAAGGATTTAATCTCAGCTGTAGATATGTATACCATGGAGCATTGCCTAAATGGGGAAGCAACACACCGGATCCTTCTTTTGTAAGAATAAAGTGATATCTTTAAATTCTAGTATCAAAGGTAAGGTATAAACTTGTGTTCTTTCATTCAAATGTTTTTAATCGCAGATCTTGAAAAAGTTTATGTATGAGTGTTTAGAAGAAGCGAACAAACATTCAACGAAGTCAGTAGCATTTCCGACCCTTGGCCTAGGCGCACTTCAGTTTCCCGTGGACCAAACAGTGAAACTTATGGTGCAAACTCTCCGTACCTTCAGCAGAAAGCATCGTCAAATGAACATCAACAAAGTTATAATAGTTGTATACAGTGAGAGCAGAGATAGTTCAACAGTGAAGTCTGTAAGTCAGTAATCTTGAGATTAATCGATAGTCTGTAAGTCAGTAATCTAGAGATTAATCGATAGTCTGTAAGTTAGTAATCTAGAGATTAATCAACAGTCTGCAAGTCAGTAATCTAGAATTTAATCGATAGTCTGTAAGTTGGTAATCTAGATGATTAATTGATAGTCTGTAAGTTAGTCATGTAGAGATTAATCTACAATCTGTAAGTCAGTAATCTAGAGATTAATCTACAATCTGTAAGTCAGTAATCTAGAGATTAATCTACAATCTGTAAGTCAGTAATCTAGAGATTAATCTACAATCTGTAAGTCAGTAATCTAGAGATTAATCAACAATCTGCTAGTCAGTAATGTAGAGATTAATTGATAGTCTGTAAGCTAGTAATCTAGAGATTAATTGATAGTCTGTAAGTCAGTAACCTAGAGATTAATCAACCGTCTGTAAGTCAGTAATCTAGAGATTAATTGATAGTCTGTAAGTCAGTAATCTAGAGATTAATTGATAGTCTGTAAGTCAGTAATCTAGAGATTAATTGATAGTCTGTAAGTCAGTAATCTAGATGATTAATCTAAATATCAAAATTAAAAAATATTCTAATTATAAAAATGAATAAAAACATTTATCAATGCAATGACAAGATATGTTCATAGACGATTATTCTGAATATTGACAAATGAAGATAGGCTTATGAACTGTATTTTCCAATAAACCCCTTAACTTCAAAAACCATACTGTCAGAGGGTTTACTGGAATATCTATACTTGTCATTATGTGAATGGTTGTATGTCTCCTGAATAGGAACTTAAGTGATCGTATTACAAATACTATCGTAATAGAATAAACATATTTATCTCGTTGTGAAATTGTTTGGTGAAGAATACCTTCCTTAGTGTCAAGATATTACTGGAAAATAAAAGTATCCCTCCTCGGGCTTAGTTTTTATTTTCAAAGAAAGTATCTGAACTTTGAGGGTTGCTCTCCTATGTAGTCTTATTTCTTAATTTGATGAGCTTCTGAAGACACGCTTACTTTTTGCAGACATTGTTGAAGGAACTTAACAGCCCGGCAGGTAAACCAGCATTTCTCTCACTCTCGTTCGACAATTTCTCATTATAAAGTTTCTGCCATTCGATCTATAAAATCCTTTTATTAGTTTCAGCTGTATCAAAATCAGTTTATTCTGGAAAAATCGACAATGTCTCGATAAATGTGATAGTTGGGAGTATCACGGAAGAAAAGGTAGTTTTATTTCTCCTTCATAACAATGTACAAATTACAAGTTTGGAAAATGATGATATTAGTAATTCACGTGAATGGAAATTAAAATGGTGGTGAAACTTAAGGAAAGAGGTAAAAATACAAAATGCGTTTCACTCATACTCTTATGTTCAATGTAGGTTGCTTTAGCATGTTTCACAGCATTCGACTTAACGACATGTTGTATTTACAAAATGCATGTAAGATCTTTATAACGACCATGAAATTGGCAAATAGATATTTTCTTTCAATTCACTAGGTGGACGTCCTTGTGAATAGTGTCTCTACAGATTTGGGAATGACCTCGGGGACTGCAGCTGCGGTTTCTGCTGCAGCTGGCTCAGGGATGACTAACGAAATTGCCCAAGATTATCCGAATGGAATTACATATGATGACGTTGCTGTTACCTCCGGCCACAACCTAACAACTGTTAAGAAAATATACCATGGTGCCCTTCTTCCGTGGTATTCAAAACGCTCGGGATCAACGAAACTCCCTGATGAGGTACATTTCTTAACATGACGTTCATGTATAGTCTTATTCTCTTTAGAGAAGTCGAGAGGCATAGCCTACATCGACTTCTCTTCGCAAGCATTCATGTTTTGATTCTGGAAAACGTGTAAATGCCGGAGTCGGTGACGGTTTATGCTTCGACCGACGTTTCGACTCAGATGTGCCTGGATTTACGCAATAGACAAGTTGTTTTCAAACATTTAACAGCAATGCTCAAAACTGTCACAAAGAAATCAACACGTACTTGCTTTTATTCCATTTTCAACATGTCTCCTGTCCCGGGTTTACGTTAACTGGTCTTGGGAGCTGTCACAATAGGGAACCAGTTAAGAGAAAAGCAGGCTGACGTAATCAGAGTTGTGATTTAAACCCGGGACAGGGGCATGTTGAAAATGGATTAAAAGCAAGTAAGTGTTAATTTCCTTGCAACGGTTTTGTGAATTGCTGTTAAATGTTTGAAAACAACTTGTCTATTGCGTAAATCCAGGCACATCTTAGTCGAAACGTCGGTCGAAGCATAAACCGTCACCGACTCCGGCATTTACACGTTTTCCAGAATCAAAACATAAATGCTTGCGAAGAGAAGTCGATGAAGGCTATGCCTATCAACTTCTCTAAAGAGAATAGTATAGTCTGAACTTTACGTTGATAAAATCATATCTAGTTACGTCCGTTTGTTTGTAGTTACTGGAGGAATTTGTCTTGAAATGCCTTCAGAAAGCGAACTCTAGCGGTCACTCATCAATAGCTTTTCCAGCTCTCGGAACCGGATATCATAAATTTCCAGCAGATGTTGCATCAGCTAGTATGGTTTCAGCATTTGATGATTTTTGTAAGCAAACTAAAAACAAAACTGTCTTGGAAATACGCGTGGTGCTATTCGCAAGTGGTCCTGATCTGCAGCAATTGGAAAAGGTTTTGTATCTATTTATCATTCATCATAATTTGATAACCACACTGAGGGATAAATCCTAAATAAGAAATGATAACACACGACACACTGTTTAGTAAAGCAAAAAATGTATAGCATCTCCATAAAATGTATAGCATCTCCATAAAATGTATAGCATCTCCAAAATTTACAGGCCTTCCAGGATGAATTAGGGAATTTGTCACCGGGAAATAGTACAAAAGAATCAGGAACAGCCGGGAAACAAGGTAATTAATATCTGAGATTATGTAGTCCGATAAATTACTTAATAAAATGTGAAGACAACGAACAGTGATCAATCTCATAGATCCAATAAAGAATACAAAATTAAGAGCAGGGCAAACACGGACCCCTGGAAACTCCAGAGGTGGTATCCAGAGGAGTAAGCATCCCATGTTGACCCGTCACACCTGCCGTGGGCCCTCTGCCTTGATTACCAACCAATAGAGTATAGGGAGGATGTAAAACTCAAAACGAATATGCAGAATTAGCTAGAAGCATTTCAACTAATTGCTGCAAGTTAGTTAGAGGATGAACTTTTTTAGCATCGAGAGAATCTCTTTATTTGGAAACAGTTTGGGGTCAGCTTCGAATTAGGCGAAAAACAACATGAATAAAAACAATGTATAAAGAGGACCAGAATTTGACTCCAAATACATGTATATATTTCTTATCAAAATTACAACACAAGAAACACTCTAAATTGCATTTACCTAAATGTAAATCTATAAAACTTCTTGTGTACCAACTGTAGGTGAAAGGAGTAATCTGTAGTAATCTGTAGTCAAATTCAGTATGTAAAGAACGGCCTAACAATTGGTATGAAACACGTCCGACAGCTTCGACTTACCGACATGTTGTATTTGCATAATACATGAAAGATCATTATAACGACCTTAGAATTTGCTAAATGCTGACTTCAAACGAGAAACCCTGCACATCAACGTATTTGTCAGTGCCGGTAGCTTGCGTTGATTTTTTTTTTTTTTTTTTTTTTTTTGTGAGCAGGGAAAACGTTAGATTTTGTGCTTGAACATACTGTAAAATATTCAAATAAAATCAAAATGTTATTACGTGATTTAACGATCTTTGGAAATTTAATTTGCTCAATGTGACCATGATTAAGAAATGACAGTAAATGATATGCTTTTTTCATTGAATAATTTTCAGCAAGCAACACTAAACACATACCTCTTCGAAGGCGAGTCCCTACAGTAGCTCCAAAACGTGGAACAAAAGCATATCTCATATATAAATACCAGGAGGCTGCACGGACCCCGCCCTACTGGACGAAATTTACCTGTCAGAAGAAACTCAAAGATTGGAATTTAGCGGTGAAATCTGGAGCTTCATCGCACATGGAAAATGTCGACCAAAATACTTTTCAAAGTATTGAGGCTGCTTTTAAAAGTACGTTGGGTATAGCACAAATTGTCAGCATACATAGAATAGAAAACGTTGAACTTTTCTTGAAATACACCGATGAATGTCAAAGACTGTTTCGGAAAGCGATTGTGGAAGGAGATTTTGTACCTTTGGAGAATGTAACGGGTTCAAGTGGACCGGCTAAGACAATGCAATATTTGGATTCGACGATGCTGAAACACACACATCCAGAAATAAACGAGTATTATTTCTTTCACGGAACAAAGCCACAGAGCGTTGCTGTGATTTCTGGACAGGGGTTAGACAACAGACTGGCATATACAGGGGGTTTACTCGGGACAGGGGTCTATGGCGCAGAGGACGCTTTGAAATCCAATGGATATACAGGTAAAGTGTGCTCTGATTTAGAAATTCTTAATAAAGTTTTAGTATTCTAAGTATGATGATGATGATATACTAATAATGAAAATTTATATTGCGCTCTATATAAAACGAATTACTCTAAGGCGCTTCACGTGGATAAAAAATTATCATAGTGTTATGGTAGTATGAAGATCATTTTCATAGCATATCCTTTGGATAAATCTTTACACTTATACCGAACAGTTCATAACTGATTGATTGTTTCTGGACTAAATTGTGTAATCTTAATCTAAAATGTCTGTCCTTCATATTTCTCTCTGATGAATCTTTACGTGTATTATGTACATGTATATTGATTATTTGTTTGTATGTATTTTATTGAGCACCACATATACCATTTTGTAGTTTTCAGAGTGTAAAAAAGACATAAACTTTAACTGTATTGAAGTTACCTATGCTAGACATCCGCGTCCGATTATTAGTGAGTTTTTTTTTTACTAAGTCAACACCTTCTGTGACACAGGACATCCGTTTCTACGACCTGTGTTATCATTTCTACGTCAAGCGCTTGGTGAGGAATAATCGCTACCTGTTTTATGGACTCGGATATCAAACCCGTGCCTCCCATAAAATTGAGCGCTCTACCGTCTGATCTATCTTGCATTCCATAGAACGTGTAAATAATCTCAAGAAATTAATTAATATCTCACGATGAAATTAGCCCTTTGGCGATTTTTGTCGCTCAAGTTTATTACAATGTATATCAAACCATAAATGATTTCTATTTTACCATAAGTCACCATACTTTATACAAAGAATCGCTATGGGATGGGGAAGATTCCAACTGATATAAGGAAGGTCAGGCGATACTGATATAGTAGAACGATTTCCGGTTAATTGATTGGTTGTTTTATGTCCCGTCGAGAATTTTTCACTCATATTGAGACGTCACCAGCTGTAGGTGAAGTACCACAAACTTAGACCCATGCTTAGCGCTCAGTGCTGTAGCAGTGAGGTTTTTTTATCGTGCCAACACCTGTCGCGACACGAGACCTCCGTTTTAATGTCTTATCCGAAAGACCCGTGATTCTCACTTCTAAATATCAAGCGTTTGGCAAAGGACCAATCACTACCTATGTTTATGTCTTAGCTCAATCGTAACTACTCGGCAAATGAACCGGCTACGGAAAAGGACGAGGGCGTGATCCGATTGTCCTTAGCTTTGACGCGGCCATGACACGAGCGGGCCTAGAACTCACGACCTCCCGGTTACGAAGCGAACTTTTTACCACTGAACTACCGCGACTGCTAAACGGTTTCCGGGCTTTAAGTAATTCTTCTTTCCACCAACAGTCGTCATATTTCATTTAGTAACTCGCCATGGTATAAGGATGACCCCTATCAAGTTTGGGGACTAAAGGTCAGAGTTCAAGCAAACTGAAATAACGGTTTCAGGGCTTTAATAGTAGTTTCCCTTTGTTCACCTGGAATCCCCACACACATGAGGAAGTCCTCTATCGACTTGAGGACAAACGATAAAAGTCAAGCAAACTGGTCGGTGGACTTTGAGATTAGAAAATGGTCTCTTGGTCACAAGTAGTTTCTCCAATTCATTAAACTTGTTTGGTGGTTTTTTGGCAAATTGAAAGGTCATTTATATGTCGAAGTATTTTTAACAAGAAATACGATGAAACATTAAAGGTTTACTACTATTAAAATATTTTTGAATTGTTTCATTTTTATTTCAAATCAATTGAGGAATGGATACCAACGGATGCCGCCCGATGTTCCTTATGAGAATGTGCCTTGGTGATATTCATTTGACGACATCCACTTGTAGCTTCACGAGGCCACCTTGTAGAATATGCGCCCGGCAAGTTTGTAGCAGTCACCAGGAAATATTTGACAGCGTGGTAGCGAACTTTCAATTTCGAGAGTTTGTTGTATATGACAGAAGTCAGTGTTACCCAGAATATCTTATATGGTATAAATAATAAGAAAATTATGTTCCCTTTATATTCAGTATGAATGTTTGTTACTGACTGTCTACAGAAATATGTCGGATTGTTAAGATCCACACAAGGCGATGCACGACCGTGTCTTCTATGAACTTACACAACCCGACATAGTTCCGTAGACAGTCGGTAACAAATCTATCAAGAAAACATTTGTTTCCATCAATTGTCGCCCGAAGAAAGTGCCAACTTTTTGTTAATAGGAATATGCTGCAAGATATGTTTAAAAGTTTAGCATTGGACAAACTTTGATCAGAAACACTTCACTTAGGTCTGTATCCGGTTACATAAGTACATGTACAAATTAAGATGTTTTACAAAGGTCTTGTTAGTGACCACACGCTTCTTTGCTTTCAGTGTTCATGCGTTGCGTTTTTCAACAGTTGTAATAAAATATGGTATTTATTCATACATAATGTGTCTTGTTTTTCATTGCACTTAGTAATATTGACTTCTTTTGTTCTGTGTATAGGTGCTTATGCACTTCCACCCCAGTCTGTATTTTTATTATCAGGTTAATCTATAGCATCACTGATATGGCATTCATAACACCAGTTTCTGTTTGGGATTTGTTTCCTTTATTGAAATAACAATGGGCCACGTCTCTCACCTAGTCACCTTGGCTCTGCTCTTGTTCAGCTGTTGCGATTTTAAAAAGATTTTTCAATGTTTATTCCCATTTTACAATTTTGACCTCATATTTTGGCCCATAACCGACCTTGAATTCACACAACATGGGGGTGCCTCAATACCAATACGACCAACATGACCTTGCTGTTCAGGAGAACTCTTTTCTGTATACATGTATTGTGTTAAATTGACCCACTCTAACCACGGGGTTATTAACTTGAATAATAAACTTGAACCCAAAGAACGTAGGAACTCTTGCATTTTGATATGATTTAATATGGCCCTACTAATCTTGTGTAGAATTTCTTCTATTCAATTTCTTGTATATTCGCAAATAAAAATTCGATCTTCTGTCGCCCCATCCTACCCCTGGATTGAGCAAACTGGAATTTGAATACCTGAAAATGTTTGCATATTGATATGACTAATCATTGCCTTGCTGTTGTCGAGATGAAGAATTTTACAAATGTAATTTGAAAAATGTTTTCTTGTATATTTTTATCTAAAATTTTGAGCCCCTATTGTGGTTCTCCATGGGTCAAGACTTAAAGAAACTTTATCTGTACTACCTTGGGATGCTTGACTTATCATGGTCCTGCTGAGATGAAAATTTTCAAAAGATATATATATATCCCAATGTAAATCTTTAATCCCCGACTGTGGCCCCATCCTACTTCTAGTCCCACGATTTGAAGAAACTTTAATTCCATGTGATGCTGGTGTATCAAACTTTAATTCTATTGATGCTGGTGTATCAATCTTTAATTCTATGTGATGCTGGTGTATCAATCTTTAATTCTATGTGATGCTGGTGTATCAAACTTTAATTCTATGTGATGCTGGTGTATCAAACTTTAATTCTATGTGATGCTGGTGTATCAATGTGACTAATCATGGCTCTGTTCTTGAGAAAAAAAGTTTTTTTAATAAATGTAAAGTCTTTGAAAATAAATGTCTGATTCTAAGGTCGTTAAGATTATGAGCCTAGAATGAGAGTACCAAACCCCCAGGTGTATAACCTAGACGCAGTTCTCCTAGAATGGACAGTTTGAGGCTAATATCCTACTTAAAACATTACATCTTTTGTTCTAAGAATAGACAGGCTCAGATACACCCATTGACAATGATAATTATGAATAAAGCTCTATCTAAATACTAAGTAGCCTGACAATATAACCAGTAGCAATCTGTTTCTTTCGTTCACTGACTGAAATAGTGTCAGGTAAATTATCAATGGTATCTTGTGCTGCAGGTGTTTTATATCAACTCACTCCGTGGTATTGGGCCATATCAACATGTACTATGTCAGCATTTTCATTGCACAATTGAAATTTCATGATGCTAATGAAATTAAAGTACTATCAAAGTACTTAATAGCTGATATTCAAGATATGGAGGAAGCTATGAAGCCAAATTTTGATCTGTAAAGCATTTTGTTTTCGAATACCGGTATATCGGACAATGAAATGACTAATGCCAGTCACAAGAACCCAAGATGCCCAGCTCGTGAAATGAAGTGAAATTATTCATGGAATCGAGAATAATATTTCAGAATTCGGATATTGTTGAAGGATAAATTTGATAAAGAAAACGTCAAGAAAAAGCGTTGTGGAGAAGTTTTGGAATGTGCCTTTGGGTCCAGCAAAATTCAAATATAGCAAGGAAATACATGTCTTTCAAATTTAAGGTTTGATAGAAAGTTGATATAATAATGACCGATGGAATTAAATGATGTGTGAATAGCAGAAGTTGGAGCAGATGAATATACTAAGAGAAATATTTGATTTTCCGATATTTGTATCCATTAAGGGAATTTAGAATTAAATTTGTGCCTGTTTGACAAATGCATCGTTTTTCTCTTCTTTTCAGTCTACCTGTAGGCATCTAATACGTTGTTGCGTTTACCTGGCACCGTCAAATTCTCAATTTATTATCATCAATCTGAATGCTGATTTTATATTCATTTTTTCCTATGATATTGCCTTTACGTGAACTTTCAACGTTCTGCAATGCCTGGTCTACAGAAGTGTATGCAACTGTGTCTATAAAATGATTTACGCTATTGTTTTCCATATTGGCTTGCTCAATAAGGGTCTACTTCACTTATTTTATTAAGGATAAATGCTACGCCAGATGAAAAGTTGGGGACATGTACAACAATATTTTGAAATTGAAAACTTTCAAATTTACTTTTGATAAAAATGCTATTTTAGTAGAAAGCAATCTGGAAAATAATATTTAAAACCCCTTCTGGACTCGAACCGGCGATTTACAGTTTAGCAGTCGACGTGCTTCTATTTATTTTCATCATACATTAGCTGCAATAATGTAGCCCTCTCCAAATTTTTTTATTCTGACGTTTTCGGGGGAGGGCTACAATTCCATAGGATCTTCGTAATGGTGCAAAATATTTTTATGGGTAACTTGTAATAAGCTCCGTGCATTTGTCTCCAATGCTGTTTACCCCAAAAAGAGTACCAACTTGTGCTCGGGCATGTCTAATAAAGGTGGTTTTCATTCAGTATCATGTACAGCATGCAAGTTCTTTGTTTGCTCCGCCATGCTTGTTATCGCGAGATCTCGTTGATGAATCTACTGAAGAATCTAAACATTGACAATCAGCACGAAATGTAGTTACTTGAGTCATGCCAACAAAAGAAAAAAGGAAAAGCATATGGTGGGGAAAAAACACACACTCAGTTCCGTTTTTTTTTAAAAACTTGTTATCACCTTTTCATGTCAATGTCTAATCAAGACACACGGTTTTAGTTAGATTGTAACGAGCGAAGCCCATTAATATCTTGCAACATGACTTATAGACATTTAATCCGCCTCTTCATTTATCGTGACGTCATATTAGCTGCAATGTTGTTGTTTTTCTTTCAAACTAAGCAATTATCAACAAAAACAAAACGTATGATAAAGCTTGTCTGGAATTTAAAAACGTTTGTGGTACTTTCTAGACAATTTATTTGTTTTATTTACGGGGTTGTCAGTGAAGTATACCGCAGTAACGGCGATATTTTTCCAGAAGCAGTATGGGTAATTCTAATTTTTTTTTCAGTTAATGAAGAGCAAATCACGTGACTCATGTGTACTCATTGGAGCGAGCTTCGCTCGCTATGATGAGTCTAGGCACATTGCGTCGTTTTTCAAAGTTGTGTGATAGGAAGCAAACGGAGAAAAAAGTTCTTCAATATGTTGAAACGAGCGAAGCCCATCAGTCTGATTAAAATCAAGCCTCTCACTTCGCTCGATATACGGACGATATCTACGTGGCCACGCTTTTAACAACTCAAGAAAATCTCCTAAAGTAAATATCTTCATACGGTAGAGGAAATAAATGGTATTTTGAATTTTTGGTTTTGTCTCCACTACCAAACATCAGAATTTTAAATTAGTAGCGAGCGAAGGTCGCGTCGCGAAGCGACGAGCTCGCTCCAATGATTACACATATGAGTCACATACGTGATTTGCTCTTCATCAGCTGAAAAAAGATGAGTATTACCCATAATGCTTTTAAATTCCAGACAAGCTTTCTTATAGCTTCAAACGTTTTGTTTTTGCTTGGTTTGAGAGAAGAAGAAAAAACATTGCAGCTAATATGACGTCACAATATAACTGTTTACATCCACTGCGTTATATTTCCTGCGTTAAGGTGGGTCCTTAGTCCTGGATTTTTGGGGTTTAGGTAGCATTTTTTTGTTTGGAATCAATAAATTAACATTTAGAGTAATGAAAAAATGCAAATTAGTTAAGGATTTCCATAATAATTTACACTACTGAAGTCATGTACCCCTATGTAGATTTTATGGAATTCATTGGAAACAGTTATTTGTCATTATTTTAAAATAAAAACAACAAGAAAATTGTTTAATTGCATTTATTTATCAAGAAACATGTCAATAACTAAAACACATGTCATTTTCAATATGTTCATCAAGTTTTAGAATGATAAGTGCAGAATTATTGAATTAGCGTTATTCTCCAAAATGTTAAAAAACGAATAAATGTAGACACAATTTCCTTATAGCATGGTTTACATATCTTTTTTTCTGTTTATATTAGTAGATGTACATCTATTATAGTTATTTATGAACAAAAATCCATACCTTTCCTTAATAATTTCAAATTTATAGCTCTAGCGTATGTATACCCCCATAAAAAAACGAAGTCTGGCACCATACAGCTGAGCTATTCAAAATCACTCATGGATTAAAATTTTATGTAATTTCACAAAAAAGACACAGATAATGATTCCTTATCACCTTAGTAAAATGTTTGTGAAAATAAAAGGAAATCTATCGCATAATGGACTTGATAAATAATTTATTGAAAACGGAGTTATTGTCCTTGGATTCAATATTTTGAAACATATCATTGACTATTCAAATATAACTAAGACTTTTGAAATATTTTATGGCTGACAATTTTTTAAAATAACTATTGAGAAAAACTCCAACAAAATTTATGTTCCAGTCATTAAATCATTGACTTTGCAAAATCCTATGACGTCACAGGAGTGTGGAACTACGTTAAATGAGGAGGCGGATAAAATGTCTATAAGTCGTGTTGCAAGATGTTAATGGGCTTCGCTCGTCTCAACGGTCACATCGTACAACATATTAAGTTATGTTTTTGGTACTAGGGTATTCGCTAGCGACATTCTGAAAAAAATAATTTTCAAATCATGCAGATATTTTTGTATGAGAAATGAGTCGTCTTTAGCGCCACTAATTCGTATACTGTACAATAGTTGCCCAACTGACGCATCATTTTTTGTAACTTCTATTTCAGAAGAGTTTCAAATTTTAGAGTGCGTTCGAGATCGAACAAATTCCTGTCGATCCCGAACGCCGAGTACGCAACCCGAGAACGGGTTCGAGGTGTAAGAACTCACACCACCTCTGTAGGTAGTGTGGTCGAAGAACAAAGAACACGTTCGTGCGTACATGTTCTCGCCATTCGTGACTCTAAGAACGGAACTCGAGAACAACGGGAACGGCGATTTGGAACCCACTCTTGGAGTTCCGATATCCCGTATTGAAATAAAAAATCAAAAAGGAAATGCTCTAAACCAGTACATGAAATTTCTGAAATAGCCATATATATATATGTCATTTCTGCCTCATGCTAAAATAAATAGATTAATTTTTTAACCAATAAATCTCGTTAATTAATTTTATTCACATTTGACTAATAGTTTCCTTGTTTTCTTATCCATGCTATTCTTGCGGAAGAAAGGGGAGTGTTGATATTGTTAAGGACGGATACAAATATATATATATATCTAAAAATACCATAGAATAAGGCATATCGCTGTAAAGCTTGGAAATGATTGTCACGTTTTACTAGTGTGACTCGGGTGTGTCTGCTTAGAATGGCGGCTTACAGATTCCACACACAACTGGATGATTCGGACTCCACGCTGTCGGAATCCTCATCAGAATCTGATGACGAAGGTAAAACTTTAATCTCACAGACACATCTCGAACACGTTCGTATTCTTTAGAATGACAAAGTTTAATTGACTGGGCATCTAATTTGAAGCTTTATTCCAATTTGCTCGAATGTTTAAATTATAACAGGTTATTCAAAAATACATGACATGTGCCATGAATCCATATTTTTTTCCCAATGAAAATCATAGTTTTGTTATGGTTTAAGAGATTTGTGAGGCAAAATGATGCTGTAAATAAAAGTTTTGTTGATAAGTTTTTATATTTTCTGTTATATCAGTTCTATAATTTGATTGTTTGGAAGGGTCCTCTGATGATTCCGATGAGTTACAGGGGGCTACTTATAATCCCAAGCCCAGGTCTCAGGTGTCCACAACTTTTCAAATCGGATGCACCACTGTAGCTATTGTTGGAGGAGACCTCAGCAGACAAAACGTAAGGACACACATGTACACAAGTGGATTTTGAGTATACCGACATATGATCTCGTCCTTATCACTTGGGTTTGCTTGGTGAAATCATCATGTCATGATGAGTAAAACGTATTATTTAAATGTATACGGTTAATGTTACGTCATTTCTTTTGATTACGTAGTCGTTTGGAAATTCTGAAGTTGTATTTGATTTGTTTCGTTGACCTTTTTATTAAGGTGGATGTAATAGTTAACAGCACTAATCCGAACCTCGATTTGAGTCAAGGAAGATCTTCCAGTTCGCTTCTGTCCGCGGCAGGGAGAGGGATTCAGAGGGAGTGTCAGCAAAAGTATCCTAATGGGGTACGTCCTGGACAAATCGCTGTCACAACAGGAGGAAACCTAGCCTGTGCTGCTATATATCACGGGGTTTTGACTAGATATTCATCAAAGAAAGAGGAACAGGTATTAGTTTAAGGCATTTCACCCGATTCATTTCAGTTTCTATCCAACATTTTTTGCGTCTTTTAGATTATGTAAGAGTTTAGAGTCACGTCTCCACGATATGATATTATGAAAATTACAAGTATGCATTGACATGTATTTGTATTCATCACAGTTTTAAGATGTAATACCAATCCTGCATACCTTTCTAATCATTCATATAATATTTTTCCAAATTTTCATCTTCAATATCTTGGAAGCTATTCATTGATAAGAGCTCGATGGAAAAAAATTATATAAATACATGTAAAAAATTAATTATTTTAGATCTTGGCTGACTTGGTAACGGTATGTTTAGACCAGGCTGATTCCAACAGACACAGGTCCATCGCCTTTCCACCGTTTGGGACCGGGTACCTGTCCTACCCTTCGACAAGGGTTGCTGAAATAATGTTGGAGTGCATTGAAAAGTACATTCCACGAACAGTTACATCTGTAAACATTGTTATATATTCAATAGATAGCAGCTGTTTTCAGGTAATGGTTTGAACATCGTTATTTTTAATTAGATTTTCTTCTCCTTAACCAGAAAATCATAACAAATTCTTCCTGCTAGGGACGCACTACATTATATTTCTCCTCTTTCAGGGGGAGACATATAGTTTTTGTTCTTTCCGTCCGTCTGTCTACCACAAAATCTTGTGAACGCTTCTCCTCCTACATGTATACGGGTGAGAGGGGTGGAGGGTGTAAAATAGTTTGTGAACACTTCTCCTATATGGTTATTTGATAAACTTGAAACTTTGTACAATGCTTTATTGTGATTTGTAGATGTGCTTATTGTAGGGACAGGGGGATCCAATAATTTTCCTAAAAGTTATAGTGGATCTAAGAGGGGTGGAAGATGTAAAATAGTTTGTGAACACCTCCTCCTATATTGGTTATCGAATAGATTTGAAACTGTGTACAATGCTTCATTGCCATTTGTAGATGTGCATGTTTGTGGGACGGGAGGATCCAATTATTTTCGTAAAAATTATAGTGGATCCAAGAGGGGTGGAGGATGTTAAAATAGCTTGTAAACGTTTGTTTTCCATTGTGGCTTATCCATATGTACAATACTTCAATGTCATTTGCAAATGTGCATATTGTAGGAGCAGGAGGATCCAATTGTTTTCCTTAAAGTTATAGTGGATCTGAGGGGTGAAGGGTGTAAAATAGTTTGTGAACATTTCTCTTATGTGGCTTATGGGAGTTCATAATGTAAATGTTCCTGTTCGTGCTTTCTCCTTCATACCATGCATTGCATTAAGGGGAGGAGGTTTCATTTGGAGCACTTCCAATTTGGGGAGCTGGGGAGACATTTGTTTTTCATAAAAACAACCTCTAGTTAATTTCAGGTTTGAGATGAGTTTTTTAATACATGCTTTTGTAATTAAGATTTTGAAACCTTTCTCTGCTGGAAGCAGTGACATGATTTGAAGAATCTAGAATCTATTCGACACGAGAAGCATTGCTTTCTTTGGGGAAAAAAAGTATACATTCGTTGTTCTTGAAAAGATTTTAATGTTTTTTTCATATGTATGCCAGTATAAAATCTCTCTGTATGTATACCAGTATAAAATCTGTCCGTATGTGTACCAGTATAAACTTTGTCTGTATGTATACCAGTAACAAATCTATACTAAAATGGTAGTTCCACGTGCGATAGAAGCGGAAAACACTGACACAATCTTTTGATTTCAGTCAAAAACTTCCCGATGTTAGCTGCTTCTATCGCACTTAGACCTATTCCATCTTAGTTTATATTTATTATGAGCGGAGGAAAGAGTATAAAGACGTTCATGCAAAACGAACAATTATTTTCAAAAAACATACTGAAATACAAAACAAACCAGCTTAAGATAAAATCATCAAACTCCGTTACAAAATCAGCGATCCCCGATGCAATGTGTACATCTACATATTTTGAAATGTAATTCCCGCGAAATTTCCAACCATGTCGGACTCTCAGAACGCTAACATATCAGAAGCTGCAAAACTTCTCTACCTTGAACAGAATATCAATATGGATATGTATTTAGTTGTTGTTTTTCAGCTTCCTTGTTTCCTTCCAATGGAATCTAAATTCTAAAATTAGATTTATGGTCCGCTTATTCGCTAGTCAAAAGAGCGAAAACCCTTGACGAAAAAAATCCACAGATACTAATATTTTAATTTGGTAAAAATGATCTAAATCTAAACATTCGGCAAATATGTGTGTGTGTGTGTGTGTGTGTGTGTGTGTGTGTGTGTGTGTGTGTGTGTGTGTGTGTGTGTGTGTGTTGGGTCGGGGATACACTTTTGTCCCTGAGTCCGAGCACAGTATCATGTAAGGTTTACTGTGTATGCTGCACCTTCTGAATAACTGTCAATGTCCTGCAAGGATGCTTGTCTGCTGGTTTCTTGTAGGCCTAACCATGCTGCTGTTACTGGTCTCTTGGTTAGGCCTACTTTCCTGTAGTAACAACACCGCAGCTTGCAAAAGTTTTGCAGCTTCTTATATGTTGGCATTCTGAGAGTCCGACATGATTGGAAATTTCGCGGGAATTGTTTCAAAATATGTACACATATACTTATTACGTACATAGACTTGCACGCGTCAATTCAGTTCATGACTGTTAGTTTTGCATCGGTGATCGTTGGTTTTGCAACGGCGTCTGATTTTATTTGAAGTTGGTTTGTTTTGCATATCAGTATGTTTTTGAAAATTGATTGTTCGTTTTGCATTTTTTACCCTTTTCACCGCCTATAATTTGTTCCAGGGAAAATTCTCCAAATGTTGATATAGGTTATGGGACAATTCGTTATTGAAAAAGGTGTTACTCGTTTAAATTTTTTCTTGTGTTGAGTTTCGTCGGCATTTTTCCGTGTAGTTGATCATGTAAAAGTCACGTGATTCGCCATCGTGAAGATGATGATGGGATAAAATATGAAGCGATGGAATAATAGTGCAATGATGGAGCAATGACTTAGTACACCGATAAAGGTACGATAATGCGATGACCTTATAGTGATCTAGTGACTTAGTACACCAATAAAGGTACGATAATGCGATGACCTTACAGTGATCTAATGACTTAGTACACCGATAAAGGTACGATAATGCGATGACCTTATAGTGATCTAATGCGTCATTGCACATTCACTCCACAGTCATCGTCTTTAGCCTGTCAGTCGATATTACGATATATATCACATAAGTAAATTATGATCAAAACATTTTCTCACTACGTTTAATCACAATATCGTCCTACAACTTGGGATATATATACTTAAATACTGGGAAATAATTTGAGAGAATTTCATCGTTTTGGGATGAAGTTAGTATTTAATCAATTCGTTGAAATGATAATTCATTAATCTGATTTATTTAGGCTTTGATTTAACATATCAGTATTTTACCTGTATTGTTTACCTAGGACTTCCTAAACGCAGCAATGAAGCATTCGTCGTCCACGTCACTGCAGAGTAAGTACACGTGTAGATTTTCTCTAAAGGAAGATTTGAAAAAAATGTCGTTGCCTATACAAAGTATGTGAAACCTTCTATTTCTAGACCACAGACAACACAATCCGTCGAAGGTTTCTGGTTCTTCCGGAAGTAGTGTCCGAATTGGTTCAGTGAACGTTAGGGTAGTTCTTGGCGCCCTGAACACAGAGAAAGTGAGTGTTAGTATGAGAGGAACCTTTGGCGATGTAGAGTTTGGACATCAGAATCTCCCAGATGGTCTGCTGTTCTCTTTTTAACGTCCATCTCGTTTATTTAGTTATAGCTAAGAACAAGATAACCTAGGCCTTGGACCAAGGCAGAATTTGTCATACAGTGAAAAATTATCTAGCAGACAACCGGACGATACGGGCGTATGATGAGCAAAGAATGATTCAACAAAACTTGCGTAATCCATGATCCTTGTTAATGGTCCCAAGGAGGGGTTGTGTGCATCATATACTAAAATTTACCGTTCATTTTTCTTTACAAAATAATATCAATATTTAGTTGAAAAAAGTGTATACTAAATTAAAACATGTAATGAGATGGATGGCCTCTATTGATATTGGAATTTAATGCCCCTTGTTCAATACAGAAAACGATAATCAGAAAACTGCCTTAGTACTTTAGGTTTAGAAAGGGGTTCATATAACAGATTATTGAAAATGCCTTGAATAGTGGACATATTGGTAGTCGATAAGGCATCTGAGCGCAGAATTCTCAATCATTATGTCGGGAAATGTGAGAGATATTTGTCCCCTCTGATCACAAATCAAGAGGACCAGATGTACGAGGCCCTCGTATGTGTTCGACGCTTAGATAAATCACAATACAAATACTATAAGTATCATACCAGCACCGCTGTGTCGGCGGACTTCTCCGTTTCCTTTTTACTCGGCTTGTTGCTGTGATTCTATAGTTGTACTGTCGGGCTGGGGGTTGGGTGTGGAATACTAACTATGCAATTAGGGAGAGGTGAACATTGAAGATATACTGGGTGATTGTTGTAGTATTTCCCGTGGGAATCCGGGTTACAATAGGTTCTCAGTATTCCTTGCTTGTCGTGAGAGGAGACTAAATGGGGCGGTCCTGCGGATGAGACCGTGAAAACTGAGGCCCCGTGTCGTAGCAGGTGTGGCACAATAAAGATCCATCCGTAAGAGTGAAAAATTCTCGAGAGGGACGTTAAACAATATTCAATCAATTAATCGTTGTAGTACTGTAAATTAGTTCTATAGATTGATGGGAATAATGTTGTGTTTTTTACAATTGAGGCTGATGTATTAGTTCATTGTGCTCCAAAAGACTTGCAGCTCCATACTGGTGCTTTGTCACGGGTTTTACTGAAGGACGCAGGACCTGGGCTTCAGCAGGAACTCAGCAGCGCTGCAGCTGGTGGAATCAATTATGGAGGATTGGTTATAACCAAAGGATACGGACTACCATGCAAATTTGTGTTTCACGGAGCTCTGCCGAAATGGGGATCATTATCACCAAATCCTTCAGGAGTTCGTCTGTTTCATTTATTACTGTTTTTCATCGTGTATTTGAAATTCTTAGCAGGGTGTGTGGTGACAAATTTCTATACCTTGTTATAATACAGCATTACTTTTCGTAAAATATAAGAATATATTATTTTCATTTTAGTGTCTAGACCAATTTGTCACTAAATGTCTGGAGAGTGCTAGTTTTAATTCGTTAGGATCAATAGCATTTCCGACCCTAGGAATTGGTGCATTGGGGTATCCCACGAAAGATGCAATAAAAGTTATAGTACAGAGTATTCATACGTTCAGCTTTAAACAGCATTGCAGCATGAAGGAGATCATCATTGTGGTTTATAATGGCAACAAGGACTCTTCAAAGGTGCACTCTGTGAGTACATTAAATTGTCTCTGCATCTCCAAACGAAGACAGGCGATATGCAACCTAAGAATCTAGTACTTGTAATAAGATGTTTATTTAGTTGACCCACTGCATCCGAAAATATTTTTCCTTAAGAAAATCAGGATCAGAACTTACATAAATCATTCGTTACAGGAGCTGTTGAAGGCGCTAGGATTAGGTCAAAATCCATCAGGTTAGTTGTTTCTTAATGTGGCTCTGATTATGTTGTAGATATTGGTATATCTATATATAAACAAAACAATTCATTTGATAGTTTGTTTTAGTGGGTTTTATTTATGTTGGAAAAGTTTTAACAGTTCTTCAGTGTTCTCCATCACAACTTAGTTTGATATTTGGTCAAATGCTGCAGAATCATAAGTCCACATAATCTTGGAGATTGTAAACAATATATACTCATTCTTAACCAGGTTCACAGGGAACACAAGGAGGTGCATCGTCTGGAACACAAGGAGGTGTATCGTCTGGAACACAAGGAGGTGCATCGTCTGGAGTTAAGTTCAGTAGAAACATCGGTAACATCCCTGTGAACGTCATAATAGGCAGTCTGCCAGATCAAAACGTAAGCCGTCCTCTTCAGGAGACACAAATATAAATACATGTACTCAATATTCCTAAAGTATATTGGTTATTTTGGTGTAGGAATTTATCACTCATAACTACATATATGTAGTATTATGACTATAATTTTCAGATATAACCAATAAAGAACTCATTTTATGGATTATTTTACAAAGCATGCAAAATTCAGAATTTTAAGCGTTACATCTATGCCAGGTTGGTGTTCTTGTGAACAGTATTGGACAGGATATCCAGATGAATTCCGGGGTGTCATCCGCCCTCGCGTCTGCTGCTGGTCCAAATCTCATTAACGAGCTCCAACAAAAATGCCCGAGTAGAATACCGTACGGGACTATTGCTGTTACCAAGGGTTACAACTTAAAATGCGCAGAAGTGTTTCATGGCGCCTTATTGCAATGGTACTCAAAAAGTACAGGCACTGCAAATCAACCAGATATCGTAAGTCTTTGTGCCATTTGTAGATCATAGAAAGGTTCCCTGGTGTTTGTGTTATGAAAATTAAATTCAAATTTACAACATTTAGGTCCTGGAAGAATTTGTCTATAAATGTCTGAAAACAGCCAATGCTCACGGACACAAGTCTATTGCGTTCCCAGCACTGGGTACTGGAAACCTGAAGTTCCCACTGGACGTTGCTGTTGCTTGTATTGTGGCAGCAATTGTAAAGTTTTCGGCAAAATATAGCTTTTCTGAAATACGAATCGTACTGTATGGAGGAAGTCCAGACCTGAGACAACTTGAAAAGGTGTGTTGCTATTATAACTAGCATCAAGCTGCAATGGGTTTTTTTTTTCTTCTTCGAATTTATAAACATGAAACTTTTGATATAAAAGAAATGAGACTGTCTTTCAAAATTTGCATCTTTGTAGGAATTTAAGGATGAATTGGCTAATCCTGGAAAGAAAGGTAATTGATAAAAAAAAAAATAGCATGTAATTCTCAAATATGCAATCATTTGCAATACAAAATAAATTTATTTCATCTATAAAATTTTTCCATAGTGAGTGCCGTTGGGCACCCAGTACCTCATGGACAGTCCTCCCAATACAAGGAACCACCACGTGGTACAAAAGCCTGGTTGGCATGGAAATACCGTGAAGATCTGAGGACACCAATGTATTGGACAAAATACACTAACAAGAAAACATTGAAGGATTGGAATTTGGACGTAAAACCAAAGGTCCACTCTTTAGAACCAGTGGATCAGCGGGTTTTCAACTCAATAAGTGCTGCTTTAAAAAGCTCAATGAGTGGTTCAAAGATCATAAGTATCAAGCGAATAGAGAATGTGGATGTGTACCAAAAATATGGCGATGAATGTCAAAGGTTATTTCGAAAAGCTAATGTCGAGGGAGATTTTGTTCCTTTGGATAAAGTAAATAATTCAAAAGGTCCCGTAAAATTGATGAAAACCTTGGATCCAGCCATCACTAAATATACTCATTCAGAAATTAACGAATTTTACTTCTTCCATGGCACGAAAGCCCAGTGTGTAGACGTGATATGTTCACAAGGATTAGACAGTCGATTAGCTGCAAGCGGAAGGGTCGGTTGTGGTGTGTACGGGGCAGAGGTTGCATCAAAGTCCCACCAATATGTAGGTATGGGACATACCTTTCTTTATTGTTTCCGAAACATAACTTTTCAATCACATGTTCATTATTCACATGAGAAATATCTGATGAATGATAAAATAGTGTATCAGACAAAACTTTTCTTTGTTTTTTTTATAGGACCGAACCATAAAGGAGAAAACCCTATGTTTCTCATTAGAATGTGCCTTGGAGATGTATTTTTGACTAATTCAGGAGGAAATTTTAAACGACCTCCATGTAAAAAGTGCCCCAACATTGTGTGCACTACCCACCTGGAAACATACGACAGTGTGGTAGCCAATGGTGGTTCGTTCTCGGACCGAGAGTTTGTGGTTTACGACAGAAATCAGTCCTATCCTGAATACCTCATTTGGTACACGTAGATACATTCGGGTACATTTCTGTTTCATATGGTTATGTTATTCAAAGAAAAACTACGAAAACATGTTTGTGAAAATTATCGAATGAACAAGTTTCAATTACTTTTGCAAAATATTCTAAGTCACCTCAAGTGACCCATTGCTATGTATTGTTTTCCGTCATCGTAACTTTTGAACATTTTTTTTACTTCATTTCAGATACTACTCGGCCGATTTTCACCGAAGTTGCTGTTGAATAGATTTTAGAGTAAGGAAACAAAAATATGAGTTCCGTGCGTTTTGCTTCTTTTTGGGCCCTGATTCAAACAAAAACAGATATACATGTACATAAGAGTGAGAGCAGCAGCCATGAATAAGTTTTGTGTGCACATTGTACCCTTGACAGAAGTTGGAAGTAAATTTACAATTTTCACTTTTGATTCGATCTGCTTGTGACTATACGGACCTGGCTCTGAGAAGGGAACGGATAATAGACTTAAATGAAGTACTATATTTTCTATATATCCTTGACTTGTAAAATTTCACATATACATGGCTGACATTTGAGTGATATGTAACGTGTACTCTCATCATGAATTCTATGGACTTACAGATAACAATATTCTAAGGATTTCAAATTCTAACTGGAGATGGGCATGAAGCTTGGTCAGACCTGTCAATAACAGCTTATTTTTTACTACAATTTTCACAATGTATTTTCTTTTATTCCTTCAATAAATAATGTGGATAATGACACATTACATGTATAGCAATATTTCAACAGTCAAAATCTAAGAACTGTAACAGTAATAAAATGTATACTCAATTTATGACTTGTTTTACATTGTTTTGCCTCTATACATTTTTATGTAAAGTATAATGGCGGATGTCGACCATCGAATTTACAAATATTGTGAAACTCAAGACCCCTGAACCAGGGGGTTTATGCCTAGGGAAGGAATTCTCGTAGGGAATTGAAATTGCATTAATTCTTGAAATACGTGTATGAAAGGGGAAACTGAACATTTCACACACACCATTGTATAGAAGAATAGTTGTAATGTATGGAGTGCCAAATAAACAGAAACTCAAATAATTGAGGATATCAATGTTTATTTTATCATGAATCATTAATTCAATTAGTGTGTGCATTAATTCAATTGATGCATGCATCAAATTAATTATTGCTCTCAAATGAATTGATGCGCCCATCAAATCAATAATTGCTCTCATCCATTGAATTGATGCCCGCATGAATAAGGTGGAATTATTGATCACAAAGATCAATTTAGATCTCGGTAGAAATGATCTTATAATCTCTTTAATTCAATTGAAAATGTTGAAATATCTAAAACGACTTGTGAGCGCATTACTTCTACTAAAATGATAAAAAGACGATCGTGGATATGTGGAATAGAAGATATCTTTCATCAAATAATTGCTCTCTTTAAAAGAATCAATGCGTGCATCAATTGAATTAATGATATCATAAATTCAATTGAAGAAAACTATAATTCAATTATTGCGTGCATTTTAAAATTGAATTGCTGCGTATATAAATTGAATTATCCCTCTCTTCTGTTGAAATATAACGCACATCAATTCATTGTTGATATCATTAATTTGTATGAAGAGAGCAAACATTCAATTATTTCGAAATTCCTAAAACTTGAATTAATCAATACACGTGAATAAAGCTGATGTCTACAGATTTCAGCTTAATGGGTAGTTTACTTATTTTAACCACCTCTGACCTGAAAAAATTACTCAAAAGCATATTGGCGGAACTGTCATACCTTTTTATTTGAAACAACATTCACCGTTAACATGCCACTATCATGTTCATACTCTATGAGCCGATCTTACCACCTGTAAGCTTTTGGCAGCATAGCATTCACAAATATTCAACAAACCATATCAGAGCTGGGGGACCTGGAGACAACAGTATCCCTCAGCAAATGGTTTTCTGTCAAAATTGCGCCAACACGTTAGAAAGATTGACAAAGGCAAGTCTATATATTTCTTCACCAGTCTCTAACAGCCATGACGATTTCTGAAATTGAAAGAAAACTCACAGCAGAAAATGAGTTTATCAAATTATACAATAGAATTGGACCTTCAAACCAACCATAATATTTAAGGGAGGGATGGGAGGGGAATTCGTCTGCACTTGCCCGAGGATGAAAATGAAAAGGCCGAGAGCGCATGCTCGCGTTGGGACTATTTATGGACTAAGTCTGGTGTCAAGAAAAGGACAGCAAAATTCCGGAAAAATTGAATTGCACTTAAAAATATTCAAGCATGTCAAATTCGTCATTCTCAATAACTGAATTTATCTTAAAGGGATAAATTTGATTACTGCACGCATCCATTCAGCAGAATCGATCAACAATTCAATTAATGCGCGCTATAATTCAGAACCGTAGATATCATTAATTCTCTGAAAAGATCTTTAATTGAATTGTTGCGCGCATTGAATGAACTGATGACATCTTCAAATACTGAAAGATACCTTTAATTATTTGAGTTTTTCTTGATGTTGGCGCTTGGGACCCTGGGATGGGAAGGGAGACTCCACAAACGCCTGGTCTATTGGGTCTGTTTTCAGTGTGAGGCTCTATAATTCCTAAACGAAAATACATTCCATCTCTGAAACCATTTATTCATCCTGAGCCTTTGGACAAAGGTTGCTTATGATTGGACAATGTGTCATGACTCTGGTCCAGTGTGATTAAGCCGAGTAAATCTTACTACCGGTATATTCATTGTTTTAGAATTGTGATGCGGTACTCATACTGTATATTGAAATCTACAAATAAAACAAGGTTTAAACTATAGAATGAAAGAAATATTTGTCTGAACAACAGCTTAGTATATGAGAGATTTATTTCATATCTTACACACAGTTTGTCATACGACCAGAAGCAGAAAAATTAGACAATCCTTTTGTCCATCTCAGATGCGTCATTTACATAATTTATTAGGCTCTTGTTACATTATCTATTTGTATTTACAATAAATAATTTGTCTGTCGGCCGTCGCATAAAATTATCTAACTGCCACCATATAGATATCTGGCAACCGCTAAGTACACACAAATTTCATTGAAAGTAAATACATTGATTGGTTACATTGGGAAACCACGTCCATGGTTACAGACACCACCCACTAGACTATCCAGCAAAAAATACACACTGTTCAAGTCTTTTGACAACTATTTTCTCAAATTTCATTGTGCCTGATTCTCAAAATGGTAGTGATCTCTTTTATCAGTGAAAGACCTTCAGTTCGACTTTTAGATATATCGATGACGTTTTGTCTATTAACAATGATAGCTTTCATTCATATGTCGATTTGATATATCCCTGTGAGCTCGAAATAAAGGACACCACAGAGTCGTCCACTTCTGCTTCATACTTAGATATTTGATTGAAAGTAGACATTAACGGCAAACTAACAACTCAACTGTATGACAAACGGGATGATTTCAGCTTCTCCATCGTCAACTTCCCACATTTATGTAGCAATATTCCATTATCACCTGCATATGGTGTTTATATATCGCAATTGATTCGATATGCAAGAGCTTGTTCTGGGTATAGTCAGTTTTTAAATCGAGGTAAGCTACTGACAAACAAGTTGATGGTACAGGGATTTCAACAGTCTCGACTGAAGTCAGCATTTCGCAAATTCTATGGTCGTTATAACGATCTAGTTCGTCAATACAACCTCGCATTGGGTCAAATGCTGTCTGACGTGTTTCATACCGATTGTTAAGCCGTTCTTGGCACACTGATTTTGACTGCGGATAACTCCGTTTACCTGATCAGGATATGGGGCTCACGGCGGGTGTGACCGGTCAACAGGGGATGCTTACTCCTCCTAGGCATCTGATCCCACCTCTGGTGTGTCTAGGGGTCCGTGTTTGCCCAACTATCTATTTTGTATTGCTTGTAGGAGTTATGAGATTGATCACTGTTCGTTATCTTCACCTTGCACAAGGTTGTTTAGTCTTGCAGGCATAATGTCTATTGTCTGTGACAATGTTTTGTCAACAAACACCTTTATATCTTGAAATTCAATTACTGTATGCTTTGAATTATATCTGTGCAATATTGTGGGAGGGAAAAAAAATCAAGTTTGAATTTCCTTAATTTTTTGGTTTCGTATACCATATTTCCTATAAGTGTTATGTATAGAACCATGTCTATCAAGTAAATGATTCTAAAGATATTTCCTGGAAAATATCTTGTTATGTCCAGTTTGATCCTTGACCTTGTGACCTGAAAAACAATAGGGATCATGTACTATTTAGTGGTAACCACTGTGCTAAGTTTGGTAACTGTCAAGCAAAGGTTTATTGAGCGGGCAATATCTTATGTCCAGAGATGTTTGACTATTGATCTTTGACCTTGTGACCTCAAAATCATTAGGAGTCATCTACTCCCTCTATAGACCCAGTGAACCAAGTTTGATATACATGTATGTCAAACAAAGGGGTCTCAAGATTTTGAGTAGAACATAATTTACAGTGTCCAGTTTGACCCTTTATCTTGTGACCTCAAAATCAATGGGGTTCATCTACCTCTTAGGAGAGGTCAGTGTAACAAGTTTTATGTCTATCAAGCAAATAGTTCTCAAGATATTGAGCAGGCAATATCTTATTATACCGGTATCCAGTTTAACCCTTAATCTTTGACCTTGTGACCTGAAAAATGATAGGGGTCATTTAGTCCTTACGTGCTTTCAACCAAAGCATTTTAAAGATATTGAGCAGACAATAGCTTACTATGACTTTTAACCTGAAAATCAATAAGGGTCATCTACTTTCTAGGAGCAACCACTGTGCCAAGTTTGGTAACTCTAGGAGTAACCACTGTACCAAGTTTGGTAACTGTCAAACAAAGGTTTCTATAGATATTGAGCGGACAAGACATTGTCTACAGACCGATAGACGGACCCTTGACCTCCAAAAACACAGTTATAAATTCTGCGACATTCAGGTGTTTGTTGATTTATACCAGGTTTGCATAGGCGGGGCGAGCTTTCGTTATTCTGTTTTTTAAGGTCCATGGTGGAAGTTTCGTTGAATTTTGCAGCTCGCATAAAAAAGTTATCTACGTCTCCTGTTACTGGTATATATCCATTAGTTTTGCTGATATTTACATGAAAATAATGCTCTCTTCAAATGAATTGATGATATCAACAATTGATATTGTTGCGCTCTACAATTCAATTGAAGAGAGCAATGCTTCAATTATTGGGCGCATCAATTCAATTCATGCGCGCAATAATTTGATGTTTCAAATTTCAACCGTCTCGTTTCGCGAATTCTATGGTCGTTATAACGATCTAATTTACCAATACAACCTATCATTGAGTCAGATCTTCCAACAGTCTGTTGGAATCCCCATGGGCACGAATTGTGCTCCTTTGTTAGCTGACCTGTTTTTATATTCCTATGAAGCAGAATTTATTCAAAAACTTCTACGTGAGAAGAAAAAATCTCTTGTGGCCTTCAATTCGACATTTAGATATATCGACGATTGTTGATTCAATATATCCCAGTGAACTCGAAATAAAAGACACCACAGAGTCGCCCACTTCTGCTTCATACTTAGATATTTTATTAAAAGTAGATATTGACGGCAAAACTAACAACTCAACTTTATGACAAACGGGATGATTTCAACTTCTCCATCGTCAGCTTCCTATATGTACATGTATATAGGAATATTTACATTTTCAACTGTATTCTCCTACATAGCACTATTACGAGCAATACGTATTTATCACTGCATAAATCCACTACGGGGTTAACAGAGTCACGGCTGTGTGTATGAACATTTGTTAAAAGTAGGTAACCGGTACTGCTTTTACTAAGGCAATACACATCTAGCAATCGCTCTCACTTACTACAGAAGTCTATCAATAGATGAAATCAACATCACAAAATGTATTTATGGTTTTATTTGTATTTCAAGCAGTGGATTTTCATCAATAATTGATAAAAGCATTTCTGTAAACAATGTCTTAGGGGGCCTACTAATGTATGTCTAAAATTTCGTTTGCTACAACTTCATCCTGGTCATCGGGGATGCGGAATTGTACCTACTGCTAGACGATGACATTAGGATTTAGCAAAAGGGTCATTCACTACCAGATACATGTAGCAACATGTTGTGAAAAGAAAGCAGAGTGCGTAAGTCTCTCCTGCTGGTATTAAGACTCCTGTGTGACGCCTCCCCTTGACAACAACTGGATACTGGGCACCATAAGGCCCCTGACTGAGATCGCAAGGGCGATGGGTGATGGGACTCATTAGTCTGGGACGGCAGCCTATCTACATGTAGGAGAAGGGAAACTCTTACTCTAAACCCGGAGGGTGGAAACAGTAAGTTAATCAAGACATCTAACTAAGGGAAGAAAACCCCTGAAAGTAAACAAATCCTCTCAGAGGTTGTTCGTAAAGTCAATCACCCGACACCATAAAAAGAATTTCATTACGGAAACTGAGAACATGCAGAAAAATCACCAATTACAGGAAGATACAACCTTTAAACAAATTTCTAACAATCCAGTACAGGGTTATGCTTTAGGAATAATGTCTGCAGGCCAGAGCTGAAAGTAAACCAGCAGACCGGTCGATTCACTTTCGACCCCAAAACAAACCCTTAGGGTAGGATGCTGGTATGTCCGGAATATGTATCAGACTGGACGGACAACACAGATAATTGAAGAAATGGAAAGATATAGATTGGACATGGTAGGGATAAGCGAATGCTGATGGACGGAGTAAGGGAAGACAAAGCTAACACCAGGAGAGACAGTAATATACTCCGGGAGGGAGGATGAAAACCATAGAAATAGTATAGCAATTGCAATGTAGAAGGAAGCAGCCAAATGTTTGGACAAATGGAATCCAGTAAATGACAGAATAATAACAGCAAGGTTCTGGTCCAATTACATCAAAACATTCATCATTCAGGTGTATGCACAAACCAATGATGCTGATGAATAGCATAAAGATGAGTTTTTCGAACAGCTACATTCAGCGATGCAGAAAGCACCAAAGCGTGACCTACTTATGACGTTAGGAGATTGGAAGGCCAAAATAGGAGCCATGTAAAGTGGAGAGGGGGGAATAGTTGGGAGATATGGTATAGTTTGCGAGAGAAATGACAATGGAGACAGATTTGTAGACATCTGCAGCACCAACAATATGGTAATCTCCTCTATAATGTACCCACACAAGGAGATATACAAACTATCCGGGACAACTCCAGGCTTGGATTTCTCGGGGAAAAAAATATTAAACCTAAATTTGACTATTCTTTTATTTGAGCAGTCAGAATTTGAGTAAACTTTTAAATTTAAGTCCAAGTTTCGACTCAAGCGGTTTTTTTAAACACCAAAACCAGATTGACCACGTAGCCATCAACCCAAAGTTTAAAAGGTCGGTGTAAGATGTGAGAGGATATTGAGGAGCAGATGTTGGAAGCGACCACCAGCTCGTAATTGCAAAAGTTAAATCAAAATCACACAAAACTGGAAAGAAGATGACACAAAATAGAAGGTTTGAGACAATTAATCTGAAAGTTCAAGACATTATGTTCCTCCAATATCATCGAAAAGAAATGGAGCAATATCAAGAAATTTTACACAGAAACGCAAGTAACGTACTTGGATGTAGAAAAATCGAGAAGAAAATTTGATAAGTGGTAAAAGCTGGATCAAAGCAGAAGGGGAAAAAAGTGAAAGCGCAAAATAGAAAAGGTAGAATCAGAAAGACCAAAGTCAGAGAGGAGTACAGAGAAAAAGACAACGAAGTGAAAAGAAGTACAAATGTATGCGTAACGACAAATGCCAGTTCATTTATGAGTTAGCAGAATAAAGCGGAGGAAGCTGCAAATACGGGGCAAATGAAGCAGGTATACGACATCACCAAACAGATGTGCAATGAACCCAAATGTAACATGCAAGTAGTGAAGAACAAGGATGGAGAGATCAAGATATCATCAAGCGATGGAAAGAACACTTTGAAGAAATATTGAACCGAGGAGATCCTTCAATAATTGCAGATGTTGTAATAATGCATGAAGGCCTCAGCATCAACACAGATCTTATCAGCAAAGAATGCCTCAGTATCAACACAGATCTTATCAGCAAAGAAGACCTCAGCATCAACACAGATCTTATCAGCAAAGAAGGCCTCAGCATCAACACAGATCTTATCAGCAAAGAATGCCTCAGTATCAACACAGATCTTATCAGCAAAGAAGGCCTCAGCATCAACACAGATCTTATCAGCAAAGAAGGCCTCAGCATCAACACAGATCTTATCAGCAAAGAAGTCCTCAGCATCAACACAGATCTTATCAGCAAAGAAGGCCTCAGCATCAACACAGATCTTATCAGCAAAGAAGGCCTCAGCATCAACACAGATCTTATCAGCAAAGAAGGCCTCAGCATCAACACAGATCTTATCAGCAAAGAATGCCTCAGCATCAACACAGATCTTATCAGCAAAGAAGGCCTCAGCATCAACACAGATCTTATCAGCAAAGAAGGCCTCAGCATCAACACAGATCTTATCAGCAAAGAAGGCCTCAGCATCAACACAGATCTTATCAGCAAAGAAGGCCTCAGCATCAACACAGATCTTATCAGCAAAGAAGAGATCAGTATCAACACAGATCTTATCAGCAAAGAAGGCCTCAGCATCAACACAGATCTTATCAGCAAAGAAGGCCTCAGCATCAACACAGATCTTATCAGCAAGAAGAGATCAGTAGGGCACTTGGGAATGGAAAGGCACCTGGAATAAACAACATCCCGGCAGAACTACTGAAAGCTGACACCAACATGACTGTAAATATGCAGTTGTGTGAATTATTCATAACAATGTGGGAAAAAGAGGAGTTCCAAAAGATTGGAAGAAAGGTATTTATCATCAAATTGCCAAAGAAAGGAGATCTAGCATCGTGTGGAAATTGGAGAGGGATAACACTATTAACATCAGCATCTAAAGTCTTGGGGGAAACAATTATTAAGAGAATGGCAAGGAAAGTTGACAACATCTTAAGAGAAAAATAAGCTGGATTCAGATCAGACAGAAGCACCACCTAACAAATACTACTATGCATACTACGTAACATACTAGAGCAGACCACTGAATGGAACAGTAACCTATATCTTTGCTTCATAGACTTTGATAAATCGTTCAACAGTTGTACACAGAGGCACACTATGGAAGAAACGGAGAGCTATGGTATTTCATCGAAACTAGTACGAATCAATAAAGCAATGTACCATGAGAGTGTGCCGTCCAAACCGGAAATGGACTTACGGGTTGATTGATACTAGGTGAAATCCATCGTCGCAAACCACGGGTTATTGTTTCATTCCATTCTACAAACGTTTGTGGAATGGAATGAAACCATAACCCGTGGTTTGCGACGATGGATGAAATCAGGAGTGAAACACGGATGTAACATGTCAGGATTCCTCCTCCTCCTCGTAGATTGGACCATTGCCATTACATTCTACATGTATTTATCAGCTATATGACATTAAGCACAATTCTGAAGCATGTTTAATTTCTGCAATCTATTGAAACTCAAAATCTAATGATATTCATATCTGTTTCATTTGCATACTATCACGATGGTACTTCAACATTTTATAAATCAATTTAGTTTCTTCTATCGTGGTCGGATTTACGATCTCAATATAGAGGAAGGTGCAAAAACATGCGAGAGACAAGGGATCTGTTGATCGCTTTTATTTCCCCAGTTCGCCCCCCTGATGGGGGCTCAGCTCCCGGATCTGTTGATCGCTTTTAGGTCCCCAGTTCGCCCCCGTGATGGGGGCTCAGCTCCCGGAGCGCCCCGTATTTAACTGTTAATAATGAAATCTGGTATAAACCTAACAGAATTTTCAAGTACTCAAGCTGCATTCTAATTTGGGAATATACAAAGTTTCAGTTGATAACGATGTTAGTTCCCTGTGTCTAGCCTCTTTTTAATAGACAGACTTGGGTGACGTTCGTAATTAACTTCCCCATTATTGTTGTAGGACTTGTAAGGTTAAGATATTTTGAGGCGCACTTCCTAATTTTAAAATGATTTATTCTAAGTTCTGCTGCAATTTTAACCTGACACATCCGATATTGAAACCTAAAATATGGATATTTCATACATTTATATATTTTTAACAGCCTTTGAAGTGCTCTTATATAAATGATAGTACGTGTACGTCCCTTTTTTTAAAAGTGAGTATTCAGATTGTTTCCTGATTTAAATATATTCTATAACATTTTCCGTGTGTTTCTTGGGAATTAGTTTAGAATTATCTTGTACTATTTGTATTTGTGGTTTTTTCTTCTTCTTCCATACCGTTTTGCTTAATACTTATGATCAAAACTCATGTACATTTTGTCATGCAACCAAAATTGTATATTCTAAATCTTTAGAAATGCACTATTAGTTAAACCCTTAGCAGTGAATATTTAAATGATTGCAGTCAATTATTTTCAATTTATACCTACCACAAATTAGATGAATCAATTGAACAATATCGAGCTGCAATCGGTCTTTTCTATTTATCAGGTTTACATGTCTTTTGCATTTCTTCAAACATATCTCAAAACTACTCGCTCACTGTGTGGCATTCATTAAGCTTAGATCTGTGTTCATCAATTTGTATTTTCAATTTATTATACATTTGTTTTGTTAGCTTACGGCGATATTGAAGTAAATCCTACTATTGAAAATATCATCAATGACATTTTACATCGGAATATCCGAAGCATTAGACACAAATTGGGTCATTTAAAAACCCGTGACTTACTTCTTCGTGGCTTTGAATATATAATCCGTAAAGTAGAAATTGTTTTGGAGGCGGTGTTTTCATTTAATTAATACGTGATATAAGACGGGAAGCTTTAAAGACGCCCAGGCCTGGATTTCTCGAAAGAAACTTAAGTCGAAACTTGAACTTAAGTGTGAGATTTTAATCAAATTTTGACTGCTCAAATAAAAAATATCAAACTTAAGTTTGAGATTTCTTCGAGAAATCCAGACAAGATTTCCAGCTCGCTTATCTTGAATGTACTAGCATATGGATTAAATTGTATAACCATATCTGTATTTATCACCTTTGCTGTATTTATAGGCCTCCGAGATCAGCACTTCTGGACCAAATTGTTATGGGAGTCTAGATAAAGGTAGCAAATATTCCGACAAAATAATCTTAGAAGGTGGCTCATTACAAAATTTTATTTAATGGCCCGATAAAACACCTCCTTTCTTTCTTTCTTTCCTCCAGATGGAGATTCTAGTTCAATAGTAGTGCATTAATCAAGACATATGCAAATGTGCAAAATAATATAAGGAATACAAGTGATTACAATGGAAGAGAGGGAGAATACAAAAATTCCTAAAGAACATGTTAGAAGCATATACAATATTTAGTTACAGTGCAACTCGAAGTTTGTTATAATACATTGCTGCTGCATCTCTTATAAAACCAAAGTTCAGAAGATGTAGTTCTGGAATGTTAAAATCAGGCAAACTTGAGATCATGCTTCTTGCGCCGAGGATGAATAAATACAAGTCATATTGGGACAGCCCACATAGGTCAGCAGCCAAAGAAATATGAAAGTCTTCAATTAGAGTTTCCCACCAGGCGTCGCGATATAGGGTTGTTTCAGAACAAGTAGTTGATACGTGCTCAAACACATTCGTGAAAGGTCTCGCGCACAGTGAGCAAATTTCGGGTGGTATATCCAGAAGACTCCATAATTTTACAATAAACTTGCACAGAAGAATCTCGTTATTATTGTGCGGAATATTCCATAACAGAGTTGGTGATTTTCCATCACAAAGAATGATAAATCGGGTAAAGTCAGGATCAGCACGCATGCGTTGTCGTCTGGAATCGGAATGGTAAATGATGACAGAGGATTTAACAGATCTTTTCCACTCTGATTTTGAGGAGAAGGCACCACTTTCAAGATATCGAGTTAAAGCAGGATACAAATTGTATTTGGTCAATAGAGGCATGATGTCCTGAATAAATCCGCGATGTTTGGCACAGGGGTTCATCATATACGAGAGTAGACGAGTGAGTAATATAATATGCGCTTTGTGGGATAATTAGTGTCCAGTTCACAAAGATGTCCAAAAAAATGCAGTTTCTTGATGCCAATCTCCGCAGTAATAGGAAGCAGACCCAGGAGGCTTTCACACATATCCGATCTTGTTTGCTGATGAAGACCCATTGCGTGTTTTGCAATAAAATGTTGGAATGTATTGAGGGTTTCGACATCTTTTCGTCGTAGGTCGCACCAGAGTTCGCATCCATATAATACAGAGGGGAGAACTACCTTCTTAAATAGCTTGGATATAGTGATTGGGTTGAGCTGTTCGGATGCTTTTAGTGCAAAATATGTTTGGCGTCTTTTCATGCAAGCATTCGAAGTTCTGCTACTGGGATCAAATGTGGAATTCAGTAAAATTCCCAGGTGCGTGTATTCCTTGGAAGAGTGAATAACATTCTTGCCTAGGTGCCAGGATAATGTGTCCATATGTTTTGCCCTTTTTGGATAAAAATAAAGTACATTGGATTGGTTTGCATTGAATGTAAAACGCCATTTTGTTGAATACTCGTATATTTTGCGTAGAATTTTCTGTAATCCATGCGGGGTGAGTGCAACACAACAAATGTCATCCGCAAGCGTTGGATTAGAGCTTATGATACTGAAAATATCGGTATTTGTACACAGATTTTGAATTTCGTGCAGCAAGTCGTCGATAAATACAAGGTAGAGAAAGGTTGACAAAACACCACCCTGTCTAACGCCTTGTAAAATTGGAAACCAATCAGAACTGACTTGGTTAACAACGACAGAGAACGATAAAACACCTCCTATGAAGTATGCTTTCACCATCGAAAGTGATACAACCTCTCAATAATTTTATTTGAATTTTTTGTGATTTTTCCCAGAAATATAAAAAGGTGTTTTCTTTACAGATAAGAGATTTGAGAGTCCATTTTGCTGCGATTTGATGTATGATATGAATATCTAATAAACCATGCCCAAAATACTTGGACAGACGTTCTAATTTTTAAAATAAAGATACAAATTTATGAAATTTGAAAACGTTATACGTGTATATTTTTAAGATTACGGCTAAAATCTGTTTAAAACTAGATGTTGTCATAAGACAGTAATACCCGCACGCAAATATATTCTATACCACGATCTTGTTGCATATGTCAAGATGCAATGAGTATTCTGTTGGCCTATTTCATAATTGTTGAAATATATTTTTGAAAATTGAGGTGATGACCTCTAAGCCACATATATTTCTACTGCACATAGCAAGATAAATTCAGTATTCTGATGGGCAAGTGTTCCAGGGTCACCCCACCCCCATCATTTTTCATTGTTCGGATATCTTTAAAATGGTTGAGATTCCAACCCTTAAAGCAAATATATTCTTGTTGCACATATGACAATGCACCGAACACCAGTTTATTGTTAGTCGATTTTACACCACATTTACCCCTGAAGCTCCGAAAACTTATTACACATCTAAAGGACACCGCCAATCATCTCCCAAAAGATGAATTGACTACTGCATAAAATGCAAAAGGGGTTCTAAGAACCATGTTTTTCAACCCCCAACTGGCTCCTAGGGTGAAAAGAAAATTTTGAAACCTCTTATTCTATAAAGGACATCACCATACATCTTCCAAAAAAAGATTAAGTCATTGCTTAAAATGTAAGGAGTTATGGGAACCAGAGATTTTTTGTTTAAAAAATAACGTTTTTGACCCTCAGGACAAAAATAAAAATCCAAAAACTTACAACACCACCAAATATCTTCCAAAATATGATTTGTCTACCGCGAAA
Source organism: Ostrea edulis (assembly GCF_947568905.1). Taxonomy (NCBI): domain Eukaryota; kingdom Metazoa; phylum Mollusca; class Bivalvia; order Ostreida; family Ostreidae; genus Ostrea; species Ostrea edulis. The sequence goes on from NC_079165.1 coordinate 46,217,500, forward strand.
ATGTAAAGTTCTGGGAACCAGGGTTTTGTATAAAAACGTCGGTTTTCGAGCCCCTGAGTGGAAACGAAAATTCTAAAACTGTATCACACATTTACAGGACACCACTAATCATTGACTTGGCTTCTGCATAAAATGCAAGTTCTGGGAACCAGGGTTTTGTAGAAAAAAAACGTCGTTTTTCGACACACACACACACCCAGGTGAAAATAAAAATTCTAAAACCTTGCCGGATCGAATATGCAAAATGGGCCGAATCGACCATAGGGATCGACTAGGGATTTTGGGACGGAACGACCTGCTACCGGCGAGATTAATAAAATGACCCAAATTTTCAGGGGGTTTTGGAAAAAATTAGGTTCTCCAAATAAAATAATTCAAGAAATCAAAGGATTTTGTCATTTATTTCTTCGGGAGTGGAAGAAGTTATGGCTTCTTAAAATATCGTTTAGTACATTTTCCGAAGACCGCGATTTACCTTAAATTTGAAAAATTTAGGGGGGGGGGGGGGGGGGCTGTGCCCCCTCTAAATCCGCCACTGACATCTGTATAGATATTTATATGATTTTTCATAAAGTTGATTCACGTGACGAAACAAAGAGAGATAACTCTATAATTTGGGTTAAAATCATGCATTTCACTATACAAATCGATGGAAAACGGAAAATATTTAAACATCAACCATCCATCCTCCAATGAAACACAAATTCTATTTTACATGTATTATGAATTGCCATTTAGCAAATTTAAACCATATCTTTTGTTGTTCCCGGGGTAACATTATGATTACAGATCAAAACTAGAGCTAGAAATAGTCTTTTTAGCAGACCAATATAAATATTTTTTTCTGCTGTTTACAAATCTATAGATGAAATGCAGATTCATTATCAATTATTATCTTGCATGTCATATTGTAATATTTAGGAGAGGGACTAGTAAGTTGTTAGACCTTGTTCAAAATAAATTGTTCAAAACAAAATCAAAACAATTGTTTGAGCTTAATTATGTTAATTTGGCATTCAATAAAAATACGCAAGGAAAATCTTTTCAGTATTCAAAATGTGAAAGTATTTCTGTAATCTTGGAAACTTTACCTTTATCAAAAGAATTTACTCATTATAAATATTTATTTCACTTCCCAGAACACACACACTTAGAATACCAAATTAAAATGTCCTCATCCAATCAGTGAAGATATCATTAATCATTTGAAGATACATTCAGCTGGGTTACAGTGTGCGATATTGATACGATATCATTAAAATAAGTCAATGTGTGCAGTAAATTAATTAACAAAATTATCTAAAGAGTGCATACGACAGCAATTCAATTTCATTATAATATCATTAATGCATGCAAAAATTGAATTGATGGTATTGTAATAGAGAGAGAATGCAACGGACCAGATCAGGGTTTGAACTCGGGCCCCCTGAATCTCTACCAACAGAACTATCCAGCCACCGGCAACTGAAATTGTCTGGCCGCCACATTCCTCCCTCCTTAAATGTCTTCATACCTTGACCACACTGGGATTCAAACCTGGGCCTCCTGAATCTCTAGTCAGGTGCTCTACTGAGCCACCTACCCGGTAGCCACCAGCGATTAAACCTGGCTGACTGCTACATTATCATTGATTCATTTAGGGAGTACATCACTTGATTATTGTACGCATTAATAGAACTAAAGATATATCTTATAAAGAGCACATTAATGGAGAAAATGTAGCGATGACAGACACGCAACAAATCAAACAATGGTGATATAGCACACACAGCTTGTCTCCAGCCAGAGGAGCAAAATAAATTAATATGTGGCCAACACAAACTGGTACATGAGATATCATATATCTCTCAGATCTAGATGTCATCAGTGTTTAGCCACCAGAGAGTAAAATTATAACTGTTGAAAGATTTGTGAAAAGAAATATTATTCATCGAGATTCGACAACGACAATATCTTTATTCTCTTAAACTGAATTACAGTATAATGAAGTAAACAAAATGAACATGATACAGATGTACATGCAAGTCGTGGGTAAATAAGGTTCAATTTGAAAAAAAAAAAAAAGAGAAAAAAAAAAAGAAAAGAGAATATAATGTTGCCCATGGATGGATTAATTAACCTGGAGAACATACTCTCTCAGAAATTGTGATTTTGATGAATTGATTAATTTACTTGTTTTGTGTATTAAAAAGTTGTTTAAATTTTGTTCAAATTTATAAATATTTGGGTCTGACACATATAATCACAACACTATGCCTACTTAAAATATACTTATCACCTCCACAATACACCGATGTCCAATTGAAAACATTCTGCAATACACAGATACAAATAAAACAATTCAGTGTAACTAGAACTGTAGTCGTAGATCTGGACTACACTCTTGTAGTCCACTCAAAAAAGAAAATCTAATACTTTTTTTTGTGTTTTATTATGAACAAGCACCAAAGCAAAACTTTCATCTAAACTTCAAAAGAATATCCAAAGACAATTAATTAACACATAATTCACCAAATAATTTTAAAATTCAATAAATTACAAATACCAGTATAATCATCGTCTAAAAGTAAGTTTTAGCTTTTTTCATTGTACCAAAGAAACAAAAAAGGTGACAAGATAACAGCTGACTATATAAATGGGATTATGCAATGAATGTGCTGATGTGATGCATAGCACTGGAATGACTTCACTGTTTTTCTCCTCAAAGGATCCAACATCTAGAAAAAGAAATTGCACTAGAAGATTTCCCAACATACAATTATTGACTAGAAATATATCATTTACAGATATTTGGTTTTATTATATTTGATTTTATAAAATATAATGTTCTTGCTCTGACAGAGTTTAAATGTGATTTTTATATTTCAACATACCTTTCCTGTAATCTTACTGTTGACTAATTGGTTTTCAGAAACTTGACTTCCTTCCCCGTCTTCTTAAGCACTTCTTCCAACTCCGCAGCAGTCAATGATGATGTCACTGTCACCTTTTGATTCTCTACACTAGTTTCAACATTGGTCACTTTATCTGCAGACATATAAAGAAGGAGAATTTTTTCTGAGTTGCTTCATCTTTATTCTATCTAAGAATGGGCAATTCTGAGTCAACTAAATCAAGTCTGACAAAATTAAATATTTTACCTTCTGAAGAGAGCAAAGTAATATTCTATACATAAAAAAAAATCCTATAAAAGAAACTAGTTATTGAAAATGATGCTATATTCTAGACAAGTCCTATGAAGATAGATTTGTAATGCAAAGATATTTTTATATTTCACATTGATGTCGGTGATAATATCTGGAACAAACCTGACTCATTTGTAAAATCATACAATCAACAGTACAGTAAATATATTACATCCCTGTTTTTAACATCAATAATGAATAAGGTTAATGACTAAAGGATTGAAAAAAGAGGAAGTAGTCATAGCTAGCACAAATTCGTGTGAAAAAAATCAATAAGGTATTTGTTAACTGCTTATACACATTTAGAGAATGCACAACTATGTATTATACACAGCTAACATTGTACAATAAGATTGGTTGTAATGCTGTCTTAATCATCTTTTTAATGCTTGAGGTCCATTCATATTTTCAGCGTATACCAATGCCTAATCAAAATTTTCTATCATTAATGTTTGTATCATCAGTGTTATCCTGAAGTTCTTAAAAATTTTCAACTTTATCACAATCTATATCCACACTATCTAAACCAATTTCTACCAACTGATAATCAAACCATATAGCATTCTTGGATCAATCCCTTCCAAGGGGAAATGGTTGCAAAATACTAGTATTGCAAATGGGGTGGGGTGTTAATTTTTTTTAAAGAAAATCTTCTAAAAGGCAATAAAAGCAGGACTTGAAGCTAACTTTTTATGTTACCAGTCCAGCCAGACTGATGGGGTATAATTTCACCCAATCCCCAGAAAAATTTACCAGTCCAACAGAGTTTTCCAGAAATAATTAAACATATTTTGTTAATGTTATTAAAATGAAATTTAACTCAATATCCCTCAGACAATATTGTAATACTTATGTGGGATTTACAAATCAGATTCGTCTGATATCTACAGATCGAAGCATGCCAAATGTGTGTATAACATTTCATAAGTATATTTTCCAAAATGATGCTTTAGAAAATTAACCAGTCCCATCGGACTGACTACTGGTAAAACAAATGTTAATCAGTCCGCCAGACATTTACCCAGTCACAGACTGACGGGCAGATGTTAATTTCGAGCCCTGTAAAAGTATAGTAATCAGTGAATTTAAAACATTACAATTTGAAAAAGAAACACCAAGTCCAGATAGAATTAGTTTTTTAGCATCAGAGCTTTAATTCAATAAATAATAATCAAACACATTACAGTACGTACATTCATTCAAAGTAAGGAAATACATCGGTATCAAATGACAGAATTTGGCATTACCGATGTCCTCCGTTGAAGACAAATTTCTATATTTTCTGTATATAAAATAAACATAAATATCTTAGTCTTAGTTATTTTAAGTTGTCATAATTTCACAGAATTTTATACATTTGGTTTTTCACAATACCTAACATCCAGAATTTTTTTCTCCTAAACAAAGGGTGCTAAATTGGCAAAGGCCAAGATCACTGCCATTCACTGGTATGAAAATAGATATTATTTAAACGATATTTTATCAAGTATAATACATAAAAGGACTGGACAACAGGCGTTGCCTTTATAAGCCCTCTCCATACAAATACATGGTCATGGTCATACAGATATAGTTATTATATAAAGATAATGAAGCAATATAATATTACATACATTGATATGTTTAACAGTTTCCATTTCTATGATAATTTATATTGCCATTTTTAACTTTGGCAATCGAAAAGCAAATATACTGCATTGTCAATTGCGAAATAAAGCGAGTAATCTTAATGCTAATTTATTTAAGGTATTCAATGTATAATGACCATATTTCTTATCTAATAAATGGATGGTGGAATTTTTGTAATCATGGTATCATTTTGAAGGGTTCATCAAATAAAAATAATTCACCATAGGAACTTTCAAAATTTTGTTTACTGCTTGATTTATTTCACCTAGAATTTAACATTGAAATATATGGGAAAAGCATGTTTTATTACAAAATTTTAAAAAGAAATTATATTTTCATACAAATCTCTTGGTAGAAAGTTACAAACACTTTCTCTTAATGAAAATATAAAATAAAATTAATCATTGACCACACACAGTTTTAGAAAATTAGATTTTTCTTATTTTTACAAAGGGAAGACAACTCTTCCAAACAGTTTTAAGTGCAAAAGGGTCAGCTTCTAATCATTTACCAGTCATGTGAATTTCATCTGCTTCACTTTCATCATTATTTAACAATAAACATTTATGTTGATCTAAATCCTTCAAAATTGTTTATTATCCTTTCATTATACATGGAATACCTTAAGCACTTTCTTAGGGAAAATCCTAATTATGACTTGTGTCAAAAATCAAAATAGTCCCGAAACCACATTCAGGGTTTGACATTTACTTTTTTGAGCACTAGACCAGTCGGGCTACTTCAAATGATTTTTACTAGACCTGACCTTACATCCACTAGTCCTGACCAACTTTCCAGAAAAAACCCACTGATAATTTCTTCATATTTAAATACTTAATTCAAATTACAAGCGTTAAGTTTGAATTAAAACATATTTGTCTCAAACAATCTTTAGTCTCGTCATTCAATTTGATGCTTTAATTTTCAAACATATTTAATGATTTTCTGTTTCTTTAAATTCTACCCGGCATGGAAATTCTTTAGTCCATTTAGAATAAAATGACCTCAACCGTTCCTGTTTTCTTTAAATTTCTATTTCTTTAGCCTTGCTTTGTTTCTTCCCATTCTTCCTTTATTTTCTCTTGGGACATATTTCCTTGAAGACGAGAAGTCGTATTTGAATAGATATAGAGATATACCCGCACATATGTGCCATCGTCTGGCTGTTTACGACGTACTTTATTAATTTGATGAACACTTTCTTATAAATATCAAATTTAAGTAAACTGGTTTTTTAAAAATGAAAATGAATTTAATTTATATCTATTTACCCGAAACATAACTTTACACACACTAAAATCGAGTAGATGTCATAAAACATCACTTCCGACCGCGACTTATTTGTTAGAACTAAAAATAGAGATTATGTCATCACGTAGTTCTGCGGAGTTATTTTTTTTTTTTAGTTAAGAATAAAATATCCTATGGTTTAAAGTAAATTTTCTTGTTTATTTTTTCAACACGACCAGTCGGACTAGTAAATCGACATTTTACCCGACCATTATCATTTAGTAGACTCGGTCGGTCGGACGTGCCTTAGTGTCAAACCCTGCACACTTCACTTTTCTCTGAAGTGTTCAAAATATTGTACACAAAGACAAATACTGATACAAAGTTTTAATGATCTACAATTACAATTACCTTTATCTTTAGAACTTATTTTGTATGGTGACAATAATCTTAGTTATAACCAAAATGTTGCAATTTTCAGAATTGTACATGAATTTATTTTGTCTACAAATAGATTTGTTTAATTTCTTAAAATCTTTCATTTTCATACCACAGAACCAATGAACCAACTTGTTTATATCTTTTTCCTGTGTATTAAATTTCTATATCCATACCTACATTATATTTGTCAGTCATACATCAAGCTGAAAATGGATATGTATTGTTTAAGTCAGGAATACAGGCTCCATGGAAGGGCCACAAAGGGTTTGAACTTTCACTTTAAGACCTCTTATTGAACTTTTACGTTTACAACAAGAGCAACGCCAACGTGGCATAATACGCCCGTAGATTTTGCTCAAGGAAAACATATTTTAGTGGGATTCATATTTTAGTGAAGTTAGCACTGTTCTCTGTGAGCTAATTCATTATTATGCTTGTAGAAATGGATATCAAGATATAAAGAGGGATAGCCTTAGAATGCGCTACTTCATAAATATGCTAACGGTTCGGTTTGCATCCTGCCCACAAGGTTTTCCTAATAAGTGATACTACGACCTTGACCTTTGACCTTGAAAAACAATAGGCACCTTCCTCTCATCATGATGATCAAATATACTAAGTTATAATATCCTGGAGCTTACGGTTCGGTTTGTATTCTGCCCACAAGGTTTTCCTAATAAGTGATACTAAAACCTTGACCTTTGACCTTGAAAAACAATACACATCTTCCTCTCATCATGGTGATCAAATATACCAAGTTATAATATCCTGGAGCTTAAGGTTCGGTTTGTATCCTGCCCACAAGGTTTTCCTAAAAAGTGATACTACGACCTTGACCTTTGACCTTAAAAAACAATAGGCATCTTTCTCTCATCATGGTGATCAAATATACCAAGTTATAATATCCTGGAGCTTTAATATGTCCCGTCTTCGACGGGCGTATAAAAACCAGTTGCAGTAGGTCAGTAGTTAGAGCATTCATTTTGTAGCAATGAGGTCATCATGAGTTTGAGCTCCATCAAGCCATGGCCGTGTCAAAAAAATAAAAAATAAATATTTATTCGGTATATATACACACATACATAAATACCAAGGATAACCCATGAAAGCTCGAAAGCTTATTTCCAATGGGGTCCTTTTGATGCACGGATGTTTGCGCTAGGGGGTCATTTATGTGGGAGAAAACTGAGAGTACCTGGAGGAAACCCACGTGTCCAAGCGGGCGACCGCCATACCCTCTCACATACAACCACTGCTGATCACGGAGATCGAACTCGAGTCAGAGCGGTGAGAAGCGAGAGCGCTACCTCTGCGCTACCCGGACACCCAAGATACAACTAGATGCTGTCATAAGACAGTATAATACCCACATACAAGTGTTTGCCTTTAAGTATACTCTCCGTTGTACTAGTGTAACTAGCAAAGCCAAAATAGTTCACACATAACATACCATATATATTCTTGCTCCAATTACTTTCCAAAAGATTATATGGCTATTGCATAAAATGTAAAAGGAGTTCTTTAGGAACTAAGGTTTTCTGTAGAAAAAGTTTCATTTTTGACCCCTATTTGGCCATCAGGATAAAAATGAAAATTCCAAAAACTTATTGCACATCTACAGGACACCACCAATCATCTTCCAAAAGATTATTTGGCTAATAAATAATTAGTAAGAGGAATACTGAAAACCAAGGGTTTTTTTTGTTGTTGTTTATTTTAAAGTTTTTTTTAAAAAGAAAAAACATCGTTTTTCCACCCCTATTTGGACACCAAGGTGAAAATGAAAATCCCAAAACCTTACTGCACATCTTATGATCTACAGGGCACCATCAATCATCTTCCAAAACATGATTTGGCTATTGCATAAAATGTATAAGGAGTTCTGGGAACCAGGTTTTTCTAAAAATAAAAAAAATCCCTTTTCACCTCCATTTAGTCCCCAGGGTAAAATTAAAAATTCCAAAACCTTCTTGCACATCTACAGGACACCACCTATCATATTCCAAAAGATTGATTGGTTACTGCTTAAAACAAAAGAGGAGTTTGAGGAAAAAGAAAGTGTGACAGATGGATGGACAGGCCAAGGCCAGGCTTGGATTTATCAAAAAAATCTCAAACTTAAATTTGAGTTTTCTTTTACTTGAACAGTCAAAATTTGAGTAAAATCTCGGACTTCAGTTGAAATTTTGACTGAAAAGTACATGACTGGTCCACTCTAAGGTCAAGGTTACAAGGCCAAACTTCAAAAAATAAAAAAAAGAAACACCGTGGAGCTCCACCCTTGGCTAGTGAAGATGATGAAGAACCTATATACAAAATATGAAAGACCTACCTTAAATAGTTCAGGAAAAACTGAATAGGTCAGGGTTTTTTTCAAAAGTAGGTCAAACTCCAAAGTCAAAAGATCAAACATCATTGTGTACAAGGTCTTACCATAAAGAATTTATATACAAAATATGAAAGTCCCACCTAAAATGGTTCTGGATATGTTTAATAGGTTATGTTTTATCAAAAGTAGGTCATACTCCAAGTTCAAGGTCAAAGATCATTCTATGAAATATAATACAAGATATGAAAGACCTGCCTTAAATAGTTTAGAACACTGAAGACATTATTTGTCGAAATGCGCATCTGGTGCATCAAAATTGGTACCGTATAAGTTTTACATTATGACCCCTGGGTCGAGGCCTCTACTGGTGGACTGTTAGTCCCTGAGGGTCTCTACAGCCCAGTAGCTAAGTACCTCGTTACTAGCTTGAAAATACGGATGTATATTTAATTGCCGTAATAGAATTTAGATATTCATTTCAAAATTAAAGATTATCTCCCTCACGCATAGCTCTTATCCTTAGACGAATTTGACTCCACTTTTTTGGCACACTGTTTTTCCCTATAATAGCTCTAAAACTTCATTGTTATTTCGGATTTCAAACATTTCGGTTGAGCATCACTGAGGAGACATTATTTGTCGAAATGCGCATCTGGTGCATCAAAATTGGTACCGTATAAGTTTTACATGGTATAATAGATAAAAATTTTATCAAAAGGTCAAACTTCAAGGTTAAGGTCACAAGATCACACACCATTGCATCACATGAAAGGTATTTCTGTAAAGAATGTATATACAAAATATGATAGCCCTAGCTTATTTCAAGATATATTTTCAGAGATTTTTCCTATGTATCAACATAAAACAATTTGATACCCTATTATGGCCCCCAACCTACCTCTGGGGATCATAAATTGCACAAACTTGGATCTACTCTACGTCTGGAAGCTTTCATGTAAATTTAAACCTTGCTGGCCAAGTAGTTCTTGAGAAAATTTTCTTTAAATAACCCAACCCTATTTTTGTGATTGGAGAAGGGTTTTGCCCTTCATGGAAACAACTTGAATCCCCTTTAACTAAGGATGCTTTTCACCAAGTTTGGTTATAATTAGTAGAGTGGTTCTAGAGATAAAGTCAAAAATGTGAGAACTGAAAAGTTTACAGACAGACGGACAATGGGTGACAATTTTGTCTATAGATGATAATAACAGCAAGGGTTCTATACCATACCAACCCCTACATGTTTTTTTATTAGTGGATGATATGGTATAGACCCCTACTATTATCATTACAGACAAAATTTACCGGTTCCTGTGCTAAAACTCACAACCTCCTGGTTATACAAAGCAAATGCTCCAACACTTTGCTACCATTGAGCTACCAAGACCGGTCGCTGGGGGAGGGGGTTCAGGATTTTAACAAACTTGAATTTACTCATGTGAAATGTTCACGACAAAGACGGCTACAAATTTGACCATGCAAAAAAAAAAAAAAAAAAAGCTGGCTCAGGTGAGCTAAAAATCAACAACAAAAAAGGGCACGCACACAAATATATGCAACAGTTTAAAGCAGTTCAGAATACAACATATTTTGATTTTATTTTATTATTTTATTTTTCGCTATTCCTGTTAAAAGAAAAGAAAAGAAAACTGTACTAACCACCTAATTTGCCGAGCACCCTTTTCGCGGCTCCAGCACATCCCTCACACGTCATCACCATCTCAAACTCGTGTGTCTAAAATATCAATAGATTAAAACATACACTCTATCGAAAAATCACCGATATATACGTAAAATGGTGATTATACTCATAGTTGGGTTTATAAACTTAGTTACCGCACATACCTGCGATGACATCTTTAGCCGTTTTCTTTACTCCGCCTGAATTTTGACAAGAACGTTAACTCTGGGTTAATAATGTCAAACTTATAATTAGTTGCTTAAACACAAGCCTCTGTAATGATTGGGATAACCTAGGAATACCAATCAGAGGATAAACAGGGATTTCTAGTGGGTAGAAATGTTTCATAGAACAGTTATGATTATTTTATTTTCCAATTTCCACCGTCCGTTTTTAACAGACCCATGTCATTTTTAGCTTTTCTAAGCCGATTTCTTTTCGTAATATATGTACTTTCATTTTCCTCAAGGGTCACGAGTGTTTGTTTATGTCATGCGATCGTGCGAGAAAGATGAGGATGTTGTTAACACTCGCGATTTCATTTGCTGTTTTATTATGTTTCGGAAATTGTCAATTTCCACCCGTAAGTAATTAGTAACTTAGTAGATATATTTGAAATTTACAGCTGATATAATGATTAATAAATTATTTGTGTAATTAATTTTTAACAGCATTAATATACAGCGTAGTGCCATAGAGTTAATTTTCCAGTTTTACGCTATATATTTCATTGAAAAAAATCTTTTGCTTGAAAAACCATTTTTGCTCAAATTTTTATGAAATCTAAAACATATGAAGAAAACTTTGATCAACAATTGAATTGCAGAAATATAATTACTGAAAATTTAACATCAACTTCCTTGAATATGTAACAGGAAGGGAGAAAATAGTCCGAAATATCTGACGTTTTCCTGGTTTTTTTATGATTTTGATATTTACTATGCCAGGAAAACCTGGCATGGTAAATATCAAATTAATGAAAAAGCCAGGAAAACGTCAGATATTTTGGACTAGGGAGAAAAATGCAATGGACCAGACTGGGATTCAAACTCAGGCCCCCTGAATCTCTAGTCACCTGGTGCTCTACCAACTGAGCTAACTGGCCACCGGCGCTGGAACCCGGCTGACTGCTACATTCCTCTCTTTAAATGTCTTCACACCCTGAAGACGTCAACCCAGGATCTTTAGCCTCTAGCTGGCAGGCATTTTCACCTGTCAGTTCCAGGGGCTGGTTTACGGCACCAAATGTAACAGAAAGGGAGAAAATGCTACAGACCAGACTGGGATTCGAACCCAGGCCCCCTGAATCTCTAGTCAGGTGCTCTACCAACTGAGCTATCTGACCACCGGCGATCGAACCCGGCTGACCGCTACAAATATAATCCTTTGAGTGGAACGAACTCCTTGAATGTGGTGCACTTACAGTCATATGATATGTATGGCTGTTTAGGAAAAACATAAGACACTGAGACATTTGTGTTAAATTGTCTAATGGTGTAAAAGTTACATTATCAATAGTAAGTTCTAAATTAGAAAAAATAAGTGTATGAAAGCTGTGCTTGGCTTTCTATCAATACCTAAGAATGGTATTTTACTAATTCTAACAAAAAGTTGCAATACTAACACTATACTAGACGATTAAAAAATGATGTGTAAAAGTTGCAAGAAATTGATGCTTCATAATCTTATGAAAATGATTTAGAAAAATGACTGTTTTCAATGATTTATATAGTAAAAATAATAAAAGTTGACTTATTTATGGCACTACGCTGTACATATGGATCTATACATATCAATATTTCCCATTATGTTCTATTTTACAGTTTAATGAAACGTGCATTTCCAATGCATATCCACCGAATAAGACGTAAGTTTATTTATTAACTGTATTGTTGCATAGGGAATAAATCCATTGTTGGAATATTTTTGACTTCTCAAATACCTCAGGAACTGGTAATTTTGTCTGCATAATAATAACAGTAGGGACCTATACCATACCACCCCCAAATAAGAAACACTTATTAGGGGATGGTATATGGTATAGACCCCTACTATTATCATTACAGACAATATTATTGTGTATTAGAAATGTTTTTCCAATTCTAAGTCTTATATAAATTTTGTTGAAAAAATAACAATCATTGTGAATGACATTATTCCAGCTTGAGTTTGAAGGGATGCAATCATTGTAATACTGCATCATTGTAATACTGCTTTTGTGATACGTGGATAACCATTAAGGCCCATGGGCCTCATGATATTAATTATTGAAAAGTGTACATGTATGTTGTGTAGTATTTTTTTTGGCTAATCAGGCAATTAAATTATTAATGACAAACCTTTATAGATTTCTTCAATACTGTATAAGTAAAATTTGGCATTATTAGCAACAGTGTTAAGGTTGCTAAAATTGAATATCACTAATATTTATTTATATCAAAAGTAATAGCTATCTTTCTTGGAATTATAAAGTTGCTAAATTTAGCTCTGGCTATATATACCCATAATTCATGGACAAATTGCTAAATTTGAGTGTTGATAAAAATACCACTTTTATTGTATGCCATATGATTTTACACCTGCCAAAAAATGTTATACTGTATACTATTTTTGACTACACTGATGTGAAATAGATTGAGGAAATGTATATACTTGATAGAAATGCAGTTCCATGGTACACCATAAACTTAGACTTACCGGCAAACCAAAGATGGACTCAAGTTGGTCAAGACAAAAAGGTGGAGGTAGGAAAGTTAAACATTACCATTGATGTGTGAATGAATTCCATAATGATGGACAGAAAGGGGATGTCATGAAGAGTTTGAAATTATATTTATTGTACCCATTACTGATCAAAGTCAGTCATTTAATCCAACATTCCTAACAAAAATTAAGTGAACTGGCATTGAGCTTGTCAAACCACAATGATGTCATTCTTTTGCTTATTACACATGTCAGTTTGAATGGCAACTTCAAAATAATCATTGGTTGATTTATTTGATAATTTGAGACGAAGAATGTGCTTATTAGATATATCAATTTGTCAATATCTTGGCCGTGCAACTATAAAGTCTACCTCAATCAATCTAAAAAAATTGAAACTCTTTAGAAAGGGAAGTTATGAAAATGATGTGTCACTTGGGCAACTCTTGTATACAAATTTAGGATGGCTATAAAGATGACTCATTTCTGATACAAAAATATCTGCCTGGTGTGAAGATTATTTTCAGAATGTTGCAAATGAATGCACTAGTACCAAAAACATGAGTCATTGGATTAAATTTCTGATGTTTGGTTGCAGAGAAAAAAACCAACCCCTGTTTATTTCTTTGAGTCATTAAAACAACTGACTACTATGAAATGATATAAATATAATCACAATTTATGCATTGATCCCCAGACATGTATGCGCAGCAACATGCCCCCACCCCACACACACATTTTCTTGACATGTGACATACTTATCGCGTAATTATCACATGCAACATGTGGTTATTACATCGAAAGATCGATTATCAGCTGGTGACTTATTTGTGTTATAGTGGTGGTGAATGGTAGTGGAAATGCAAGGTTGAACTGATGAATTGAACTCATTCATGTTCTGAAGGATCCCCCCCCCCCCCCCCCCCCCCCTTATGATTTTAGGGTTTTTCTTCCTAACTAAGGTTTTTCATACAAATATAATGTCAGCACCTTTTTTTTTTTGCTCCCCACCTCTCAACTTTCGAAAACGACAGTAAGGGCCTGAACTCACTATATCTGATACTGATCATAAGTTTTGATTAAGTGCTTGTCTACTGAAAAGTTGCCAAAGTTAACGCAGAAAACGTGATCTCGTTGGACATACTAAATATTTAAACCATGACAGAATCGGAGACAAAATAATGGTTCTGATAACTAATGTGTGCAGTACATTAACACAGTCAACTGTTTACTGCATCAGATTTGGCATACCAGAGCAAACTGCTTGCTGGTTGAATAGAATTAAGTACTGGTATGCTAAATCCTGGTTGGGCAGTTTTATGTACCAATAGACTGTACATAATGCTGGTTGGACAAAATTAGGTACAAGCTAGTATGCTAAATGTATGTATTTGCTGGAACATGAACTAATTTCACATTTTTTGCCAAATTTCTCTCAAGACATTTATTTGGTTTGATTGTAGATAAAGAAACTTGTGGACACTTTCATTGATTTTGCAAAATCCTGGAGTGAGAATGCTACAGGAAAGGTCATCAACTTCCTTATTGATGAGGGGGTGAGTGTCAGAGTGGAGGTACCTTATGTAGTGTTTGTGAATAGATATAGTGGCACTTTCATAGAAATTAATAAAATAATGAATTGGGGGAAATACAAAGTGTAATCAAAAGTTAATCACGAGAGATGTTCCGAACAGAATGTTCAGTTTATGTGGCACAATGATAAATTCATACGACAGACGATTGAAATATACTTCTGACAATTTGTGTAAGTTAGCCATTATGTTTTCTTAAATTTTGTTGTACATTGTATATGAATGTACATAGCAAATCAGAATAAAATCTCTAATGGGAATATGATATGATCTTGATATTCATTCAGGGGAAGATAGATGAATCTCTCCCACAACCTTATGCAGATGAAATGAAAGGCCTGGCTAATGCAACAGGAATACCTTTAGGTAACTATCCCAGTATCATTTTTGGGTCACCTGATGTGACCTATTGCAGTCAGTCACTATTTATAGTCATCCATTGTGCATTAATATTTGCACATTTTGAACTTCATTATAGCTACTTAATAAATTTGGTATATAGTCTCTTTGGGGTAAAAGGAATCTTAACTAAATTGTATATTTCATGGCTTTTGCAGTTCAGGGGCCAATTACTAAAGGGGTATATATATATGACAAAATGTGTCAAAAATCTTCTGCTCTAAATTTTTAGGTCACTTTAGTCACACATGTGACCTATTGCTGTTTTTGTCTGTCATCATTTGTTGGTTGTAAACTTTTGAACATTTTTAGTTTCTTCTCTATAACAGCTAAATAAATTTTAATCAATTTTGGCATATAACATCAATGGATGAAGGGGAACAAAACTTATGAATTTAATGGACCCTGCCTTTCTGAGGCCTGAGGGGTGTGGCCAAAACCGTCAAAATTAATGTAATTTTTAAAAAAAAAAATTCCTCTTTACTTCTTGACATCAAGCATTCAAACTGTTAGCATGATTATAATAAACAATAAGCCCAGGTACGTATGCCAAAATTATGAAATCTATGGGGGAAAAACTTAGTAAAGTAATAATGGGGTTCCACTATACCGCAGCTTGATGGCTGATACTACCTTAAGTAAAGTTTTACAACTCATGGCTGAAGAACAACACTCTACATATTAAAGCTTGTCACAGGCGTATCATGTGCCGTTTTCAATACCCTTGTTATTTACATGAAGTAAAATTGAACTCTTCACTTTAGTACACTCTGACAAAATACTAAATGCATGGTTATGAAGAATTTGAAAACTTAAAGGACAATTTATAAGAAACTGAATTCTTAAAAAAAAACTTGAAGATCTTGTGAGATTGAGATGTCCATTTATGAGTTGTTGCATGTTACCCAGGTAACCATTTAGGCCATGAGCCTCTTGTTCATACATATTATAAAGTGTAACGGGACTCATAGTTGTAAGATTTTACTGTTTGTGGCAATTTATTGACTTTATTTTTTAGGAGAAATAGTGCTTTACAACATATTTTATGAATTGTTTACTGTGTGTACATCCATTGTGGCAGAGGACCCATCTGGTGAGCAATTTGATAGTTAAAATTTTCATGTTTGATGTCAATGATTTGATGGTTAAGAAATTTATTCTGTCATGCCAAGGATTTGATAAACTTTTCATTCTAAATGATGTCAAGGATTTGATTGTTAAAAGTTTCATTCTATTTGATGTCAGTGATTTTATGCTTATAATTTTCATTCTGATATTTTACGCAAATAATTTGGTGGTTAAAATTAAGTGGCGACAGTTTCATTTCAATGTTTGAAAGATTTCCAGTTGTGATAGGAATTTTTTTTCGGATGGGTAAACATGAAGCAATTCTAAAACAATAGCCAAAAAACAATAGCCTAGAACAAAGAAAATGATATAATCACTAGTGCAAGGGGCAGTTGTTTTGGTGATTGTTCCTGCATAACCATAGTCCTACTGACTTGTATACTCCTATATAATGTGGGAACAAAATCTGTGTCTGATCTTGGCATATTATAAATAAAATTTTGACTAAACTTTTCAACTTACATTTGTATTTTTTTTAGGAAGGCTGTTCCATGCAAGAAATCTTGATTTTGGGTTGTTCTTGGGGTAAGATGGCAGTAAAATTATTTTGAATATATATATTCAACTATATTTTGAATATAGTTTCTGTTAAAAGAAGTTTTGAACATATTTAAGAGTCAAAATCAGTAAGCATCAAGCATTTTGTGGAAAGTGGCATAAAAATAGATTTTGATGAAATTCATATAAACTGTTCTTTATGCATAGTTTAATAAAAAAAATTCAACCAAAAATTCATTTTCCACATTGTTTCAATTTTCGGTAAGGCACATGGTGTGCCTTACCAAAAATTGAAACCATTACAGCTTACAGCTGTGCTATGTTTATAATCAGGTGATCCCACAATGAAGTAAATAAACCACTGTGGAATTGGTATTTGAAATATAAGTTAAAAAGGACGTCCAATTTTAAAGACAAAAGTAGAAACAATCCACTTAATGTGGTAGATGAATGTAAATTTGCAATATCTGAATTGGTTATAACTGAGTTTTTAAAATGAGGAATGTTTTCGGGGATTAAAAAGTTTGTTTTATCTGCAAATTCACTGTACCCATGTTTGTACTAAATGAGTTTTACTGTAGTATTAGTAAGTTGAAAGGGTATAATACACAAACATAATATATGGCTGGACTGAGATTGATTGAACCTGACACACTGGTGCTCTTGGTGATATCTACAGTTCAACTGCCAATCAGTCATTTCTGTCACATTCATAGGCTTTCACCCCAAAGAAAACAGGACCATGATTAGTCATGTTAATATGCAAGCATTCCTAAACTGTGCAGATTCAAATTTGTTCAAATTGTGGCCCCCAGTGGTAGGGTGGGCCACTATAGGGGATCAAAGTTTCACCTAGGAATATATAGAGGAACATCTTTAAAAAATTTCATCTCAACAACAGCAGGGCCATGATTAGTCATATTGATATGCAAGTATCTTCAGGTAGTTAGAATTTAAGTTTGTTTAATTCAGGGGCTCAGGAGTAGGGCGGGGCTGCAATAAAAGGTGAAAGTTTTATATGGTAATATACAAGAAATGAAATGAATTGAAACAAATTCTTTTCAAGAGTAGCAGAGCCATGCTTAATCATATCCAAATGCAAATGTTCCCATATTATGTTGATTTAGGAACTATTGTTGGGGCATATAATTTTGTCTGGTTTGTCTGTCCAAAACTTAAATAACATTGCTTATAACTTTTGAATTATGAGTGATCGGGCTCTCATACTTCATATACACATTCCTTGTGACAAGATCTTTTTTGGTACCAATGTTTATAACCTTGTAACCTTGACCTTAGATTTTGACTTACTTTTTAGGAAATCTAACCTATTCAATATCTCCAGAGCTATTTAAGATCATAATTTGTATATACCTGTATATTTATCATGTTATTAATACTTTTCATACATGATCTTTGACCTTGGAGTTTGACCTAAATTTTAAAACTTTACTAACAACTTCTGAATAGTGAGGATAGGGCTCTCATATTTCAAAAATGCATTCATTGTGAGGAAACCTTTTATAGGTTCAAAAGTTTTTCTAACCCTGTGACCTTGACCTTGGAGTTTGACCTACTTTTAAGAAAACCTAACCTATTCAATGTCTCCTTAACTATGTAAAATAGAGCTTTCATATTTTGCATATATAATCTTTCATTTCATATCATGATTTATGACCTTGATCTTCTCCAGAGCAGCGAGGTCATGATGTATTGGTGTTGTGGCATTTCCATGTGTGAATTCAAGATTGTTTATGTCATGATCTTTTGGGGCTAGGTTGAGTCAAAAAATGTTATGGGAATAAAGATTGAAAAAAATAATTTTAAAAATCACAACAGTTGAACAACAGCAGGGCCAAGATGACTTAGGTGAGCGATGTAGCTCGTGGGTTCTCTAGGATAATTTCCCTTAAACACACACTGACACTACACTTGCTGAGTTTCTTATATCTCAAGGCATTCCACATAGTGCTCCCTGAAATGCCGAAAGATCTATGTTATTCAGTTTTTGCCCTAGGTTTTGATTTGAACATATTTTATTGTCTAGATGTTATAACAAAAGGACTGAGCACAAGTTCTTAAAACTTAGAACTTTGCTCTAGGTACCTACAGAACATTTGAATTAGAATTTCTAGTTTGCCTCTAACTAACTTCTGATACATATTTTTAAAAACATTTAAATAATCTGGCATTAAACCATGTAAAACTTTAGACACTAAAATTACTTTTCTTTACACAAAGTAATCAGTTAAGGTGGGTCCTTAGTCCTGGATTTTTGGGGTTTAGGTAGCATTTTTTTGTTTGGAATCAATAAATTAACATTCAGAGTAATGAAAAAAAGGCAAACCAGTTAAGGATTTCCATATTAATTTTCATTACAGACACTATTGAAATCGAGTGCTCCTATGTAGATTTTTATGAAATTCATCGGAAACAGTTATTTGTTGTTATTTTAAAACAAAAACAACAAAATATTTTTTTTATTGCATTTATTTATCAGGCAATATGTTAATAACTAAAACACATGTCATTTTCAATATGTTCATCAAGTTTTAGAATGATATGTGCAAAATTATTC
Source organism: Ostrea edulis (assembly GCF_947568905.1). Classification (NCBI taxonomy): domain Eukaryota; kingdom Metazoa; phylum Mollusca; class Bivalvia; order Ostreida; family Ostreidae; genus Ostrea; species Ostrea edulis. The sequence continues at coordinate 46,236,893 of NC_079165.1, forward strand.
AATTAGCGTTATTCTCCAAAATGTTAAAAAACAAACAAATGTGGACGCATTTTCCTTATAGCATGGTTTACATATAATTTTTTCTGTTTATATTGGTAGATGTACATCTGTTACAGTTATTTATGAAAAAAAATCCATACCTTTCCTTAATAATTTCAAATCTATAGCTTCCAGAGTATGTATATACCCCTATAAAAAACCGAAGTCTGGCACCATACAGTTGAGCTATTCAAAATCACTCGGGATTAAAATTTTACGTAATTTCATAAAAAGACACAGATAATCACCTTGGTAAAATGTTTGTCAAAAATAAAGGAAATCTATCGCATAATGGACTTAATATAATTCAATGAAAACAGAGTTATTGTCCTTGGATTCAATAGTTTGAAACATGACATTGACGATTCAAATATAACTAAGACTTTTGAAATATGTTATGGCTAACAAGATTTTTTACAATAACTATTGAAAAAGGCTCCAACAAAATTTATGTTCCTGTCATTAAATCTTTGACTTTGCAAAATCCTATGACGTCACAGAAGTGTGGAACTACGTTAAGTTGTGTAAACATGATATTAGATGGTGTTAAGAATGACCCTTGCAGCTCATTTTTGCAATATAAAAAGCTTATTTACATTTTTAGCATTTCTTGGATTGCTCCATATAGTGCAACAATGTGTAAAAATCATAGTATTAAAAATCGTCAACAGCACATCATTTGACACAAAATATCTTATTCTTCTTAAAAGAAGAATTTCATTAGATGATCTAATGTAAAATGACAAATAGAACCCTTGTTGTTCTTAACCCATTTCCTATGTGATTCAACTGCACTCAGATTTAGAGTGGCCTAAGCGATACAAAATGTCATTTCTGAAATCTTGTTCATAAGTGTTTCTATATGACTTTTCCAGGACAAAGTTTCATCAATAATAACACCATGTAATTTTGACTCCTAAACAATTTTTATGACCTGGTTATTTACCACTAAATTTGATTTTTGATACTTAGGTAATTTTTGTGCAGACCCACTAGCATACATCTAGTTGAATTTGCAATGTTCTGTTGTAGTTGGGACACCAGAACCAAGACATGGGAAGTTACAGATGTCCTGCGTCCTACCATCATTAATCTGGAGTTCCAGAAGGCCGGAAAGACTGTCTTCAAGTCTGTCAATTTTGCCGGATATATTGGCATCCTGACTGCTGTAAAACCAGTAAATATTTACATCTTGATTGTTCAATGGTAGATTTGAATTTGTCAAGTAAAATTCGAAATGTTTCTCAGATTCTGTAGTGTAGAAGCTGATACACAGACTAGAATCTCTTATTGCATTTGGTTCAACTCACATGTTGATAAATATGCATTGTTTCAGGGAACTTTCACACTTTCTATGAATGAAAGATTCAATGTAGATGGCGGATATATTGGTAAGAATTTCTTTTGTAAGATCAGATTTTAATGCAGGATTGAAAAATATGTTTGTATAGATTTATAAATTAAGGATATGTCTGGTCTATGAAATCTCATAATGAATGTTTGTCATACTCAGTAATTGTTTCCCATTAAATCTTGTTGTAGGAGTGATTGAATGGATTATGGGAATCAGGAGTGGGAAATGGATGGGTTTTCTGACCAGGGAAACAATGCAGAATGCTGGGTCTTATCAAGAGGCTGTGGCGATGCTGTCAAAAACCGAAATGCTGGCTCCAGCGTACTTCATTGTTGGAGGCAACAAATCTGGAGAGGTGTGCAAGTATTGTAGTAAATCAAGAGAGGTGTGCAAGTATTGTTAGTAAATCTAGAGAAGTGTGCAAGTATTGTAGTAAATCTAGAGAGGTGTGCAAGTATTGTAGTAAATTATTGTAGTAAATCTAGAGAGGTGTGCAAGTACTGTAATCTAATGTATTTTTTCAAACCAGTACTTTATATTGTATAAAATGTGTAGAAATTACTTTCATTCCTTATCATCTAATTTAGAGAGAAAAAAAATAAGTAATAATTGATAAACATTACAGAAAATATTAGTTTCTTTTATGAACCCAAGCAGTATTGTCATAGCAACAAAATGGAAATGGAGTAGCTAAATGCATTGTGATGAGTATTAGCACCTCAAGTATTGAAAATCTAGGAGGGGGGGGGGGGGGGGGGGGGGATTAAGATACCGTATTTCTTATATACACCTTGGCTCCTAAATCAAAACCTTGCAATGCATAAATCTCACACAATGTCTACTTTTAGATTTTCGAATTAGAATACTGTTTATCTACAAAATGTGTCTTAGAAAATTAGCAAGTCATTAAATTTTTACAATCCCCTAAAATATCTCAGGTGAATAATATCTATAAGATATAAATTTCTCTAGGGCTGTGTGATCACCAGGTCCCGTGAGAAGGCCCTGGATGTATGGGAGATGAAGCAGGCTAATAGCTGGTACATCCTGGAGACAAACTATGACCACTGGTCAGCCCCCCTCTTTCTCGATGACCGGCGGACTCCAGCCCACAAGTGTATGAATAAAACTACCTCACAGGTGTGTCACCATAAACTGTAACTAGATAAATGTTCCTCAAAGGATTCAAAGACAAATTATTTATAGTAATTCCTTCAATTTATATCTCATTGTTCTATATTAATTGCAAAATATTGTATTGATTCTTTGTGAACAATTTGTGATAGATGGAAGTGCATTTATTTTTAAAAAGTGTATTCTTAGATCACCAGGAGAGCTATTGTCATGATCCTGGTGTTGGCGTCAGTGTCAGCGCCAGCGTCAAACTTTAAGGAAAAAACTTTAACCTGGGCTATATGTTTTGAACCAAGGGGGAAAGGGTTTTGATATTTCACATATAGATGCCTCATGAAGAGACCTTTGTTTTGGTACCAAGACTTTTAACCTAGTGACCTTTACTGTGGACTTTGACCTACTTTTTAAAAACTTTAACATTGGACTTTGACCTACTTTTCAAAAACATTATCTTGGCTATATCTTTTGAACCTAGGGGATAGGGATTTGATATTTCATATTTAGATGCCTCATGACCAGGCCTTTGATATGGTATCAAAACATTTGACCTAGTAACCTTGGACTTTGACCTATTTTTCAAAAACTTTACCCTTTTGAACGATAGGTTAAGTAGACTCATGCTTCCTGGCGAGCTATGTTGTCTTCTGACAACTCTTGTTTAAAATAGTATGACATGTATCTATACAAGTACAACACCAGATTGATAATCTCTATTCCATCCAATATTTCAGAATGTGTCCATCAAAGGATTGTTCAATGTCTTGTCATCAAAACCTATTCTGAACAAGGTATATATATTATTTATTATATGTTTACTTACAGTAATTCTGTGATGAACTGATTGTATTAATGTTTTTAAGTTTATCAAATGAAATTCAAAAATCAAGAAAAACATGCTGCCAACAAACATTTCAGCACGTGAACAGGTTGTATATTTCTTGAATTAGTTTGGTTTCAAGCATTATTAATAGCATGTTTTAAAAATTCAGCACATTTTGATGGTCAGAATTTGGGCGTTTTTCTTTCAAAGGATTAATTCAGGGCTACAAAAGAAAAGACATAAAGGGAATTTTCCAGAAAAAGTTGCATTGTTATATCAAGTTTCTTTAGTTACATATTTTCTGTCTTACATATATATGAATATTTCGTATTTTCATTTCAAACCTATTATATACAATGTTGAATTTCCCTTCAAAGTTGGCCTAAACAGCATTTCCCCTATTTAAACAACTATTTTGACATGAATTTTGGCTTTGAAGTTCATCAAAGCAAGGTCTGTACCTAAGATTTTTTTTGACATGTTGATAGATTACAATTTACAATAGTATTTTGTTAGGGACACCCCTGCTTTGGGGGCGAAATTCACGAAAAACTGACAAAAATCTTTGGGAAACTGTTTTTGAAAACCTGGTTCATAGTTACACAGTTATTACTTGTGCTAATAATCAAAAGATTCCTTATTGTAATGCTGTACGTTTAATGTTTGACCAGGATGTATGACCTTCTAATCTTGACCTCCAGAACTGCAAAATCATGTTTGTCATGTTAGCATTTTTAAAGGCATCCCCATTTTGGGAATTCAAGTTCATCTATGTTGTGACCCTTTGGGGCTAGGTTGGGGCCACACTATGCAGTCAATTTTTTTATGGGGATGAAGATAAAAAAAAAAAAAACAAAGAATGCTTTAAAAACCACAACAGCTAAACAACAGCAGAGCCACTTGTATTACCTTCTAGCCACAGCTTTGCAGAATGATATAGTAGTAGCACATATGTTTGTGTATTCATTGGTTTGATCCTGTGTACAAGGTTTAAATTGAATTTCTTACCTGATTTTTATCAAAGTTGCAGAAATGGTACCTTGTGTATAAAACTTGGTTCCTATTTGTTTTCAAGGTCAAGGTCACTAGAGGGGAATTTTTTTTTATCTTTTTGTGTACAATATTTTGCTATATTCCTCATCAACATTTTGAGTTGTTGGAATGGTTCCTTGTATAAAGACTTTAGTTCCTCTTGATTTGAAGGTGAAAAGTCGAGGTCACTGGAAGGGAAATTCTTAAATTTCTCTGAACAAAATCTAAGCTACATTCCTTTGCAAGAAAATCTTAGTTCTGATAGTTTTCAATGTTAAATATAAAAAGTCAAGCTCACTCGAATGCAAATTTGAGTCGAGTGTTCTGACTTTTTAGCTCACCTGAGCTGAAAGCTCAAGTGAGCTTTTCTGATAGCTTTTTGTCCGTCGTCTGTCTGTCTGTCCGTCTGTCTGTCTGTCTGTCCGTCTGTCTGTTAAACTTTTCACATTTTCCACTTCTTCTCCAGAACCACTGGGCCAATTTCAACCAAACATGGCCAAAAGCATCCTTGGGTGAAGGGCTTTCAAATTTGTTCAAATGAAGGGCCATATCCCTTTCAAAGGGGAGATAATCACAAAAATGCAAAAATAGGGTGGGGTCATTTAAAAATCTTCTTCTCAAGAACCACTGGGCCAGAAGAGCTGAAATTTACCTGAAAGCTTCCTGACATAGTGCAGATTCAAGTTTGTTCAAATCATGGCCCCCGGTGGTAGGATGGGGCCACAAGGGGGGATCAAAGTTTTACATACAAATATATAGGGAAAAACTTTAAAAATCTTCTTCTCAAGAACCACTATGCCAGAAAAGCTGAGATTACATGAAAGCTTCCTGACATAATGCAGATTCAAGTTTTTTAAAGTCATGGGCCCCTGGGGTTGGATGGGGCCACAATAGGGGATCAAAGTTTTACATACAAATATAAGAAAAAATCTTTAAAAATCTTCTTCTCAAGAACACTTAGCCAGAAAAGCTGATTTTTACTTGAAAACTTTTTAACATAGTGCAGATTCAAGTTTGTTCAAATCATGGGCCCCGGGGATAAGATGGGGCCCCAAGGGGGGATCAAAGTTTTACACACAAATATATAGGGAAAAACTTTAAAAATCTTCTTCTCAAGAACCACTAAGCCAGAAAAGCTGAGATTTACATGAAAGCTTCCTGAGATAATGCAAATTCAAGTTTGTTCAAATCATGGACTCTGGGGGTTGGATGGGGCCACAATAGGGGATCAAAGTTTTACATACAAATATATAGGAAAAAATCTTTAAAAATCTTCTTCTCAAGAACCACTAAGCCAGAAAAGCTGAGATTTACATGAAAGCTTCCTGACATAATGCAGATTCAAGTTTGTTCAAATCATGGACTCTGGGGGTTGGATGGGGCCACAATAGGGGATCAAAGTTTTACATACAAATATATAGGAAAAAATCTTTAAAAATCTTCTTCTCAAGAACCACTAAGCCAGAAAAGCTGAGATTTACATGAAAGCTTCCTGACATAATGCAGATTCAAGTTTGTTCAAATCATGGACTCTGGGGGTTGGATGGGGCCACAATAGGGGATCAAATTTTTACATACAAATATATAGGAAAAATCTTCTCAAGAACCACTGAGCCAGAAATGCTGATTTTTACATGAAAACTTTCTGACATAGTGCAGATTCAAGTTTGTTCAAACCATGGCCCCCGGGGGGTAGGATGGGGCCACAATAGGGGATCAAAGTTTTACATACAAATATATAGTTAAAATCTTTTTCTCAATAACCACCGAGTCAGAAAAGCTGATATTTACAAGAAAACTTTCTGACATAGTGCAGATTCAAGTTTGTTCAAATCATGGCCCCCGGGGGGGTAGGATGGGGCCACAAGTGGGGGGGGGGGGGGGGGGGTGTCAAAGTTTTACATACAAATATAGGAAAAAGCTTTAAAAATCTTTTTCTCAAGAACCATTGGGCCAAAGAAGTTGACATTTACATGAAAGGTTTTTGACATAGTGTAGATTCAAGTTTGCAAAGGGTAGTTTGGGCCATAATAGGGACTAAGGTTTTACATGCAAATATATATGGAAAGTCTTCAGATATGGGCCAAAGTGACTCAGGTGAGCGATGTGGCCCATGGGCCTCTTGTTCAATTTTAACATAAGTTAAACATAAGTTTGAGTTTTCTTTTATTTCAACAGTCAAAATTGTGGATGAAATCTTAAATTCCAAGCTTCGACTTAAAGCAATACAAGCTGTAGCTGCAAATAAATTGGGAAAAAAAGAACAAATATTTATTATTTTTGTGATTGAATATATATAACTTCATAGAATCAGAGTGAATCTGAAGCAATAAACCCGTCAAATCAGCAAAAAATGTCAATTCATGAATCAATGTCATCCTGTCAATAATTCCTGCTCAAAGTCTCAGATGTGCATTGACCCCGTAGGTCACCAGTTCAGAAAAAAGTGAAAGAGAGGCACTGAGCATGTGTTACATTTGTAAACAATGTAAATGCCAATTTTATTGAAAATTCACTCTCAAAATTTCATTTGAGTGGCACATTTGTGTAATTATTACTTTCTTAGACTTAGGCCTATAGATTTCATACTTCTTGTCATTCATGTAAAATTGTAAAACAAACGACACGTACGTGTAGTTACTCACTTCAGTTTGTATATGACTTTGGTCTCACCAAACCAATTATGTTTGGCAATCATTGTTCCCATGTCCATGCAGTTTGATTAAAACCAGTCCCCCTTCTATTGTCGACGAAGATAGGAGAAGGGGGGCTGGTTTTAATCAGACTGATGTCCATGTAAACGACACATTGGCAGTTTATACGAAACGTTCATTGTAGGTATGCTCTCAAACAATATTCCCTTGTTTATTTTGCTGAATTTTTCTTCAGATCTTGGGGATTATATTAGTTATACCGACAGGTGTTAACAATTTGGTGCATAATTGGATGATTGAAAAAATATCATCAGTTACAGCTTGTATTGCTTTAAGATTGTTTTGAGAAATCCTGGCCCGATTCAGAATTTGGAGGGATGCTAATTTACAGCATTCCATATTGCAATAAATTGTGTGCTGTTTGAAATTAGAGACACATTTATGTAATGTGTTGTAGAATATTTACTAGGATTTAGTGATAGATCATAAAGTGTTGTGTTTATTATTACAGTTAACCACCTACTCTGCAGTGATGCAGGTGAACTCTGGACATCTGGAGAGCTGGCTACAGTACTGTCCAGACCCCTGTCAGCCATTTTAGGGACAAGAACCAATCCTAAAACATTCCAAAGCAATAACTGTGATATAAGTTACAATACTCAACATGTATAGAATGGTCATTTGTTTTCATTAATTTCTAATTTTGATTACATTGTGTAAATTGTACTAATTGTAACTTCACCAAGACGATAAGTAATGCATGAATGGTACACCATACCTGTTTATATGGAGAGGGAGACCTAATTCACTTGCATCTGATCCTAATAATTACATGTATTGTTCATATAAAATTCAATAAAATGTGTTCAAATCACCTGTGTTTGATGATAAAGAACTCAAATAGTGTACATTACTTCAAATTTTTTATATATTCATTCAAATAAATTTCTAAAGAACAAAAAAGACTGTATTTTAAGTTAGGACAGATAAAAAGGCTATGTTTAAGGTGGCTCATTACACTAAAATTTTATTCAATGGCTCATTTAAGCACCTTGTATGAAGTAAGATTTCACCATCAAAAGAGGATACAAGCTATATATTTTATGATTTTTCCCCCGGAATGATAAAAAGGTGTTTTGTTCGCAAATAAGATATTTTAAAATACAAATTTGCTTTGATTTGATGCATGATATCAATTTCTAATAAAACCTACGAAGAAGACTCGTGTAAATGTTCTAATCTTTAGGTCACTTAAGTAAATTCAGGTGACCTATTGCAATTGGTCTGTGTCTAACGCCGTACGTTAACAACTACCATTTAAATTTTTTTTCAAATTTGGTATGAAGCGTCTTTGGGACAAGGGGGACATAAATTTTAGAATTCCTGCACCTCTGGGGCCTTAGGGGCAGAGCAAAAATTGATCTCCTCTACAACTGCACAGGTGTAAGAAAAACCAAATTTATAGTGATATAGAGCAGGAAGGCCTCTACCAAAATTGTAAATTTCATGAACCCCGGTGTAGGGGTTCTGACCCCAGGGCGGAGCCAAACTTTGTATGTAAGTGACAGAAATATCTCTAATGGTACCTTCACACTCACGGATTTTTCTTACGGATCCTTACATACTCCACAAATCCGTAAAAGTACACGGATTGTTACGATTTAGACACTTTAAAAAGCTATTTAAGAACGTTTAAAGAATACGGGCCATTTACGGTTTATTACGAGTTCTTGCGATGCATTTACGGCACATATTTACGATTGTTCCGAGTGAACACGGATAAATACGGGCAATTTACGACATTTTACGAGCTTTTTAGCAGGGCCGTAAATTAACCTTCAATTTGGAGGAGGCAGGAAATTAGGCGGGGGCCCAGGCCCCCAGACGCTGAGCACATTTTGTGCACACTGAACACGTTTCGTGCAAAATCCTTGATTCTAGGGCCTTCTAAGATGTTACTTGACTAACTCATTCTAAAAGAAAGATTTGAAATGCTTTTTTATGGAGCGCCAAATTAACATAAACTCAAATAATTGAAGATATCTTCAATTATTTGAAGATATCATCAATTCATTTGATGCGCGCAACAATTGAATTAAAGATCTCTTCAAATAATTAATACTATTTTCAATTCTGAATTATTGCGCGCATTAATTGAATTGATGAGAGCATTAATTCTTCAACTGAATTGATGCGCTCTTCAATTGAATTAATGATCTCTTCAAATGAATTAATGATCTCTTCAAATGAATTGATGTGCGCTACAATTCAATTGAAGAGAGTAATAATTGATATAATGCGCGCATTAAATCAATTGATGAGAGCAATAATTGAATTGATGCGCGCATTAATTCATTTGATGAGAGCAATAGTTGATTTAATGCGCGCATTAATTCAATTATTGCTCTCTTCAATTGAATTAATGATATCTTTAATTCATTCGAAGAGAGCAATAATTCTTTTAGAGAGAGCAACTATATAATTAAAGATATCTTCAATTCAACATATCCACAATTGAATTAATGATATCTTTAATTGAATTGTTGCTCTCTTTAAAAGAATTGATGCGCGCATTAATTCCTTATACAAAAGCATTGTAAATGATTTAAAGATATCTTCAATTGAATTAAAAAGATCATCAAATTATTTAAACCGAGCTCTAAATTAATTATTGCGAGCAATATTTCTACTAAATTGATGCTCTCATCAAATGAATTGAAGAGAGCAATAATTGAATTAATGCGCGCATCAAATCTATTATTGCTCTCATTAATTGAATTAATGCGCGCATCAATTGAATTGAAGAGAGCAATAATTGAATTAATGCGCGCATTAAATCAATTATTGCTCTCATTAATTCAATCGATGCGCGCATTAATTCAATTGATGAGAGCAATAATTGAATTGAAGCGCGCATTAATTCATTTGATGAGAGCAATAATTGATTTAATGCATGCATTAATTCAATTAAAGAGAGCAACAATTGAATTGATGATATCTTCAAATAATTAAAGATATCTTCAATTATTTGAGTTTATGTTAATTTGACGCTCCATACTTTTTAAGGGAGGTATCATGTTCTTAGATATTGGAAACAACATAAATTCTAATGAACTTTAAATTTTAATTTATTTTTTTTGGCTCAAAAGTTGGAGGAGGCAGCTGCCTCCTCCGCCTCCATGTAATTTACGGCCCTGTTTAGGGATTGTTACGAGTATTTTACGTAAATTTACCATTTAGCTTAGCTTTTACGTGTAAATCACGACCTGTTAACGTGTTGATAACGTGCTGTTACGAATAGTTAGGAGTTAGTTACGATTGTTTACGTTTTTGACTCAAAAGTGTTCGCAATTGGCTTTGTATCATCATTCGACAACTGACATTACTTGTAACAGCATGTATGTATATTGTATGCAAGATTTGTAACTTCTTTGATGTTTTGATAACAACTGAAAGAAACTGTCAGATTTTGCGTCTTTTATACCTTTCCTTAATCGTAAAGTTTTAAGTATGTACTCGTAAAGTAATCGTGTCTATACGTAAAGTGCTCGTAATGACTCTAAACAAGCCGTAAAGCGATTGTAACCCGACGTGAATGAAATCGTAAATATCACTTAGGCATTCGTAATAATTCGTAAACAACTCGTAAATTATCCGTAACATATTGTAAACTAACAGCAAAGATACGTAAAAAAAAAAAAAAAAAAACCACCCTTTTTACGAGTGTTTTACGGATTCTTACGAGCAGTTTACGTGTTCTTGCGACCAGTTTACGATACTTATGGATTGTTACAAGTTATTTACGGGTTATTTACGGAAAATGAAATCCGTGGACAATCGTGAAAATTTTTTGACATGTCAAAAAATTTGCCCCTACTTTCATGGATCCTTACGAGTGTGTGCGAGTTGTGACGAGTTATTAACGGATACCGACGAGTGATTTACGAATGCTTGCGATTGACTACGAGTCGGAGATCCGTAAGGACTCGTAAGAAAAATCTGTGAGTGTGAAGGTGGTATTAGTGAAAGAGAAAGAAATATCTCTAAGTGAAAGACATATCTCTGTAAGTGAAAGATATTTCTGTAAGAAAAAGAAATATTTTTGTAAGTAAAAGATATCTCTGTAAGTGAAACAGATACCTCTGTAAGGAAAGATATATCTCTGTAAGGGAAATAGATATTTGTTTGTGAAAGATATCTCTGTAAGGGAAAGATATCTCTTTAAGTAAAACAGATATCTCTGTAAGGCAAGACATGTCCCTGTAAGGGAAAGAAATGTCTCTGTAAGGGAAATAAATATCTGTGTTAGTGAAAGAGATATATCTGTAAGTGAAAGATATCTCTTTAAGGGGAAGATATGTCTCTGTAAGGGAAAGAGATATATCTATAAGTGAAAGAGATATCTCTGTAAGTGAAAGATATCTCTTTAAGGAAAAGAGATGTCTCTGTAAGAGAAAGAGATATCTGTAAGGGAAAGATATCTGTAAGTGAAAGATACCTCTGAAAATGAAAGAGATATCTGTAAGTGAAAAAGATATCTCTGTAAGTGAAAGAGATATCTCTGTAAGGGAAAGAGATGGCTCTGTAACTGAAACATATCTCTCTGTAAGGGAAAGCTATATCTCTGTAAGTGAGAGGTATCTCTATAAGGGGAAAGAAGTATCTCTGTAAGGGAAAGAGATATCTCTTTCTTAGAGAGATATCTCCAAAGTCGAGAGATATCTCTTAACTTGAAAGAGATATATCTTTCTAAAGAGCTACCTCTTTAGAAAGATATTTTTTTCCCGAAGAAATAGTAAAACGACTTCCCATACTATTTGTTTAATCTCTCCACTTCATATACAATGTACACAAGCAGTTGAACAAACTCCAACGAACTGAGGTTTAAATTTAATACACGTACATTGTAGATGCTATAAAATCACACAACTGTTTTCATTCATGAAAGTTAACTTTATACACAAAAAGCACGGACGGAATACTATAATTTTTATTTTCAGTCATTTTTAAAGTTTTATCATGGTCGTTATGATAATGCACACAACTGGCAAAGTTCGAGGATAGTGTGGCCAGGTAGATGTGTATATCTTGATTAAGTAAGCAGTAAATTGTGAAATGTAAATGCATGTTCAAAATATTGAAATTTGGACACCGGGTGTTATTTGCGTGGACATATATAATCCGCTATTGAAGTCAACCCACTCAAAGAAATAGCCTCTTCCGATGGGAACACTCTGAGCTGTGTACTTTTCTTCAAGATGATCGAATTAATTCTCATAATGAAGTTTCTTGGGTTGAGAAACATTAAAAGGGAAATTTAAATGGCCTGCAGACTTTTAAATGCAGAAAAATCTACAAGAATGGAATAGAAACATTTACTCAGTTTAATCAACAATGCTGGTCAGTTTCCATTGTAAGCAGCTGAATACTGTAACACTTCATGACAATCTCTGTTTAATTGCGTTTTATAGCAAATATAACAAATAATGAAACGTGTGCGATGATTTTTGTTCTGATTAAATAGATTTAGTTTTTAGTTCAGATGAAGGGTATGTACCTGGTATCGACCACGGGTGACGGTGAGGGAGTATTATTAACACTGTTTGGAAATGTGTAAACTGGTTGTGACGTCTCCAGCACCACTCTTAATGACGTGCCATTAATTTGTTCTGATTGGGATATTAAGTACATTTTTTACAATGGTAAAATCGCTCTCTCTCTCTCTCTCTCTCTCTCTCTCTCTCTCTCTCTCTCTCTCTCTCTCTCTCTCCTTTTTACAGAGGCGCGTTATTTTCTTATTCCATGTTCGTGTTGATTTTGCTGTTCAAAAAGCAAATCAAATTTGCATCTTGTGTAATGTCGGTCCATTAACTCATCATGCGTTACCCAGAAATTTAGTAACCTGTTAAAATTGGTTTGGTTGATGCTTAACTTTGTTATAAATCAGACAGACATCACATTTGCTTGAAAAATAGAGTAAACCACTTCTGGTGCGTTTTGTGTACACATAACCTTGTAAGAGAAAGAAAACGAAGGTTCACGAAATTTACTTGGGCAGAGAGAAAGGGGGTGTCCACAAAAAGCCCCTCATCAAGGATCGGATGTGAAACTTATTTTTACAAGATCCACTTTTGTTTTTATAGATATGACATTCCTTTATTTACTTTACGTTTTCTTAATGTGTATTCGTACCTTCAAGTTGATCCTTCTTGTTTATTTACAAGTCTTGGATTCTTTCTGGAACAAATTTTCTAGAAGAAATTTATCATAGTGCTACTGAAATTTGATTTTTGTTGTCTCCATATTTAATATTTTCTTCACTTTCTAATACCACCAATGCATTTTAAATCGCCATCTAATCTCAAGGTCCATTAAAAGGATATTTTATCGTTTTAATATATCAAATTACATCAAGGTTTCTTTCCATGCTTGGAGATGTAACGATTGTTAAACAATGCAACACACACATTTTCTTCTCTTCCAATAATTACTAAGTACTTGCCAATGAAATTTGCTTAATTCGGTAATATCTCAAATGAGAAAAATGACCTGGGTATTTTGTTATTTGATGTTTCGAGGTGTAAATGTGCATTTGATTTATTGCCTCGGATTACAGATCAATAATTTTTGTCCCATTGTAAAGTAATGGCAAAACATTGTCAACCGCTTGAGAGCAGTGATTCGCCAGTATCTAGGAGACATCCAGTGAAACGGGGCCGAAATAAATCTAGTGGAGTGATACTTCAGCAGTACTTCACAGTTTAAAATTCCTCGTATCGTTCAATCTCTCCATATCTTTATGGCAAACAAGCAAATGTTATCAACTTTTGAGAAATACAAAAAGGTTTAGACCACAAATCATCATTACTGGTTGCTTGGATGTAGAGAGTCGTTTCTGGAAAACAACCCCGGAGTCAGTTGTCTAATCTACTTAATTGTTTTATCATGACATAATACGAGTGCCTATTTCTTGAACAGAAGTGTTCTGTATGATGCCAGAATTTGGATGAAGTCGAAATGAGCGAACCGCCGGAAACTGATCTCGATTATTACTCCAGGCCTGAAAACTATACCGGCAGTAGCCTACGGTCACTACAGAAGTTCACTTTTGCAAAACAGAAGCAGGACAAGGCTTTAACAGAGCAACACAAAAAGACCAAGAAGAAGAAGAATGGATTCGATCTTTTCGCTCGGTACAAGCATATACTGAAAGGATACGTGTCAGACGAGGATGAGAAGGAAGACGAAAATGAATGGACAGAAGATACGAGGGAAGATTCTCCTGAGAAATTAAAGTTTGAAGATATAAAGGAAGACAATGAAGATACGAAAGAAAAATATGAAGGCAAAACGGATAATCAAGAGAAAGTTGATCAAACTGTGTTATATACAGAGGAAAATTCTCCTAATTCCTGGACCGAGTCGTGTGGGCATGTTGTTGATGCCACAAGTCCTGTTTCCCACGCATCGCCCCGTGAAAGTATCACGAGTACCTCGCCCGTTCCCCCCAGACCTAGGGGACAATCAGACGTACCTGCTGTACGATCGTCTATATCCCTGCGTTTCGCTAAGCAGCAGCAGATCAACAACGAACTACGCTCAAGAACAGTAAGTGTACAAATGTATCAAATTTAACACGTAGTCAGAAAAAAAATGCAATTTTCATAAAGTTCTGCAAATTACCGAACAGTTAAAACGATATATAGGGTATCAATAATGATCTTGGATTAGGAGATTAGGAGGGGTGGGAAGTGGAACCGAATATTCTACCTGGATTTTGGGTGAAATATATACCATTGGAAGTGTCGTGAACAAGTTTTAACTGTATTTGAATTTTTTTTTCAAATGTATGATTTACAAAGTATAAGGGTTGCAAAGTGCATATCTACCATAATAAAATTCAATGCGTCAAGAAGTTATAACAGAATTTTTCATTTTGATGAACAATATATTGAACAAAGTGTCCTTCCTAGAACTGTTGAGTGTAAGAGTGTTTATATAATTATTTGCAGCTCCGCGAAAAATTTCGTAAAGCTATATTCTGGGTGAAGATTGCTCTTAAATTCTCAAGTTCAGCATCTGCAAGGTAATAAAATTATTTTATTTCATTTTGAAACGTTCTGTGGAATGAATATATTACAATTAATTTTACAGATAAACTTGATTTAATATAGTTTTGTTTTTATGTATTATTGCTGAACAATTGGTTCAACAGTATAAGGAATTAGAGGGAATCTATGGCAAGCCGCTTTAATATTTATTTTGAAAAAGATATATCTCTTTAGTTAAGAGATATATTTTTATTGAGAGAGATGTCCCTCCAAGAAAGATGTATCTTTCACTTAAAGAGAAATATCTTTCCCTTAGAGAGATATCTTTCACTAACAAAGATTTTTATTTTTTTTTACATTGAGTGCTATTAATTTCATTTAGAGAGATATCTCTTTTACTTTGTGAAACTTCGAATATCTCTTTAAGTTAAAAAGATATAACTATGACAAGTCATTTTACTATTTATTTGGAAAATAATCTCTCTCTATAATTTTGAAGATAGCCAGTATCTGTTTGGAAAAAGAGATATCTCGATAACTTAAGAGACGGTTCTCAACTTAGATATTTCTTTCACTTTGATATAATTTTTACTTTGAGAGATATTTCATTTACCTAGAGAGATGTAACAGGTATCTTTTTAACTTTGAGAGATATCTCATTTACCTAGAGAGATGTAAGAGGTATCTTTTTAACTTTGAGATATATATCATTTACCTAGAGAGATGTAACAGGTATCTTTTTAACTTTGAGAGATATCTCATTTACCCAGAGAGATGTAAGAGGTATCTTTTTAACTTTGAGAGATATCTCATTTACTTAGAGAGATATAAGAGGTATCTTTTTTACTTTGAGAGATATCTCATTTACCTAGAGAGATGTAAGAGGCATCTTTTTAACTTTGAGAGATATCTCTTTTACATCGATAAAGAGATACCTCTACGGTAAATAGATAGCTCCAGTGATTAACAAATATCTACTAAGTTAAAGAGATATCTTTTTAACATTCAGAGATATATCTTTACGCTTAAGAGATATCACTCAAACAGCTTGTGATATATAGCTTTAACTTGAAATATCTTTATAAGAATGTGCATGAGATATCTCTCTAAGTTAAAGAAGTACAATTTTGAATAAATAGTAGAACAGTTTGCCTTAGGATTCGGATATCCTGCTGGGAAAAAAATGCTTTTTACTACAATTAATATTTTAAGTACATGTACATCATGTACATTAATAGCATATATATAATGTAGATGCGATATGGTGGCGGCTTTAATCAAATATTGACAATGTAATTCTTTTTAAAAAGAATTGAAAAGATTAATTATTGCTGAAAATATTTAATACATATACTCTTCTGAATGTTGTAAATTGGGTTTGATTTTAAATCTGAAATTTCCTATTTGAAATACGTATCCGAACAGCGATCCAAGCGAAGGTATGAAGACGTTTATGGACATATCGAGTGAGGTGGCATCTTCAACCCTCAAGAATTCAGGGCTGTCTTTTGATCCCAACTATTTCAAAGCAAATAAGGAGGTAAACAAAGTGTATTATTTATATTTTTGTGATGGAGTTAATGGCATTTTTAATTCGGGGATATTTCCATGACAAAAAGTCTGAAGAAGTTCGCCATATGGTTCACTTACACGAGGAAAATCGAAAGAAGAATTTCCATATGGTTAACAAAACCCAATTTGATATCCCCCCAGAATGATTAAATTCACATTTTGAAAGTCATTTGTCATCTATTCAATATCACTATTGATATCATGTTTTCGGGGGAGATAGATTATAGGATTAAAGTTTTATTACAAGCACGTAGGAAAAGGTCGTTGACTAGGTACATCAATCTCTGTCTGCTGGGGGTCATGTAATGAAATGACCAGATTGTCTTTTTACTTGAAAATGTGGATTTATTCTTGGGATTGAATAATGATGGCGATACAATCTGGGGGCTATGTATTAAATTATCATCTCCACCGGCTGAGAATGTTTATTAGTTCCCTACCGGTGAAACCAAAGGGAAACTAGAGATCTCTTCGTCTATCCGTCCGTTCGCCCATTCGGATGAGACCGCAAAAAACTGAGGCAGATGTGGCACGATAAAGATCCTTCCCTGCTTAAAGGCAAAGGCCAAAATTTTGCAGCCCTTTACAGGTAATGGTGATGTCTCCATATAAGTGAAAAATTCTCGAGCAGGACGTTAAACAATATTTAATCAACCAACCCATCCCTTTGTCTATCAGTTTGTCTCGCTTGGTTTTCCGCACTTTTTCCCTCATGCTTTGATTTAAGGAGCTGAAATTTAGTATATATGGTTTACTACTGAATGTTTACAGTTCGTCACAGTTGAATAATTTTACGAGGTTTGTGGGACTTTGTGTCAGATACAGTTTTCCGGACTTCTTTTTCACTAGGCTTGTACATGTAATTACCTAGTGGGTAGATACAAATAATGCTTCACCTCTGTTAAGACTTAAACTTCAGTTTTTGTTTTCCAAATTTTTTTCACCATAATTTGATTTAGGAAGGTGAGATTTATAATATATGGTTAGTTTCATCACAGTAGATGGATTCTTAAAGGTTTATGGGACTTTGGGCCGAGTGTTGTTTTCTGGACTTTTCTCTACAATGCCTTAAATAGGAATGTGAATTTTTTTTTTCATGTGGTTATTGAATGAATAAATACACATGAAGTTTCACTTTCGCGATTTATAGTTCAATTACTATAACAAAAAGTGTAGAACTTAGTATAATGGTTGACTGTGATGACAAAAGATGATTCATTTTTCATACAAAAATATCTGCCTGATTTGAAGATTATTTTTTAGAATGTCGCAAGCGAATACTCTAGTACCAAAAACATGAGTTATTGGTTTTAAATTCTTATGTTTGGTAGCGTAAAACAAAATAATAATAATTTACAATACCATTTATTTCGTCTACCGTATGTGGATATTTACTACCGACTGCTGTGAAATGGTATCATAAATAATCACATTTCATGTACCAATCTCCAATCAGTGTAGCAACGCACATTCTTTTTTTTCTTTTCTTTTTTTTTTATACATGAGACGTTTATCGTGGTGTTACATGTATCACATAAAAAGTACGTGGTTTTTACATGCAAAGATCAAATTATTAGCTGATCACTATTACCATTGAAGGATAAGCGCTCCCCTCCTCTTTTATGATTTGGAGGTTTGTGCAGATTTAACTAAGGCAACTTTTTTCTCCGTTTGCCCCCTACCCCTCCATCCTTCCACAAAAGACACCAAATGCCTCAACTTACAATGTCAATGAAAATATCTTATTGGACATGCTAAATATCAAAACCGCGACAGAATTGGAAACAAAATGATAGTTTGAAATACCGTATTCATGTACTCTTTAGTTCTATATTTTTTATTGCGCGAGATTTGTATGTATGTAATGTTTAAAGAATGTAAAGATTGATAACATTGATGAAGAAGGTGATGATGATACGTGAAGACAGTAGTTAGTTTTATGTACATGCTATTGTATGTGATCAATCTATTACCGGGGCACAATAAAAGACACATCCCCCTTAAAATGGGAAATAGATCCAAGTTTGAAGATATATGGCTGTGTAAATTTGTTTTGCAGATTAATCTCAGCTCAGAGGTTAAAGGAATCCTTAGTTTGCCATCGGAGCAAAGAACACCTGAACAAGTTCAAACGGTATGTCTGTAGGATTCTTCTATAGACTGGTGATAATCTTAATCCCTAAAAAAAATTACCTGTGCATCTGCATACACTTTACATGTATATTAGTGTTTTCAACAAAATCAATACAATTTCTCGTGATGCTGAATTACAAAATTCAAGAGCAGGAATCATTCTGAAAAGTAAATATCATTATTTATTTATTTTTACTGTAGACCCATCTTCCCAGGTATAATTATTTTCTTTTTGTGTTAAAAATTATCTTCAAAACTCCAATTGGAAAATGAAATCTGTGAATGATCCATTGACTTTTAATACTGGGACTTTTAATAACTTTCACAGTGCCATACTATTGAACACTTGACTAATTCACTCCACGTTCTGAGTAAATTAAAACTGTTTTATACCTGTATGAAAGATTGAAATGTGTTTAATCAGCAAATATTTTCACAATATATCCTCTATTTCAGGCAATGTATGGCCTGCAAATAATGCGATCCTTTACCGAATATCCGCTCCATATGCAGGAAAAGCTAGCCAAAGTAGCCTATTTTGAAGTGTAAGTAATTCGTTTTATACATACAAGTATTTCCGTCAATGAAGTTAGACGGCTTTTATGTATACCCATAATGAGAATTTGCGAAATTCTGGAATGTCTTGCGCTCTGTTCTGAAGTGAGAAGGAAAAACAATCAACGCTCGATTCCTTATCCAATCATACATTTGGATGAAAGAAGACGGGACTCTACCCCGACTGCAGAGAACAGGACCCCACCCTACCTCACCCCTTCTGTAAAGAACAGGACCCCACAATAGTCTCACTCCGTCTGTAAAGAACAGGATCCCACAATAGTCTCACTCCGTCTGTAAAGAACAGGATCCCACAATAGTCTCACTCCGTCTGTAAAGAACAGGGTCCTACAATAGTCCCACTCCGTCTGTAAAGAACAGGATCCCACAATAGTCCCACTCTGACTGTAAAGAACAGGATCCTACAATAGTCCCACTCCGACTGTAAAGAACAGGATCCTACAATAGCCCCACTCCGTCTGTAGAGATCAGGACCCCACACTCACTCACCCCGTCTGTAGTCCTCGTATACAGCGATATTCGTACCATTTGTCGTTTATAATTCAATGTATTCCATACGATAAATCTGGGGACCCCCCTCTCCCCAATTTGACTACGTACGGTATACGAGTATGTCTGCGTGAAGTTGAGAAATCTTGTCCTTAAGCACCCATTACTTTCATCCAATATACGTTAATTTCAGAGTACCACCTAAACGAATCATCATCAGACAAGGACATTTTGCAGAAAATTTCTATTTCATTATATCTGGTCAAGGTAAGACATTTTTCTTCCTTTCAAATTTTTGCTTCACTCCGATTTCACGCGTTACAGTGTACATGTATGGAGCGCCAAATTAATATAATCTCGAATGAATAAAAATATCTTTAATTATTTGAAGACAATCCATTTGATGCGCGCGACAATTCAATTAAAGATCTCTTTAAAAAAAAATAATATCTTCATTTCTGAATTATTGCGCGCATTAATAATTTAATTGATGATAGCATTAATTATTCTGCTAAATTGATGTGCGCTATAATTGAATTGTTGTTCTCTTCAAATGAACTTGTGATATCAACAATTGAATTGATGTGCGCTACAATTCAGTTGAAGGGAGCAATAATTCAATTAATGAGCGCAATAATTAAATTATTGCTTTCTTCAATTGAATTGTAGCGCGCATCAATTCAATTAACGCACGCAATAATTGAATTATTGTCCTCTTAATCAATTATATCATGAATTCGATTGATACGCACAATAATTCTTTTAGAGAGAGCAACTATCTTCAATTCAACATATTCACTTTATCATTTATACCGAGCCCAATTTAAATTTTGCGAGAAGTAATTCCACCACATTGAGGCGCTCATCAATTGAACTGATGAGAGCAATAACTGAATTGATGATGTCCTCAAATAATTAGTTCAATGGGAGAACGCTTTGTAACTTGGAGGTCGTGAGTTCGAGCTCCATTCATGTCATGGCTCCGTCAAACCTAAGACGTTAACATAGATAGTGATTACTCCGTCAAACATTAAGAAGTGAGAATCACAGATCTTTCGGATATGACCTTAAAAACGGAGGTCCTGTTTCGCGGCAGGCGTTGACACGTTAAAAAGCCCTCACTGCTCTGGGCCCTTATTCACAAAACGTCTTTCGACTAAGCTGATAAAAATAATTCTGTCTGATAATCAAATACCATTCACAAGGCCATAAGGATGTATTAAAGTTTTATAAACCATATATGTAATTTACATATTAATTTTAAAAATCTACAAAAAACGAAAAATAAGAAAATTACAGTGTTCATAAATTTTGATCTTAAAAAGCCTTCACTGGGCGCTAAGCATAGGTCTAAACCTGGTGACGTCTCAATACGAGTGAAAACATTTCGACGGAACGTAAAACAAACAATCAATCAAAGGATTCGGGATATCATCAGTATTTGATTGTATGTTAATTTGGCGCTCCAAATACTCGATGATTTGCATGGAACTGTCGCTGTGAGTTAGTAAAGTTGCAGTTCTGACAATAAATGTTGTCACTCAGAATTCTCCATTTTTATCATATTTCGTGTTTTCTTACTGACAAATTTTCTATAAAAGCAAAATCAATTTGAAAATTGTCCAAAACAGTTGACAATGAATAAAGAATAATAAAGAATTATATTTGTAGTGAAAATATATTTTTTGTTTGGTTGGGTTTATTTGCATGTAAAATAGGCATGCATGATCCGATCGAAATCGGCAGGCCAATATTAATAGCACATCAAATTATAGATATAAGATAAACACTTCAGCTCTATATGAATTAGAATTACACACATATATACATGTATCTATATATTTTTCATTTTAGCTGTCGTCACGCTTTTGCTTAGAGATCCGAAAACTGGGGCATCTTTAGTGAAAACTGCCACGATCATGAGGAGAGGAATGAGCTTTGGTGTAGGCATTCTCATTAATTCAGTTATCTTTTTACAGTGTAACTAACTATATCTATCCAAGATTGACAAAAAATATTGATTAAGTCCGTTTACTTTTTGTTTTCTTGTATCAAAATGAATACATGACAAACTTGATTGAAAATTAGTAAAAGACATTTACGCTGTCCAGGAATTGGCTCTGCTTCACCGCTCCCGCCGGACGGCGACCGTCACTAGTCAAGGCGAGGTCCAGTTACTGACCGTGGGGAGGGTGGATTTCTTCGACATCTTCATGAGTGGCACAGGTCCTGACCAAATTCCGGACCATATCAAGTTCATTAGGTAAACATTTATTGAACAACACAACTCCATTATAAAGGATGGATTCAGAATTTGTCCTGTTTTAAGAGAGGATTTTAATTGTATACCTTTTTTCCCTGGCCCATTCTACCACATTCTTCATGTGTTACCTTCTGCCATGGACGTATACGATTTGATGACATTTATTTTTTTCCAACTTGGAAAGAAAATCGTTTTAAAAACATTTTGAATACATTTATTTTCAAATGAATTATATTTTTGGACGCGTTTTTGCGCTTTTCTTCGTCGTTTCGTTATGAAAGTGATTGAAGAAATTTAACCCTTCCTCCTCATGCATGTTTGATTAGCATAATTGTAAAATGCATCGTCATATTTTCGAGTGTCTTTCAAACTATACTTGCAGTGAAGGGAAAGCTTCTATTTACACACCTTTTAAGACACATGTACATGTCATATAAGTAGAGAGGGTTTCAATCGTTTAATATTTGTTTAGCTTGGATTCACATGTCTAGAACATGCACGAGTAATATTAAACCCATATGAAATACATGCACAATTGATTCCAATGGTCTCTTTAATCTTAAAATGACAAGATGCTCAATAACATATGATTCTTAAACAAATGGAGAAATACTATTCGCCCAGATTTTTCTGTGCGATCTGTCACACTACCCCCCCCCCCCCTCATGATTTGTACTGTGTTGTGTTTTTATAGAGACCTTTTTTTTTCAGTTCAATAAAATCTTAATATTTTTCATTGAAACATTTTCAGCACGTGCGACTTTATGAAAGACTGGCCTTTAGAAGAATTGTTAGAGCACCCTGAATATTGTCTGTTACATTTCTTCAAGTAAGTTGTATAACGCTTTACAGTAGTTCCACACTCCTGTGACGTCGAGATTTTGCAAAATCAATGTTTTATCAAGGTTTATGAATGATATTACCATAAATTTTGTTGAAGTCTATTCCATTGGTTATTATAAATAATCTTGTTAAACATAAAATATTTCAAAAGTCTAAGTTATAAATATAATCAATAATATATTTCAAAATATCAAATCCAAGAGCAATAACTGTTTTGATTTAACCCTTCATGAAGTTCATCATGCAATAGATTTTTTTCTTTTTATCTTTTTTTATGAATTCATGTTAGATTTGCGTTGTACGTTGTCCGTATTTCCTTACAGGAGAAATGTGGTTATAGTAAGAGACAGTACAGACTCAGAATGGTTGTATGTTGTCAAATCGGTAGGTTTCCCAAAGACATTTAAGTTTACAATCTGCTTTCATTTCTTTCCAAATTCACAGCCTTTAAAATAGGCGTTCAATGGAGCATTTCTTCATAACTGTCATTCCAGTTCTCTTTAAATTTGGTATGAAAAATGTTTGCACTGGATGAAAACGCTAGTTTCCGCAAAACTGAAACCATATGGAAACCTTGCGGAAACCTGAAGTTGAGGTTTCCCATATGGTTTCCGCAGTGCGTAAACGATTATATAGTTTCCGCAAGTTTCCGTCAAGTTTCAGTCTGCGGAAACCTGAAGTTGAGGTTTCCCGTATGGTTTACGCCGTGCGTAAACGGTTATATAGTTTCCGTCAAGTTTCAGTCTGCGGAAACTGTAGGCTATGATTCCTAATGGTTTCCGCAATGCTGAAACTTAACTAAAATTTGGAGGTTTTTAAAGTAATAATATGCAATAAATAATTCAAATGCGAATTAAAAAAACACACACAAAAAAAACTTAAAAATGTAAGTGAGAGAAGAATAGTAAGCACTTTATATACATCATATTGTTATAAGAATTTTTTCAATTAAACAAAACAGATATGAAATGAGATACAGAAAATAAAGTATAGTCCATGTGTTGTTACGTTTGACAAGCTAGCATGCCTGTGTACTTCAGTTAATCCCTCCGTGTATTTCTTGTTAGTTCCATGTTAATTGCAAGGATTTTCCTCCGTCATGGGAACAATAGAGATAAATACACAAGGTAAACTGGAAGAATACTGGGACATTTATATACAGTCATGTATTTACGCAGATTTTACGTTGCATGTGCATTGCTTTATTTTCATAATTTCAAAACTATGAATACTATAAATTAAGATTTCAAACACTAATAATATAGTCAGGTGGTAGAATTAGACACATATGTCTGCGTTAATTAAAATTGCCCAAATTTCAAAAATCTTCTCTACAACCGCACATCTTTAAGAAAAACTAACTGCCTGGTCATGTAGAGCAAGGTCTACCAAAACTTCATGATCCCCGAGATAGAGGTTCTGACTCCAGGGCATGGCCAAACTTGTAAAGTATTATATAATGAGACAACCCCTACCTTTAAGTAAGCGCATATCACTTTTTATTTTCGCGTAAATTACCTGGGACCGCCTTGTAGTGTAACGTTATCTTGAAAGATTTTGCACATACATGTATCGTCGACTGCCCTATTTCGGTGACTGACCAGAATCGGTGACCTTTTGTTTACGTATGCGTGTTGTCGTTTCCGGGTGTAGATTGTGTCATCAATTTCGCCGTAGTGTTTGCAAACATATACAGAGTACGTCTTCAGTTTCCCCCCGAAAATGAACCACTAGAAGGAGAGTATGCAAAGAATCAACACGAGCACCCCAAAAATAAGCCCATTTACTTTTTACTTTTTCAAACAAACCTTCAAATTAATATAAAGTAGGTATACCAAAAGTATAGGTGACGTCACCGTTTTAGGACCACAAAATGTCATGTTTTTTGTTACGAAAATATATTCAATCAACGTACCAATGAATTTGGAATTTTTGGATGAAAGTAAAGGAATTTAATTACTTTAAAGGTAGGTGTATAATTTATTTACTTAATCCAAGTGATTAATGAGAAAATCGCGGTTTATCACTAAGGTCACCGAAACTGGTCAGTCGACGATATACGTTGTGATGAAGAAATCGAACTTGCTATAAAATTATGTTTTATTGATAGATTTAACAAGGCAAGATCGCGAAAATAAAGTCTTGCAAAATATAAGTTATTTAAAGTATACTCTTATGACACGTGTTAGGGAACTCTCTCGGTTTCAAACCACCCGAGGTCCTTTACGTCCCATGACTTATTTCCTTATAGCTAAGTGTTAAATAATGGAACTATTTCTAAAAAAGGGGATTTCAGATTTCAGCATCAACATTTTTCAACATATTGGATTTTTATGTGTTCTATACCATTTCAACATATCGGATTTTTATGTGTTCTATACCATTTTCTTTTCTTCAGGGTTTCTGTCAAGTTCTCAAGAAGCTGGAAGGTGTCACTCCTCAAATTGGTTGGAAAGAGAAGCCCACTCAAAGTAAAATTGACCTACCAGAATTGGAATCTCTGTTACCAGGTATTGTGTAGCCTACACAGCAGCTGATTTCAAAGTCCACTCAGTTCAAATTTTAAATAGACAATACGCTGAAATGTAATGCTTCATTAAATTTTTTTTATAAGAAAAAGGTAGGCCAGCTGTCTCAAAACTTGATAAAATATAAGCTGCTCTTTGAATATCACTGAATTAAAAAAGTTGGCAAAAAGAAAAAAAAAATTCATCCTATACTTAAAGTTTAAAATGGGAATCATTTCACGAACATTTTTCTTGTAAATTTTCATTGCACTCTAAGATATATTATCTAAAAATTATGTGCGCTGATGACTTTGAATTATTGACACCAAAAAGGCAGTTTTGGGGATAGAGACTCTTCATGTGAAGTTTTAAACTTCAAACTGTGTGCGAGATACCGATGCCATCCGGAGACCGTTTCTTGTCAAATGCCGTGGAGACTCTTCAAATGGTACTCACAATCACGGTGTTGCTATCCGCATTCTAGAACGTTTAAAATCTCCAATCGGGGTATAAAAAATGATACTTGCATACCTATTGGTCAAAATGGCAAGTCGCAAAAGGGGAAACAAGAAATACATCTGTATTTTGATTTAGGTCTAATATTAGATATTTTAGGTAAGGAGCTATTAACTCTTGTATTACAATGATAGGTCCTAAAGTTGATACCTGGCGAAGAAAGAGAAGAAAAGTGAAATCTGCTGGTGAAAGACAGGTAGGATTTTATTGATAACAAAATCCAACATTGCAACACTGGATGAATTTTTAAACTTACTGATAAAAGTCACTTCTCATTTCAGGAAAACCAGGAAAACCTGGAACCTGTTCCGATGCCACAACCAATTGCCGGCCCCTCAATTAAAAAGTTCTCCAAAGCTGAATACTCACGAAACCCCATCACTCAAAAAGCGCATCTGGTAAATGTACATGTTGTAGAAGATAATATGGTTTTTGAGTTAGTTAAAAAAAATTGTAGAATATGTATTGTTTGGGAGACGGTTGTCTTTAAACATACCGTACAGTATATCCCTAATTCAGCATAGTTTTCCCAAGCGCACCTTGGCACGCCAATACGTAAATTCTAAATTGATTTAGTAGAGTTATTTATCATACTGATTCAAATATTTGTAAAGAAAAACACCTTTTTCAGTTTCCCTTAGAAATGTCAAAAAATGACACAAGGAAAAAATACGAAATACCAAACAAATGTAAACCTCCAAAACCGAGGGACTCCCCAAAGGACTCGTCCCCATGCAAGCCCCCACCAGTGTTCGTCCAAGTGGAGGGTCTCAATCCAAAGGATGTCTTCGTAAGTTGAAATAAGGAAGAGATTGTGCTCACTAAAATTCATTGGCAAAATGACCACAGTGCTCATTAATTTGTTATATTAAATACTGCTCATTATTCAATAGGGATTGGACACAATACGGTTTGAAGACTCCATCGAAAATCCTCAGACTGTTGTCACTCTGGTATGAATTCGGTACTCTTTTCAACTTAATCTTATAAAACTGCACTTTAAGATTGTTTATTTTGTAAAAGCCCATAAAATGCCATAAAATAAAATCACAACCACCAATGTTACAGGAGTTTTGAAAACATAAAATGGATTAGTCGAACAATTTGTACATATATATATATATATCTAGGTATCAAGAGGAGCGGAATGTATTATGCTGAAGAAGGAATTCTTTGTTAAACATGCCAACGAAAAAGTGAAGAAATTAATACGCCATCAAGTCCGTCCATATCCGGCTGAGCACACCTTCCAAAACAATCTACAGATAAAGGAGAACTGGGAGTTGTATAAGAGGAACCTTATTGATGACCTCACAAGCTGATGAATATCGTCATTAGACTTTTACATCATACTATAAGTATTTACCAGTGCATTGTTTTGTTAGTTATGCTTTAATTTATATGTTGCCAAAGCTATTTAGCTGTGATATCAGATTTTGTTAATAGCATCCAATGCAGTTTTTGAGTACTGGAAAAAACATTGAAGAATAAACCTGTTTTTCTTTGCAGATGTCAATAAACTGAAGTTAAAACGGGTGATATTTATCTCGCGTTTCATTCCGAGTATGCTTATGAGGCACCGTTTTCATACTTATAACCATTAAGCAAAGTATCTGGTAACCTATTTGAATAGGTGATGCCACCTTATAAGGTTGTGAAATGAAGATATCACATACTCGAATTGATGACATCACTTAATGGTAATGAATAACAGAACGGTGTCTCATAAAGATTCGAATATATGTGCAAAATACCAACTTTTTTATTTACATTGTAAACTGGCGTCTGTGTCATAGAAGATACAAATGTTTGATTTCAAAAACGATAATGATTATCTTTATGGAGATATTACATGTAGATCTCGAAACTTCTGATACGAACCAAATACATGTACAGTGTATATGGTAACATGTTTCGATCATTTACACTCGAAGCGTTTTGAAATCTCAAGATAGTATGAATTATTCAGAATGACAAGGACAATTGCAACTCCAAATTCAAACGATTTATTTTTTGACAGATATTATGACAAAACTGTGAAATATATAACAAAAATACAATACATGCAGACCGCTGAAATCTTTTTTATCATTAGTTTAGAAAGCACATGTATACAAAGAATAGGAAATGTGTATCAAATTTTACTGAAAAAAAAAGGTTTTGGATAATGTCAAGGTATGCTCGAATATATGGAAGCCATATTTTAGCTTGCGGGGGAGGGTTTTGTAAATTAAAATGTAAAATTTACTAAAGCCAGCTTAATAAGTACAACTGGATTCGCAAGCAGGTGGTTTATTGACGTGGGGGTCAAAGTGTGCCCGCAAGTACTCCCCTGGGCTTGAGTGGAGCCGCGATAGCTTTACATAGCTAGATGTCTTTCAAATTATTCTTCAAGACAACAAGGTCATACTTATTCGAGAGAGAAAAATCCAGCTGTTCAAGCCATGTCCGGGTTTGTGTCGTAGCTGGGGTGCAAATATTGCACAGGGAGCCTTAAAAATTCTCTCGAAAAGAAGGCTACCATCATCTCTTCTACATAGCAGTGCGGTTTTAAGTTTGTACAAACGACCTCCAGGGCCAGGACGGGTCTAAGTAACAAATTACAGTGTACCAAAATAATAATTAGTGAAGCTAAAGCTGCCCAGTAATTGTTTTTGGATTACTATGTGGCTGCATTTACACAATTGACAAATTAAGATTCCAGTGCTTTTGAGCATGTAAAATCAAGCTGGTAACTCAAGTGAGCATGGTGGACAATCATGTTGGGCCTCTTGTTGTATTGGCCATACTAATGCATATATACGGAGTATTAGACAAAGCAGTACATTTTACTGGCCTAGAATTAGTTCAAAAGGCACCAAGGTAAGCCGTGAAAAAAAGAAACAGCTTTTATATTTAGATGATATCATTTAAAAGAGATACAGCTATTGAAGAACAAGAAAAAGCAAAATATATAAGTTGCATGTATAAGAAAGCAATCAAACTGTTTTGTCTTTGGTTACGGTAGACGCTTTTGTCGATGTGTTGCTTGTACTTTCCGTTTTTTTAACGCTAGCTTTGGAAACTACTTTTCTACATCTACAACAGGCCGTGAACATGTTGAAAATCTCTTGACGAAACTGCTCGCACGCCGCGATGATAATCCAGAAGTTGATCAGAGCCGCTGCCGCAGACACGATTTCACGAAATTTGTACAGCACCTTCATTGCGTCCAGATCCATTTTGCCCCACACGTCGTATATCTCCATTTTTGTTATGAAGGTGATGATCAGATTGAACAAGCCAATTGCTTTCTTTATGCATTGTACTAATAAAATGATGAGAGTAGACCGCGTCATCATTTCTATCCGCTGCATTCGACCCTTGCTTTCGTGGATGTCATTGGAGTTGTTGCGGGTGACTATCGAGTAGATAATGTAGATACTGGAGATCAGGTAAACCAAGAACGGAACCAAAGAGCAAATTGGATGGTATACATCAAAGGCTTTGGTGAAGGCGGGGTCTTTATAAACCATACAAAGATCTTCGTCTCCAGAGATTGTAGAGTAAACATAGGTTTCAAATCCGGCAGTTTCGTTTGAACCTTCTTCATAATAGTAATAGTAGTAGTAATAATAGAAATCAGAAGGGTTGTATCCCGACAGAATTAAATAGTCTCTGTATGATGTGAACTTACCGGAAAAGTACATTTCTGGTACTCGGTAAAGAGCTCCAAGGAGAACGCAGACGACAACAGTCAGAATAGATGCCTTCGTGGTCAGAATCTCCCTACTTTTAAATGGAAATTTTATTACCAAAACTCTTTGAACAGCAAGACATGCCCATAGCGCCTGTGCTACTGAGTAGCAGATTTTCTCTCCAAAATCGCTGTAGAACAAGACGATGCAGTAAGGCAACACGATGTCTACTGTCCCTGATCCGTAAGTAATGTAAATGTACAGATAATTACCGTACCTCAGGAGAGACTTCAGGGTGTCTGAAATCACTATTCCCGTCAGTATTTTGGTCGTAGGAGATCGCATAGACTTCCTCATGAAAATGACGACAATGATGATCGTAGAAAGAAAAGATAACCCGATAACAATGGGACCATAGATATAATCCAACTTACTGACCTCAGACACCCGCGGAAATGAGTAGCCAGGAAGTGGCGACGGGTTTCTGGTTTCTTGGTAAAGTTGGTCGCCCTCGTTTGTTCCAGTTGTGGTTCCCATATTCTCTAAAATGTCTTCGGTTGCAGACGATACTCCGCTCCGATCGGTAGAAATCGTTTGTATTTCTGCAGAAGAAACTGAAGTTGATTCTTCCTGAAGCGAAGTAGTTGTCGACATTTTGACCTTTACCACGGTTTTGGAGGTCGTCTGTAGACCGTCCACAGTTGAAATGCTTGTTCTCAAAGGTGGCAATACAGTTGATTCAGTTGATAGAAGAATCAACATTAGGATAAATGAAATATTTCTGTATTGCATGTTGGAAGATCTAAAAAAAAAAATGATATAGCTTTAAAGAAGGTTGTTATGTTCTCTGTCGGCACGGAAAGTAATGTTTTCACAAGTCTATACATTTATAGATACCGTAGCAAATTCTGTAGTATATTGCAGTCCATATCAATTAGAGAAAGTTTTATTTTATCTATAGTACAGATGTATATGATTTTAAGCAACTTACCTTGTATTCTTGCAACAATAGTACCCCTAAGAAAAGCACGAGATTAAATATGACCATTGATATAAGAACAAATTCTTCGCACTTTCAATCAACATAGATACATTAATCACAACTACTCTTCATTTCGTTTAACGAAGTAGAAATTTCAATAAAGTAGGAATAAATAAACTTTGCGTGGTCGATTTTATTTTTAATTGTGCATTGTCTTTATATTTTCTATCAATCAAGCAAGCAAGTAATGAACATCTTGCAATAAAAAGATTGCCTTTCTACTAATTACAGATTTAGTAGATCCTCGTTTAAGATATTGTCTCTCTACTAATTACAGTTTTAGTAGATCCTCGTTTAAGATATTGTCTCTCTACTAATTACACTTTTAGTAGATACGTATGTAAATCCTCGTTTTGAATATGAACAGTTTGGTATGAATGCCATCCTCCAAGTCTATTTTATCAAATAACTTGACCCAGTTGCATGAAGGTTTGTTTAACTAACAATTGATTGATTGTATCTTGTTTAACGTCTCTCTCGAGGATTTTTCACTCATATGGAGACGTCTAACCAACAGTTATTTTATCATTGACTCTTACACTTCTATAGTGATAACTAAATGTTAAACGTCAGTTAAACTCTATATCTAGTTTTGTGCAACTGGGTCCTGATCAACATTTGCCAGTCGGTTTGTATGAGCATATGCAATTATGTATGCATGCGAAAAACTAACATATTCCCAACGTCGTCTCTAGAATAGTGTTCATGAAAAATGTACAAATTGGCAACCACAGCCTCTGATTGGCTGAGGCACATTATAGCTCTCTCCAGAACAATGTACAAATTAGCAACCACAGCCTCTGATTGGCTGAGGCACATTCTAGCTCTCTCCAGAACAGAGATTTCTCTTGAGCGTAAAGAGATACTTCATAAAGCTAGAGAGATATTTCTCTACGTTCTACAACTTGTCGGATCGGATATTGACGCGAAGAAAGTCATTGATAGATGGATATATCTTTAACGTAGATGCTAGTCGATATCTCCTAACCTTTCAAGATATCTTTATAGTGTAAAGATGGATGTAAGAGAGAGAGAGAGAGAGAGAGAGAGAGAGAGAGAGAGATTATTGCAATGTTGTTTTTTTTAAAAACGAAAGAGATATATCTCAAAGTGAAAGTGATATATCACTCCAAGTGAAAGATGCCTCTCAAAGTGAAAGAAATATTTATTTCTTAGTTTGTCATAAAAGAGGTTTTTTGTTTCTCTCGTGATTTGGATTTAGTTCAAATCTAGCTATGATATTTAATAATTACGACTTAAAGTAGATCCACCCTTCTGTGACGTCTTAAGATTGGGCAAAGTCAATGATTTATGCATGACAGGAACATAAATTTTGTTGGAGTATTTTTTTCAAGTTATCATAAAAAATCTTATTAGCCATAAAATATTTCAAAAGTCTAAGTTATATATGAATAAGCAATTATATGATTCAAAATATTGGATCAAAGGGCAATAACTCTGTTTTCATTAAATCAATTATCAATAGCGACAGGGGTGATTTTTCAAAAACATTTTTTTCAACATTTTCATCAATATTCCACTTAATTTAAATGTGCTGATTTCAAAATTAATAAGCATTTTAAAATATCTCTTTCCGCTGCATCACAATTGACAGGCAAACACGAGTAGTGAGATAGACTTTGGACATGAAAGATATTTAGAAAAATTGTCATTTTTAAAAAGAACTATTATTCTTAAATTTCGCACCACAAATCACCGCCTTCCAGTAGAGACTGGCAGGTGTATTATTATTAATATTCCATATAATGAAAGATTTTGTGTAGTGAATCAAAAATTGCAGACGAATTCCATTATATATTAGAATGCAGTGTTTTGTCAAATATTATTGCCCCTATATACTACATTTGGTGTCGTTGATCACCCCTGGATTTGCAGATGTACTGCAGCCTGCCAGGGGCGAAAAGAACCTGGGTTGTGTGCGTCTTCGAGGGCGAAGACAAATTCAGGAGGGAGGAATATTATAGTAATTAGAGCTATACGGATCGTGGATAGCACAGTGGTTAAAGCACCTGACTTGTAGTGCAGGGGTCCCGGGCTCGAGTCCCGATCCAGCCAAAGATTTTCTCCTCTCTCCCATATATATTACCGTAACTTATGTCAGTTGGTTCTATGCCATACGAAAGATCATTTTCTGCATTGAGACTCTTAAGCATTGCAACAAGGATAGGCTGGTCGGTCTTGTTTTATAACTTGACATCAGTCCAAGCTCCCTCTCCCTAGTATAAAATGTCCCATTTATATATACTATCATCTGGCAGTTAATCACATATATACAAATTGCCCGTGGGGATCCGGGTTAGAATAGGTCCTCAGTATCCCCTGCTTGTCGTAAGAGGCGATTATATGGGGCGGTCCTACGAATGAAACCACTTAAACCGAGGTCCAGTGTCACAGCAGGTGTGGCACGATAATGATTTCCCCCTGCTCAAAGACCATACACGTCTAGCATCACTGTCATGATCGTGTGCAGGATTGGACAAAACAAGATGGCAGACGGCATTTCCAAACAAAGGTAGGCTCTTAAAACTCTTCATTTTACCGACTTATTAGACGACGATTTTATGAATTTAAAACACTGTCAGGCCAGGGAGGCATCATCGAGTTGATTGGTTGTTAGAATTCTTAATCATGTACACGTACAACTCTAAATTCATTGATCGAAGTTGACGATGTTGCCTCGATAGAATTCGAAGCGGTCGAAGATGTTTCTAATCATGTTTTCATGCATTTTAGGAAAGATACTTTCGGTAAAATAGACTCTGCACATATCTTTTGATGAAAACTTGAACCAGTGTATGTGATTTGTCCCTTAATTTGCCTTGGTTAGATAGATATCTTGACTTGAACATTTGCTAATGTGCAGGATTGGACTGTGGTCGTTTCCACGATAAACGTGCCGGATTGGACCTCGATTTTGGTTCAGGATTGGACCCTCTTTTTATCTTTATTTTCAAAATCCTTTATATTTTCGAATCTCGACTTCACTTTATCATATTTTAGTTTGATTAATGTAGCTTATTAGATTCTCAGACATTTCCAACATGACCATGGTGTATTTTTTTTACTGTTATCAAATTACATCGTCGTTTAAGTTCCCAACGACGACAATTGCTACTGTAAAAATATTCATTCGCTATCTCCTTCAAATTGAACCAATATAACAGATCTATACATGAATCACCAATCTTTGCTTACGACAGATGTAACGTTGACTGTTCGTATCCAAGATATATAAGGCCATTTTGACCTATAAAACACGTGAGAAATTATCATCATTTTATAATCCTCTGTAACAATATAAATTCGACGTTTCCTGAATTCAATTAACCCGCTTACATATTCCCTAATTCCAAACTCTGTTATATAGATTTTCTCCTTTGTTTCAGGTATCAAGCCCTAGAACTTCATTCCATGAGATGGGTACACTTCAAATATACGAAATTGGTGGTGAGGAATTCAAGACCAATTCTGAATTTCGTAGGCATGTAAAAAGGAAACATCAATCAGAGAAATTGTCTTCGTTTGTGACCAGAGCAACACACGCTTTTGCACATTATAAAAGAAACATGAAGTAAAAATCCGTTTATGTACATTATGAAACGATTATTTTTACGGTATTATGCTTTGTTTTACAGAGATACTACTAATCTTTTACATTGCATTTTACACATGTTGATTTGTTATTTCATTGAACCAGAAGTGTTCTTAATTTTTACTTGTTATTAAATATATTTCAATGTTATTGTGTTTGTATTGAACTGATAACAACTAGTGAAAAATTTGTATTGAAGAGTAACCTCTCATCTGAGCAGCAAATATTGAAGAAGAAAAAACATCATGGACAAAACTGCTTTTCATTTAGGTTCATATTTCAGCTACAGGAGTGATATTGTGAATTTCTGAGAAAATATCCTTTTTATTTTCTTTCATCATTATATGCACTCTAAGGTTGAATTCAATGTAATTACAAGAAACGAAAAGTTTTTAAATACAAAAATACTGATATTTACTACATTCCAACAAACACTTTTACCGTAAGTAATTATCCTTGTAAGTGAGTTGGCCTCGATATCTTGCACGACATATGCACTCAAGATTATTAGAATTAAAATGATTGGGAAATTTTTCAAAAGATAATAAATCCCGCTCTAACAATCAAAACTGGTTCCAGCAGAAGCATACATATGAAAGGAACAAGTGCATGTGGACAGATGATTAAGTATTGAAAACATGAATATCTCAACATCTTATAGTCTTTATTGTCATTGAACAGCTTTGTGAAATGTAAACCATCATGCCTGAAGAGATTATTATACGTCAAACCATGCTCAGTTTTAATAATTCCATGCAGATATCACAAACCTTAAGTGGTTGGGAATCGAACATGGTTTACATGTGTATATACAATATAAATGTATTTGCTTCTGCAAAATGAAGACTTTTCAACACGTTGATCGTCGAGAACAAGGCTCCTTCTAACGTGTGGCAGAACTTTAGATTCATGTGCGCGGTGAAATTCTCAAACACTTAAAGATTTTCGAGCTGGCTCTTCCGGCTTACTGATAGTTCCTTGCTCCACGTTCTCTTTTAGGTTTGTCAAACCCATGGTTTTAGTAGGAGACATAAAATAGAACACACTTCATTCACTTGCAACTTTTAAGCTTAAGGAAGTCCGCTTCTGACTGGATCTGTAAGGGAAAAAAATGCATGTATTTAAGAAAGGGTCCAATCCTGAACCAAAATCGAGGTCCAATCCGGCACGTTTATCGTGGAAACGACCACAGTCCAATCCTGCACATTAGCAAATGTTCAAGTCAAAATATCTATCTAACCAAGGCAATTTAAGGGACAAATCGCATACACTGGTTCAAGTTTTCATCAAAAGATATGTCCAGTCTATTTTACCGAAAGTATCTTTCCTAAAATGCATGAAAACATGATTAGAAACATCTTCGACCGCTTCGAATTCTATCGAGGCAACATCGTCAACTTCGATCAATGAATTTAGAGTTGTACGTGTACATGAGTAAGAATTCCAACAACCAATCAACTTAATGATGCCTCCCTGGCCAGGCAGTGTTGTAAATTCATAAATTCGTCGTCTAATAAGTTGGTAAAATGAAGAGTTTTAAGAGCCTACCTTTGTTTGGAAATGCCATCTGCCATCTTGTTTTGTCCAATCCTGCACACGATCATGACAGTGAGCATAGGCCTACATTTTGCAAGATCGGTAAAGTTGGCTACTAGTAACTGGCTACTTAAAAAGAGAAAAGTTGGCTACTAGTAACTGGCTACTTAAAAAGAGAAAAGTTGGCTACTAGTAACTGGCTACTTAAAAAGAGAAAAGTTGGCTACTAGTGGCCAGCTACTTGAACCAGGAAAAGTTAGCTACTAGTAGCCAGCTACTAAAAGTGAGAAAAGTTAGCTACTAGTAGCCAGCTACTACCAAAATATAAAAGTTATAATAACTGATAGTCAGCTACCATATAAAGGTTACTGAGTTTGAAAATTATTATATATCAGGTTTATTTCTAAAGATGACGAGGAGTCGTATGAAATTCCATGCTCAATTTCCTCCATTTTACATAACTTTGCAATTCAAATTACGAATAAACTTTCAGCTGAGTGCTTACTTTGTAAATAATTTGGATTGAATTCAGACCTTCATTCATTTGATATACCATCCATTTTGAGATATCAGCTACTTTTACAATTTGATTCGAGTTACTCTGAATTTCAACATTTGTGTGAATACCTTAAGGAACTTTGTGTTTGTGTTAGATATCTCACGAATTTACGACTATGCATATGACAAGGAGTGATATAGATCTGTGAGAATACCTTAAGGAAGTCTGTGTTTATACATGCATTATATATTTACCCAACTTACAACGATACGTATGGCGAGTAGTGATATTGGGTATCTTGATATCTCATAAATTTTCAGATATCACGCTTTTAAAAGGAAGTCAGCTACTTTTACCTTTTGATTGCAAGTAACCTCACATTTCAAGTTTTTTTTGTAAATACCTTAATAAATTCTGTTTGTATCAGATATCTAATTTACAACTATCTACGTGAAGAGGAGTGATAGTATGTATCTTGACATGGCATCAATTTTCAGATATCACCCTTAAGGAAGTCAGCTACTTACCGGTATATCTTTGGATTCCAGGTAACCTAAAATTTCAGGTTTTTCGTAAATATCTTAAGGTAGCTCCATCCTCATGTGACTTATCAATATTAATGGTTAAAAGTGGAAAAACTTTACTAATTTCAACTCAATATAGTTTGATTTAATTAATTACCAAAGAAAATGTATATGTTGCCACCTTTTTAAAGATGCCAGACATACAAAAACAGAAGTATACATCAACATAAGAAAATCCACATTTTCGTTAAACAGAATAATAAAGATATATAAAAACTTGTTGAAATGACAAAATTTAAGTATCAACAGTTTAAAAAAAAAAGCTAACTCATTAATATTTTTAGATTAATTATGGATATTAGGGAAACCAATGTATAATAAACATCCAGTAGAGGAAGTTCCAGCATAGGAATTATTGCCTTTAACAACATTTTTTAAATCATGAATAATTGATTATCTATGGAAAATATAAACTTTTTCAGCATTAATAGTTTAACAGATTTTTTATTATATCCAGTGAATAAAATTCCTCAGTAAGATATATTTTTATCATGCGCAAAGTTTAAATTATTAAGATTTTTGCAAAAACCTATGACATCACATGAGGATCGATCAACCTTAAGAAACTCTGTGTCGGAGGACAGTACGTTTATTGGGCATTATTTAGGGTGTAGTGGGTTTAAAAAAAAAAAAATGAAGTTATTACTATCATAGTGGATTTTCCGATCCATCAGTGTAACTACATGTAACTTTAACAGAATTAAATCTGTATTCAGCTCACACCACAGGAACCGGTAATTTTGTCTGTAATAGTAATAGTAGGGTTACCACCCGGGGCTCTAACAGAAATTAAGAGTGGTATGGTATAGACCTCTACTGTTATCATTACAGAAAAAATCACCGGTTTCTGTGCTCACACTAGAAGAACTCGCAAAATTTTGTTAACGAGTCGTTGGTAATACCCATATTTTCTACTTTCGGTTTACGTACTGAATGTAAACACGAGAAATAATTTCCGTATTCGAGTATCTGAACTTCAATATGGCAGGTATTTATACATTTATTGTTTCCCCGAATATCATATATTGTAGGTATAAAAGCCTCAACTAGCTAGGTCTAAAATACCGTGTTAAATATCAATAATTAGCAACAAACAGGGATCAACATTAACGATTGTTCGATTGCCCGAGGCAAGTGAAACCCAGTACGGACAAGTGAAACTCGATATACACTTGGCCCTTCTACACTTGCCCGATGGGGCAAGTGTTTATTCAAGTATGAAATGTGATTATTATAATAATTGTGTTAAGCTTGATGAATATCAAATATTAGAACGTAAAGTCCAACTCCATATATTGCTGTTCTCTTTACCAAATCGTCAGATTATAGCGAAGGCCCATTCTAGTAGATCGTACTGTATCACCAATTGACAGAGAGAGATAATTAGAGTTACTGGTTAACAGGCTTATTATCATTAGAGTTTAAAATATTTCGGACAACTAAGTTTTTCATTCGGACAAGTAAAACTTCGAGTTTAAGGTAGTACTCTACATCGTCATAATGGCTGACTTCCTTTAAAAACATGGATGACAAAATCGATATCAGCAATATTTGACTTTTCCATTTAAATACCTAGCCGAGTAGCTCAGTAGGTTAGAATACCGACTGCTGAACTGTAGGTTGCAGGTTCGAGTCCAGCAGGGGTTTTAAATTTTTTTCAGATTACCTTCTACTAAAACTGTATTTTTTGACAAAATAAAGTAAATTTGAAAATTTTCAAATTCAAAATATTTTTGTACATATCCTACACTTTTCATCTACATCAAATTTCTCTGGTGTAGCATACCTCCTTAATTGCCCGAAGGGCATGCAAGAAGAAAAGTTAATGACTACCCCTGACAAGTTCTGTTTGAGAACTTTTTAAAGATCTTTTCAGTGTGACCAACCATAGTCATGATAAGTAGTTTAAGTATAGTTCCCTACTATAATTTGGTCAACATTGACGAGCCTGTGTGTACACCCTCCCCCACCCCGAAAAAAAATCCCCTTAACATTGGGGGCGGACAGGGTAAATGCGAGAAAAAGGGAGAGGACTTGTGTATTTGTTTTACGTCCCTTGTGTCATGGTGCGGTACTCTTTCCTTTGATATTAGCCATACTTTAGATCAGACGTTTGAAGAGAGTTTTAGTGCAACTTTAGGTCTATGCATGGGGCTCTTCGGGACCGCAGCAGTCACGTTTTTTTTATTGCAAAGGATTTTAGGGTCTCATCCGAAAGACTTTCACTGCTAAATGTTTGAGTGTTTAGCAAAGGAGCAGTGCCTCTGTACCTATTGTACTATAGACAAGTGCAACAGGAAAGGAGGAACCCCCCCCCCCCCAAAAAAAAAAAAAAAACCAACCCAGAGGCCCACAGGCCTTATGATCACCTGAGTATTATTTAAAAGCATCACTAGTTCTGAGGGTTATGTATGAAATCTACGCGTAGTGAAAAGATTTCTTGTTCCGAATATCTAAAGCTAAATCTTAATACTCGGCAAAAGTACACATATAAAACAAGATGTGTTCTTAAAACTTAAATGCCCTCAAAAGTGCATATACTGATGAAAGGCTTTACTTAATATATGTAATAATAGCACGAAATGATTAATTTTGACCTGTCCAAGAGTCAAAACCTGGGGTTGCAAAATTCCCAATTTTTGTACACCCTTTTAATTTTTTTTCCTAATATGTATTTAGTTTTTATACCATGTCAGCAAACTTCAAGAAGTCTTTCAAATGATAGAGACAATAATCACTATAAGAATTTTGGCTCCACCCTGGAACCAAACCCCTACCCCCTAGGATCATGAAATTTACAATTTTGATAAAGGACTACCTACTCCTTCTAAATATCTATTTAGTTTCAATTTAGTATCAATAACATTAAAGAAGACGGTTTTTTAAAATGTTTTATGCACAAATACTATATATTATTAAGTTTGGCCCCG
Source organism: Ostrea edulis (assembly GCF_947568905.1). Classification (NCBI taxonomy): domain Eukaryota; kingdom Metazoa; phylum Mollusca; class Bivalvia; order Ostreida; family Ostreidae; genus Ostrea; species Ostrea edulis. The sequence goes on from NC_079165.1 coordinate 46,276,757, forward strand.
CCCTGGAGTCAGCACCTCGACTGCAGGGATCATGGAATTAACGGTTTTCATAGAGGCCTTCCTGCTCTACATCACTATGAATTTAGTTTTTCTTACACTGTATGTGCAGTTGTAGAGAATAGTTTTTAGAATTGGTTATTTTTTGTCAGTGTTTGCCCTGCCCCTAAGGCCCAGGGATGCAGGAGTCCTGACACATTCAATTTATGTCATCATTGTCCCAAAGATGCTTCATATCAAATCTGAAAAGAATTGGAATCATAATTATTAAGAAGTTAAAAGTGTTCAATTGTATCACTTTCAATTTTGGCCCCACCATGAAACCAAAAGCCCCTGCCCCTGTGATCATCAAATTAAGGTACCTGTTCATTCTAAATGTCCATTTAGTATCAATATAGTATCAATACCATTAAAGAAGGTGTCTTTTAAATGTTTTACACATAAATACTATATACCAAGTTCGGTCCCGCCCTGGAGTTGGAACCTCCACTTTGGGGATCATAAAATTTACAATTTTGGTAAAGACCTTCCTGCTGTACATCACTATGCATTTAGTTTTTCTTACACATGTTCAGTTCTGGCGAAGAAGATTTTTTGAAAATAGGTCACTTTTTGCCCCGTCTCTAAGGCCCCAAGGATGCAGGAGACCTGTTTACAGTTTTATGTCACTCTTGTCCCAGAATGCTTCATGTACCAAGTTTGAAAAGAATTGGAATGGTAGTTGTCAAGAAGAAGTTAAAAATGTTCCAATTGTTAGCACGACGGACATTGGACGACAACAGACGCAGACTAATTGCAATAAAAATCGGGCTGGACCGAAAGATCAACTTTGGGACCACTGAAGATGGAAATTATCAGTTAGATGCATGTATATATTACATTAATTTTGGCGACCTTTAAAAAAAAGAATGTATCTCTTCTATAAATGAATCATTTAACAATTGACTACAACTACAAAGAATTTCAACTATACTTGGCAAAATCATTCTCGGATGAAGGAAATTAAAGTTTGTTCAAATGAAGGCACATGCCCCTTCAAAGAGGAAATAATCATAAAGATGCAAAAAAAAAAAAAAGAAAAAGAAAAAAAGACCACTGGGCCAGAAAAGCTGAAATTAACATGAAAGCTTACTGACATAGTGGCGATTCAAGTGTTTGTTAAAATCGTGACCCCTGGGGTTAGGGTGGGGCCACAATAGGGGATCAAAGTTTTACACGCGAATGTATAGGGAGCCAAACTTGGCACAAAACATCCTTAGATGATTTTTTTTTAATATGAAAGGCCATACCTGTCTACAAAGGCACATGATAATTAATGAATAAGTTTTATAATTAATGAATTTTTAGTGGTTATCATAGAAAATTTATTTCTGAACCAAGCTGCTTATATAATAATAGTTTTGCTCATGCTTGTTTATTGCTAGGTACTGCTTGAGCAGTGAGCGATGTGGCTCATGGGCCTCTTGTTGTCAAAACTAGTACAAATAATGATTCCGACGCGGTTCTGATACGTGATCATAACAGTACACATTTTTGAAGGATTTCATATTGTTAATTATTCAAATGTACAACCGAGATCCCGCGGTACCAAACCTGCTGTTGGTTTTTAGCTCACCTGAGCTGAAAGCTCAAGTGAGATTTTCTGATTGCCTGTTGTCCGTCGTCTGTCTGTAAACTTTTTACATTTTTGACTTCTTCTCCAGAACCACTGGGCCAATTTCAACCAAAACTTGACCAAAAGCATCCTTTGGTGAAGGGCTTTCAAGTTTGTTCAAATGAAGGACCATGTTCGACTCAAAGGGTAGATAATCACAAAAATGCAAAAATAGGGTGGGGTCATTTAAAAATCTTCTAAAGAACCACTGGGCCAGAAAAGCTGAGATTTAAATGAAAGCTTCCGGACATAGTGCAGATTCAAGTTGATTAAAATCATGGCCCCCAGGGGTTGGATAGGGCCATAATAGGGGATCAAAGTTTTACATACAAATATATAGGAAAAATCTTTTAAAATCTTCTCAAGAACCACTGAGCCAGAAAAGCTTAAATTTACCTGAAAGCTTCCTGGCATAGTGCAGATTCAAGTTTGTTAAAATCATGGCCCCAGGGATGGATGGGGCCATAATAGGGGATCAAAATTTTACAAATAAATATATAGGGAAAATCTTTAAAAATCTTCTTCTCAAGAGCTAATGAGCCAGAAAAGCTGAGATTTACATGAAAACTTCCTAACATAGTCCAGTTTCAATTTGATTAAAATCATGGCCCCCGGGTGCAAGATGAGTCGACAACAGGGGATCAAAGTTTCACATACAAATATCTAGGGAAAAATCATTAAAAATCTTCTGAAGAATCACTGGGCCAGAAAAGTTTACATTCACATGAAAGCTTCCTGACATAGTCCAGATTCATTTTTGAAAAGATAATGGCCCCCGGGAGTAGGTTGGGTCCACAATAGGGATCTCAGTTTTACATGCGCATATATAGGAAAAATCTTTAAATATAAGTCAAGGTGACCCAGGTGAGCGATGTGGCCCATGGGCCTCTTATTTATTATAATTTTCAAAAAAATTTCTTCATTACTTTTCAACATTTTCTGTGTTGTTTTGTCCGATTCTTCCCCATTTTATTTCCATACCACTTTTAGAGGGCGGAGTGCCACATGAAGCAGAACGTTTACCAACACTACAGGACTTCCTTAACAATCAGGAACTCAGGAGTCTTTACGAAGTATGTGTTTTACTTTGCTGCTCTGCTATTACAGTTAGTCCTATCAAGCATGTATAGTTGCCAGGTGTTCCTATATTTGCTCATCTTCTTCAGCCAAGGATTTTCAGTCCACTCCGCTTCTCACAAATAGGAGAGCAGGGCAGACCATGCACCCTTGGCTAGCAAAGTTGATATTTGCTCTGAAAAAGCAGTATACTTTAGAATGGCCTGCATTTTACCATCATGCCTTTTGACCCATTATTGACTTCTTCAAAACAGTAAACTGCCAAGTCTCAGAACTTGACCATTTATGAAATTTTAAATGTATCCATTCCTTTCTTTGGGTGGAGAAAATACAATCTATGTCTCACCCCTTAAATTTTTGTTTTAACTACCTTTGATGTGCATATTTAGCCTTTGCCTGCATGATTTAGCCTTTGCCTAAATCTTGAAAGGTAACATTTCTGTAGCTTTTTGTTCTTGATGCAGGATCCTGAAATTCAAATGATCTTCACTGAAATTGAAAACAACCCTAACACAATTCTACAGCATCACAATCACCCCAAAGTACAACAGGTTCTCCGACTGATTCAATCCGAGTTTGATCGACAACCACCACCCACGGTAAATGAATCCGACATCACAATGCAATCGTCCAATTAATTCTCATCTCCTTAATTATAATTACCATATTCTCTACAGGACTATGCATTGTAAATTAGGAAAAGCATATTTTTACAGATAGTTTGAATTTAAACAGCATTACTAGGATTATAAAAACTAATCAGTGTTAGTCATTTCAGGATCAGGGAGCTGACATTGAGCAGATGACAAGACCAGCTCAAACGGATGATGATGACATACAGGATATCATTCGAATTCTGGAACAGGAAGAAAATAATTCAGGAAGTTCCTAAATTCTGCTCTGGAGAGTGTTTTCAAACTCAACAATGCAATCTTTATAAAAGTGATACACGTGTCATGAAATATCCAAAAGAAATCACAAGCATAAAGACTTGGCTTTTATTACGATGATTTAATGATGACTGACAATGATTATATGTGTATTAACTTGATGTAGCAGATGTTTTTCTCTAACTTCTTCCTGCTATTAACTTCTCACTTATCATTGTTTGGATGTTTTATTGTGGATTATTAGTATAATAAAGCTTTCTTTACAATGAATATTGCTCTATTGACCACTATTGGACATAAAAATCCTCATTTCTTTCTCCGCGTCATTTCCCTTTACATTTGCCCATTGTCTCCACAGTCTAGTACCATTCCTTAGACACTATTTCTTATTCTCACAAAATCTGCCCTCGTCAATATCTCTTTTTCTTCACAATGTCTGGTCGCCAGTTAATTGGATGGGATTCTTCCGTCTGAAATGTTCAATATTCATTTTAATTTCAATATGTTTCCATCTTCTACATGAATTATAAATTGATGAATAATTGCCCATTTCTAATACTAGTAATTTTGGATAAAAAGTGTAGAAATTTATTTTATTACTTTTAAAGTTAGTGTGTGATGCAATTACTTCATTTCTTAATGTATGTGCACTGAAGGTATTTACAGTCAAACACGCTTATAGCAAAGTGCTGGTGAAGAACAAGTTTGATTCATGATATATATATTAAACATAATTTATTTTATCATACTTTCATGTAAAATACTCGAATCTGATTGGTCGAGAAGCATTCGAAAAAACATATTGTTACCCTCTGTGAACAGAAAACACGCGCTCCAGGGTGATAGTATCTAGCAATGGGTAACATTTCTTGACAACAGGTGATATTATATAAAATAATCACATGCGTCAAATCTATGCGCGTACGGTTCGCCGTAGATTGTTACACGACGTCGTTTGAGCATTTGTAATAAACACGAATACTCGCATCGAAATAAGAAATATCGCATGACAGTGATTGATCAAATGTAAACAGACGCAAGTCCTTAATGATCCTTCTGCTTTGTTGTTTATATAACATTAAGTATAATAAAACAAATATTGCATGTAGTTGAGGGTAGCATGGAAAATTTTCACCCCTCGAGAAACCATTGTCAACCTCGGCAGGTTTTCTCGGGATGAAAATTTTCAATGTTACCTCAACTACATGCACTATTTATATAATATACAATAAATTCTTAGCATCTTTTAAAACTTCAGTGAATGAAAATCGCTTCACTGTAAGTGCGAATTCATTATAAGTGTGTTCACTGTTTTACTGTAATATGCCTGATTTCACATTAACAACTGCCTTAATCATAAGTTGTGTCTAATAGAGCATACCATAGATATACATGTACAATACTGGTAGTGACCACAGCTTGTGTCTGATAGGACAGACTTACAATAATGGCAGTATCAACAGACTTAAATTGACTGCAGTAAAAACAATTTGTGTCTATTTAGACACACCACAGACTTACAATAATGAATGTAATCACAATTTAAGTGCATTAGAACAGACTACAGACTTACAGCTGATTCATCTTCCTTGTAAATTTTGATGGTCTTATCTGCCTCTGTTGTCAACAGACGACTGCCACTCTGGTCATAGGTCATAGCAAAAATCCCAGCCTCAGAATCGATGGACCCAGGCTGCGCTGCTGCTTGGATTCTCTGGAAGTTGTATCCAGTTTTCCAGTCCCAGAAATACATTGATCCATTATCAGCTTGCAAAAATAAAGATTCAAACGATTTATATATCAAAGAATGTAAAATAGCACAGAGATGCTTCTGTCTGTAGAAGTTGTATAATAGCACAGAGATGCTTCTGTCTGTAGAAGTTGTATAATAGCACAGAGATGCTTCTGTCTGTAGAAGTTGTATAATAGCACAGATATGCTTCTGTCTGTAGAAGTTGAATCAGGAATCAATATTTCTACCACATAAAGACAATAACACACGTGTAGTTTTACGCAATTTTTACAAAAACATTTTACAAACGATCTTTGCTGTTCCATCCTTGGAATAAGAAGATTATAAGACTCTCTTACGAGTAGCCATGAAATATAAGGTGATTCCACCCGAGGGTTGCAAAAAAGCTGTGTAACTCCGAGGGTGGAATCTTAATATTTCATGGCAACTCATAAAAGAGTATTTTTCTCTCATATTTCTAGAAATTTTCCGTTTTCCTTGTGCCTAGCGACGTCATTTTGAGAATTTTCCAATTAATTAATTTTTTGCTGTACATTAAAAATAACACCAGAATCGAATTCTACGACCTTCATTTTCGCAACTACGTTGCTGACAAAAAAATCAGCCAACGACTGTAGAAGTGAATTGTATTAGAGTTATTCCTCTTTGAATATTAAAGTACACAATAAATCAATAATCAGGGTGATGTGTGACGTCACTCGGCAGTCTATCAGCGCGAAACATTTTGACAGACCTAATCAGAATCTGAATCCACAACTGCATGCTTTAAGTTAAAGGAGCATTGATAATGATATTAATTGAGCAGTTATTTAATGACGAGTGTATGAAAAGAGATTCCAAGTGGTTTTTGTTGGTGAATATGGGCATGGATAAACTTTCGTTTTCCACACGTGCAAGGACTCGAGTCTCATGGACATTGGAGGAACTTGTTTCACCTGAGACACATATAGGGACAGTAGACGTTGGCAGAGTGAATGTGGAGGTAGGCCTAGAATTAGCAGACTGTGTGGGCTGGGTTTCTGTGAACTGGCATAATGCACTGGATGACATAGATGTACTCGACAGCATTTTCAATATGAGGAATTTGTGACTGTTGTTGAGTGTGTGGTAGTTGTTCAATGGATGTGTATTTTTGTGTCCGGTCACATACACCTTGAGATTATCAGGGACATTACAATCTGTCATTTTTTGTACAAAAGCTGTGCGGACAATAGTGTTCGTCAATCGAGGTAAGTTGCAGGCTAGTTGTGTATTGATTATTACGTCGTGGGATATGAAAGATAAACGTCACGTGATAAGAAAGATAGAAATATCTTTCATACCTTTCTTTCATAGAATATCTGTATCTTACATATGTAGATATGAGAGAAATGAACATAGATTTAAACAAAACAGTGTGTTAATTTTTGCCTTTGATATCTTTACCAGTTGAAATGATAGCCATTTCCTCATGAATGTGAACAATGTGCGTATGAATCTTGATAAATATAGTATGACTATTTTAATGGCTGGGAATAATGACAGAAATGAAAGTAAAATGTCAATATAACAAATACATTTCATTTTTGAAAATATGTGAGGGTATGAACAGCGACACTTCACGCCAGCATACAGTGCTAAAACGCTTCATGAAGTATGCTGGCATAAAGCGTCGCAGTCCATCCCTTGTGTATTTTCAGAAATGAAATTTATTTCTAAAATATAAATTTGAATGATCTATAAGCTGTAACACTGTCATACTCAGGGATGTGACTGAATTCCTCAGAAATCAGAGGAAAACTGGCCAAAAAGGGAGGAAAACACCTCACCCTACCTGGAAAAATATCATTTTCTGCCACTTTTGATAAAATCCAGAGTGTTTCATTTTTTCGAAAATTGAGCAAATCAGAGGATTTCCTCTGAAAAGAGGAAAAATCACACCCCTGCATACTACTGAAGATGAACTGTCAAAACCTATTAAATTTCTAACAATGTTAAAACATAATATTCAAACCACTGAACAGTGCTAAGACAAATAAATTCAAGTCTTTGGAAGATTTCCATTGAGAATCGATGTGCTTGACTTTTTAATGTTCTAACCTCCAGAAACAAGAACACCATCAGCATTGCTGGCCAGAGCATTGACAATAGCATTGTGACCTGAGAGGTTCTGTATGAAGTCTCCATTGGGGAATTTCCACTGTTTGACATTGTCTGGTGATGCTGAAGCAAATGTGTATCTGTGTGGAAATTAGAGGCATTATTCATTTTCAATTGACTTAACGGACAATACACTAATTTACAGTGTCCCAGTGTTTAACTTACAGCTTGGGATGGAGGGAGAGTGCCCGGACACTTCTCTTATGATTGGTGAGTGTCACCCGTGTCCTCCCCATGGCTAAATCCCACAGTCTGATGGTACAGTCATGGCTACCAGTAATCACCTGCAATAGAGGAATCCAGTTTCACACATTGTACAACCACTTCATCCACATATTTACACATCTTTGTCAACAGTCTTAATCTGTCTATTCAGCAATACAGTAACTTTGAATTACTTAATATAATACAAAAACTCATTTACAATTATCTCTTTCCTAAATGTTTTGTACATAAACAGGTAGATACATATATCCTTATAACTTTAGAGGACATTACTATTTTTGGTTCATGACACACAAGTTTTGTAAACTAGAGGTTGAATGTAATATCTCTACCTGGGGATCTGCTGCCTGACACCGGACCTCAGCCACGGTGTTGTTGTGACCCACTAATGTGTGTACACAAGCTTTGGTTCTTATGTCCCACACTCGGGCTGACCCGTCCCGCCCACAGGTCAGCAATACATCTATTGTGGGGTGAAGGTCCATGGAGTACACTGCACTTAAATGACCATGGTAGTGTCTGATGGTCTGTAGAGAGAAGTCAATCTTAAGTGTATGCCAATGTTCTTTATGACCAATAGGATATCTAATTATAATATATGTAATGTGTTATATATGCTTTACATCTGAAAAAATACAAACTTTGTTATACTCTAAATCCCAGCATCGAACCATTTTGTCCTCACCACAGGAAAACAAGTATGGCTGCCTTTGACTGACCTTCACCCCTCTTACAGTGCTGACATGACCAGTCAAGGACAGTTTTAATGTTCCACTGGCTAAATCCCAGATCTAGTCATATCAAAAAGAAAGATCAACTTCTATTAATTAAAAGTTAATATTTGCATCAAGGTACATATACAATGTATCAGGAATTTAAAGTTTGAAAACATACTGTAAAATTTAATCAATGGTTACTTGAAAGTCTCAAAGAACTAATTATCATAGTTAACTAATAATAAAACTCATTTATCAGAAAAGCTTCACCTATCATTCTTAAAGATGAGGATGTACATTATGGTTTACAGATTTAATATAGACTGTCAGCATTTACTCTGGTTTACACTTCATAAACTTTAGTAAAATCTAGTTTGTCAAATGTAAAATTGTTTCCCTCATTTATATGAAATTTAGCTTGCCACACATTACATGGACCATCCACTATTAAACATATGCGAGGACATATATATGCAGTGCCTGCTGTCCAATCCTATTATGAATTATCATAATAAAATACTGTTTAAATTAAACATATGATTGTTCTTTCTATTCCAGACCTTAATGACTCTGTCACCAGCTCCTGTCACAAACCACTGGTTTCCTGGTTCTACATCAATACACCGAACCCATCCAAGATGACCACTTATAACCTAGTAAACATGAAATTTACACAACATATTGTCATACTAACAACATAACATTGCAAAAACAAGATGTGTTTGTGAAACACAAATGCCCCCGATAATGGCCAATTCCGAAGATGGCCAAGGTCACAAGGGCAAATATCTTGGTACCAGTAGAAAGATCTTGTCCAAAGAAATGCTCATGTACAATATGAAAGCTCTAATATTTACCATTTAGAAGTCATGACCAATGTAAAAAAAAAATTAAATGTAGGTCAAATGTCAAGGTCAAAAGGTTCGATACCAACGGAGAGGTCTTGTCAAAAGGAATACTCATGTGAAATATCAAAGCTCTATCTCTTACTGTTCAAAAGTTATTAGCAAGGTTAAAATTTTCAAAAAGTAGGTCAAATTCCAAGGTCAAGGTCACAGGGTCAAAAATGTTGGTACCCACGCAAAGGTCTTGTCACAAGGAATACTCATGTGAAATATCAAAACTCTATCACTTACTGTTCAAAAATTATTTGCAAGGTTAAAGTTTTCAAAAAGTAGGTCAAACTCCAAGGTCACGGGGTCAAAAATGTTGGTACCCACGCAAAGGTCTTGTCACAAGGAATACTCATGTGAAATATCAAAGCTCTATCTCTTATTGTTCAAAAGTTATTAACAAGGTTAAAGTTTTCAAAAAGTAGGTCAAACTCCAAGGTCAAGGTCACAGGGTAAAAAATGTTGGTACCCACGGAAAGGTCTTGTCACAAGGAATACTCATGTGAAATATCAAAACTCTATCACTTACTGTTCAAAAGTTATTAGCAAGGTTAAAGTTTCAGACAGAATTACGGATTTACAGAATGATAGACAGGACAAAAACAATATCTTGGGGGTATAAAAACTTGAATTATGCACACTCTCAATGCAAAACACCCTGTGGATTTACACTTCTACACAGAATAAAAGTTTCAAATGAAATGAAGATAAATGAATTTACTTGTTTATAAAGAATATCAAAATTTCAAATGAAATGAAGATAATGGATGTTAGACCGAGTACTGGATTAATAAGTAAAATTCACAAATACCCTGTAGAGTTTCCAAGGTGGATGCCACACAGGTTTAGGCATTGTCATTGCTTTCTTGGGAACAAGTGCTTGTTGATTTCCTATTGAAACTAATGCCTGCAAAGGGAAGCAACTCAAGGTTGTGATTTACATGTATTTACTTCAATAATGCTGTATATTTAAGAAGTAAAGTATGCATTTTCTTGGATGCTGCAGGATAGCCACCTAGGTCGAGATATGTATTGAAATATAAAAGCCGAGCCTGTTATATTTCAAACAACATTTCGAGACCAAGAAAGGCACCCTGCAGCATCCAATTTCATTTCTATTTTATTACAGCTCAGAAATGTAAAGCCAATCATTTCTATACAGCTACAAATTAGGTCACTTGATGACGTCATGGCAGCTTCTCAAACAGAGTACATGTTTTTTGCTAATGAAAAAGGTGAGATTGTAGGGTCTACTGTTTTGATATTTAGTTTGATGTTGACGGTTTATACCACTGTGATGCCATTATCTGATCTGCTCTGAATACACAGTCCGACAAAACTATGCACAAATGGAAAGGGTCAATTTGTCTGTACATCGCCATGTTTGTTAACACGTGTATCGATCTCGGAATGCAGACGATTGTTTTAATCAATGAATGTCAAATATTCTTCAGTCATATGTAATTTTGTTCGTAACATACATTGATTAATTTTTATGATAGTGAAATAAAATTAAAAGTTAACAATTCTATTGTTGTATTAGCAAAGCATAAAGTGTATAAACAGTAGGTAGGATCGCAGACATAAAGTGTATAAACAGTAGGTAGGATCGCAGACATAAAATAGGTCTACTTCTAACAGGCCCAATGTCTAATCAGGTCCAAGACATGAAACTGATATAGTCTCAATAATTTTCAAACCCATATATCAATTTTCCTTGTGGAAATTTAATATGTATCACTGATCTGATAATCTAGTGATTACAGAACCACAATGTAAACTAGTCATTTGTACTAATTGTGCTATCCTGTCTAAATAAAAGAATTTATTATTATAATCAGTGTATATTGGAGAATAATGGATGCAATATTTCCTTGGATCTCTCCAATAACCATGGTAGAATTACATTTTTCAAGCATTTAGTCCTACAGTATCATCTATGATGTAAACTAGGCTCATTTTTAAAAGAACCGATTAATCATTCATATTCTCCTCTTTATAACAGATTTCTTGTTCTATCTGCATAAAATACCAAATAATGTTATAAAATTCAACAAACCTTTGATGGATCTGATTTTTCATGATGTGTCCTTATGTCATGCATACTTGCACCAGTTGGAACATCTTTGTTTCTGTCAGAAAATCTCACAATATATCTTTCAACTAAAATAGCATCTGTTGTGTATCGTGTATTACAGTAAAGGTCCTAGCTTAAAAACTGTAATATGAGGTAAATAGACAAACCAAGAGCTCTGTGTGTAAAATATTTCCCCAAAATTAACTAAATTTAACAATCTTTTTTTTAATTTCAATTTTTTCAAATACATGTATCAAAGAAAATTAGGTATTGTTGGGAATCAATCCTTGCAATACATACATCTTCAAGTTGTTTACAAATGTCTTAGCTTGAAAACTGACAAGTGGGCAAACCATGTACTCACTTTGTAATATTTCCTTAAAACTAACTAAATAACAACCTCTAATTCTCTAAAAAATTGAAGGAAATCGAAATTCTTGATACATGTACATCTTCAATACTCATACAAATACTCTGTAGAATAATAAGGTTCTCACTTGAAAATAGTGACATGAATTAAACAAATCATGTACCCTAACACTAAATTTCAAATAAAGTGGCAAAAATCCTTTAAGATGGATCAAAATTGCAACTGAACATGATCTAGAGTGACACGCAAAGAAGCTACATAACAAGTTTCAGCTTGATATGTGACAGAGAAATGAAAATAGAATTTTAAAAAAACCAACAGACATACATACAGACATTACTGTACCATAATACGTCCCGTCTAAAGATGGGAGTCTAAAACCAAATGGTCAGTCTATTTTTTTTTTTATCTGACAGTCACCAGATTATAAAACCCAATCCAAAAAAAGATCTTCCTCACCAGACCATAGTCCTGTATTGTGCATTCTGAACTTCAACCAAATAGATTTCTATGCATTAATTGTTGCTTTCAATTTACAGATTTTATAAATTCTGTTTCTAGAAAAGAATTCATAAAAAGATATTTCCTATTAGCATACTGTACAATGTAAAGTGTCAGAAACTTTATGTCCCTTTTTCCCTACCCCTGGGGAAACATTTAGATACATTTACAATCACTGTGTAATTCTGCTTAATTTCTTTTGAAATTTATTGCCTATCATTTGCAACAATGAAGACACATTTTGTTTCAGTCTAGTTAGTGTTTTTACTGCCATCTGCCTGCGTATATAAATATATACATTCCGCAAAGTCTGCGGCCTATACATTGTGTGCAGATAAAGTTGGGCTGTGAATCCAGCATTTAAAAATAAAGATGGATCTGTACAATAGCTTTCTGGTCTAAGCAGAGCTACAGGTTTGCAGCAGCTCTGTCTCTAGGTTAATTACTGACCATCTACAGAAATTTATTTACATCAATCAAGTCCATAGACAGTTCCGATACATTGGACTGATATATATATATATATATATATCTATATTGAAGAATTTAACAAACTAGTCGAGTATACTCAATCAGCTTTGTGATATCTATCTATAATCCAGAAATAAGTATATAAAAATCTACACAAGTAGTAGTATAATAAAAGTATCACAAATCCAACTGAGTATACTTGACTAGTTTCTTTAATTCTTCAGGAGTATCTGAATATTGCTTAGTTACAATAAGTTAGAATATCAGACTGAACAAAACCATAGACAATTCTGCTCCACCTTGCCATATATGGGTATGACCTATACATTCCATTATTGTATATGGTCAGTAAAAACAGGCACATTCTGAATCTAGTTTAATACCAAAACAAACTTGGATTTGATTGCAGTTCAATTATTCTGAAAAGTCACCTGTTTTTGTCATATACAGCCATTTCCATTTGTCCACTGTGACTGGGATCCGTCTGCATTAATGTGCCATCAGTCAACTGTACACCTGTTATCAAATCAGAGAAACCACACACGTCTTACTACTGCACACCAAATATTTGTCCCTACTTAATATATGATCCAATAATAAGAGATATGTGTTAAATGTGAGGTTTACACAATTATGCTATTTATGATGAGAAGATAACTTCAAAGAAACAATACACTGGTGTAATTATAGAATTTACAATATGTACCTGGTCCTGAGGGGTATGGGTGTGTCCCTTGTATTGATGTACCATTTTCTGAAAAAATAATATAATGCTTGCAGTTTTCTTAATAAATGTAAATTTGTATGCTATAATATGCTAGCATTCACTCCTTTCACCTAGGCGGGTGAAGTGTCTGTATGAATGAAAAATTCTTGAGCAGAATGTAAAATGATATACAAGCAGAAAACAATTCATTCTACATGCTTATGATGAATTACAAAGTTGGTAATATATCAAGAAGATTTTTAAAATTGCATAATTTTCAAAAGGTTTTGACTGCACCCCTCATGCCCCAACAGTGCAGTGACTTAAAACAATCAGTTTTAGTTCCCCTTACCCAAAATATGTTCCATACCAATCATAGTAGGTCACCAGAGTGACTCGGATGACTGAAAAAGGCCGTATTTCCCCAATATTAAAGAGTGGTTTTCCCTGTTGCAATAATGTGTTAAGCAACAATCAACCATTATGTTTGGTTGTGAGTGTTTGAGTTTCCCTGATGGCCCCCAGTGAGCCTACTCTTTCAAAAATCAGGGTAACGCCCTGCACTGGTCAGAATTTTGGTTGAGGTCTTCCTACTCTACATGACTGCATTTAGTTTTCCTTACAAATATACAGTTGTAGAGAAGAAAGATTTTTGAAATTTGGTCATTTATGGCAGCATCTGCATGGCCCCAAAGGCCCCTGGGGAGAAGGAATCCAGAAATTTACAATTTATATCCCTGTTGTCCCAAAGATGCTTCATACATAAATTTGAAAAGAATAAGGGTAGTTATCAAGAAATTAAAATTGTTCCATTGTTAACACACACATTCAATCACTCTGACCAATTTGGCCCCACCCAGATGCCAAAATCCCTACCCCTGGGATCATAAAATTTACAATTTTGGTAAAGTTCTAAATATCTATGTAGATTTAATTCAATATCAATGTTATTCAAATGTTTTACACATAAACACTATAAATATGCCAAGTTTGGACCTGTCCTGGAGTCAGACCAGAACCTCTACCTTGGGGATCATGAAATTTACAAAATTGGTAAAGCCTTCTTACTCTACATGACTATGCAATAAGTTTCTTAAAAATTGGTAAATTTTTGCCCCCATCCCTATGGCCCTTGGGGTGCAAGAGTCCTGAAATTCACAAGAGATGCTTCGCACTAAATTTGAAAAGAATTAGATTAGATGGGTAGTTATCAGGAAGAAGTTGAAAATGTTCAACAGAGGCAGAACAAAAGAAAGGTCACCGAGTGACTGAAGTTAACTTCAATAATTCCAGAATGAAAACACAAAACACTTAATGAAGTATGGTAAGGGGAGGTACTCATACTACGACACTGTCTATTAATGATCAATTCATAAATAAATTGTCACGAATTTTGATGGATTACTTAATGATTGAAAACTAGATGGGGAATCTCTTTACTAAAGTGAGGTTCTACAATTAATATATACTATGCAACAATTGGAGAAGTATCTGCAAAAACACAGAATTTGGTAAGTTCAAAATTTTTATAATGAAATAGCATAAAAGTTTGATTTGGCCCCCACATGTAATAAGTAACAAAAGCATTTGCATAAATTTGTTCTGGCATATACAAAAAAAAAAAACAAAAAAAAAGACCAATGAATTCACTAAGCACACCATAAATACATGTACATGCATTCCCAGCCATTTCTTTTGAATGGTCAAAGTAATCTATTTCATTTCTGTTTCATTACAGCAGGGCTAGAAATGATTATTTTCATTCACTGGTCACTTGATCTATCAGCTTAAATTTTTACTGGTCAATTGATAAATGTCCCTTTGGACCAGTGGATACAAAAACGACTGGCCCCGATTCCATAATCAATAATACCATGGATAATAATGATAAAAATTTTCATGATTAGGCCTAATATCGTTTATTCAAACTAGCATCAATAGCGGGTTTAAGAACATTTTAATCTTACTATTCTTATCCATGTTTTTCACTTAAACTTAGAAAATAGTCGGCGTCATCTTCACCTTTTATGTCATTTGTGAAAGCGTTGTAAATTGGATGGGTCATTATAAGAAACTCGCAGCAGAAGACATGCGTTCATAGATATACAAACTCAGATCTCGTCATGTGGCTCATGTAGAGAAATTTCAATAAGTATTCAAAGTACTAGCCCAAATCCAAAACTTACTGACCCAAGAACATCAGGCCATCAATTATTTCAAGCCCTGTACAGAAAACACAGAACTTGATGAATTTAAGAGAAATCAAAGAATGTTTAAAAATCAGAGCTGGATACGACAAATTCTTTTACCCACCCTGCCAGGGAATGCTCTCGTATGGCTCTATGACATTCCCATGAGTCTTTTTCTGTCCCTCTTTAGGTAAATCTTTCACAAGTCCATATTCATCGGATAATTTCATTTTCCTTCTCATTTCTTCACTGAAATTAAAATGAACCTTGAGTTACATACTGGCAAAAATTGACTCCTGGGCATCAAATGAATTTTATATTTCTGGTTCCATACCTTTTTAAGTCCCTGCTTGGTGTGACACCCTGTTCTGATATAAACATGTCATGTGTCCTCTTTAAGGACCTGAACACAAGTGTATGTACTGAGTGCTTCTGTACGTCCTAAAATAAAAGAAAATCCTTATTATTAAATCAATATGTATCTGGTATGGAGGACTAGAGACCTTCCATAACTGTGAATTAAATCACAAAATGAATGCAGACATGTATTATTTATCGTGAAGAATGTCTGGCTAAGTACATGTTGTACAACATAAAGAAAATTGTGCTACAGAACACATATAATGAATCTTGAATTAAAATTTAAGACTAAATGTGTTGGCATTAGGGCTGAAACGATTCACCGAAATATCGATACTGTTCAATATAAACCCTCGATTCAATGTTCAATTCATTGCCTAGATTTTCGGTTTGATACGTTTATTACAAACTGGTTCAGTAAAATACATCAGGTTTGGTCTGTAATGATTATTTTTACCTGCATGGGGGACAAAATAGTGTCAAATAACGTTCAGACTGTTGTTTACTTTGAGTCTTACGAAAATAATAATATACTTCATCAGTTTAAACTACAGAGCCAACATGCATCTTATCATTTGGCAGTTTGGAAAACATTTTGCTTTTAAGATTATGAATGTGAATCTTGGTAATTAAATTTTTCTTCAATGTTATTATTGATTTCTTCTGTATATTGCATCGTATTGAAAGTATTGAATCGTGGCATAAGTATTGCAATATGTATTGTATCGTGAAGGAGGTGTATCGTTTCAGCCCTAGATGGATCATGACATGACACGAATGCCCCCGCCTGCAGTAAAGTCAAATGTAAGAAATCCATAAAAGTATAGTATTGAATGTGGTATTCAGATTGTATGTTACACGCATTTGGTACAATGAAGAATTCAATAACAATGCTTTATTTGTTTGAACAACCATAAAATATAATCAGCAAACTGGAACAAAACTCAGACTCGATCTGTAACTTATCAAAAATACATCTGCATACAAAAAATCAGTTCAATATCTCAAGGTGTTTAGAAAAAAAGTTTTGAACAACAGTAATTTTTCTACATCAAAGGGGCACAACTCCATCAAAAATCAACAAACTGGTACAAAACTCAAATTTGATCTGTAACTCATCAATATACACCTGCATACAAAAAATCAATTCAATATCTCAAGGCAAAAGAGGCCCACAGGCCTTATTGGTCACCTGAGTACTAGTGAAAAATTATCACTACTCCCAAGGGCTATGAAATCTAGAAAAAAATTTCCTGTTCTGATTATCTTTAGAAGCTAAATTTTGACATTCAGCAAAAGTATAAAACAAGATGTGTTCTTACAACCTCAATGCTCTCATAAGTGAATACAGAGATGAAAGGCTTCACATAATATAATAGGTGTATTAACATTAAAAAATTAAAAGATATGACTAATTTGGACCCATCCTAGAGTCAAAACCCTGGGTTGTGAAATTCACCATTTTTTGTAGTGTTAAATCTAAAGCAAACTAGCATGGCAACGCGCCATGCCCTTTTTTTCTCTATTACATTTGAAAAATATTTGTTAATATAAACAATTGTTCTTTTTTCACAAGTTTGATTGAAAAGTTTAAAATCAAGGCTGCAGGTATTAACTTTTAAAGAGGCTAAATGATTATTCTATTACTATCATTATATGATACAATAAAAGTGCCCCGAAATTGTCTTGCTGCGATGAAAAGTGCCCTTTTGAACATATGACATGTGTGCCCTCTCTAGATCTTAGATTAAAACTAGAACCCCTACCCCGGGGATCATGAAATTCACAATTTTGGTATCTTGACCTTCCTGCTCTACATCACACATTTAATAACTATTAGTAACCATTTTGGCCCCAACCTGATACCAAACCCTTACCCCTGGGATCATCAAATTTACAATTTTGGTAAAGGACTACCTGTTCTTTCTAAATATCTATTTAGTTTCAATTTAGTATCAATACTATAGCACTTAAGAAGATGCATTGTAAAGCGCTTTGAGCAGCATACGCTGGAAAAAGCGCTATATAAAACCAATCATTATTATTATTATTTAAGTGTTTTACACATAAACATTAAATAACAAGTTTGGCCCCACCCAGGGGTCAGAACCTCTACAGTGAGAATCATGAAATTTACAATTTTGGTAGAGGTTAAGAAGAAGATTTTTGAAAATTGGTCAATTTTGGCCCTGCCTCTAAGGCACCAGGGGTGCAGAAATCCTGAAATTTACAATGTATGTCCCCCTTGTTCCAAAAATGTTTCATAAATGAATTGAAATTGATAGTTATTAAGATTTGAAGAAGTTAAAAATGTGTACTTCAATTGTTAATGCATGATGGATGTCGATGGATGCAGACCAATTGGAATTGAGCTTACACCTAAAAACTTGAATCCACACAGCTTGGGAAAATTTGCATTTGGATCTGCTTGAGTGTGACCCTGCTACTTTTGAAAGAAGATGTTTAATTTCATGTATATTCCAATATAAAACTTTTTAAAAACTCCTATTGTGTCCTTATCCTAACCCCTGAATTGAATAAAACTTGAATTTGTACTACCTGAAGATACATGCATATCAATACACATGTATGACTAATCAATGCCCTGTTGTTGTTGAGATGAAAATAGATTCCCCCTACATATTCATATCTAACACTTTGATCCCTTACTCTGGCCCCATCCTACTTCAGATCTGGTCAAAATTTGAACAAATTCGAATCTGCACTACCCAGTGAATTTTCTACATTGTTTACAAGGGTCCTGTGGCTTTTGAATTGGGGAAAATTGTCGAAATTTCAGTCAAATTGGGAAAAATCAATTTGATCGTAAATAAATTTTAAAATCAAATCAAACATTATATTGTCTTTATTTTACACATCTAATTCTCTTTAACCTTCTAAAATTTTCAACCATTCTATCCAAATCATCAATCCCATAACTCTTTGTTAAGTTTTATGTATATAATTCACATCGAATGTTTATTTTTCCCAATTATGTTTTCCTTTCATAATTTTATCAAGGGGAAAAATGCAAGCTAAATTGGGAAAAAATTGGCAATTTTTAGGAGGGGAAAGGGCCGAAATTCGGACCCAAAATGGGCCTTAAAAAAATCACTGCTACCTAACTTAAGAAGTTTGCATATTAACATGACATATCATGGTCCTGTCTTGAGAAAAAGATCCTAAAAGTATGTTATACATGTATGTAAAACTTTGATCCCCTATCATGGCCCTATCCTAAGGTCTTGTTGAGAAGAAGATGATACAATGTACCTAAATATTTTCCTATATATTTGCATGTGAAACTTTGATCCCCTATTATGGCCCCACCCTAACCCTGGGAGACCATGATTTATTAAACTTGAATCTACTCTATGTCAAGAAGTTTTCATGTAAATTTCAATTTTTCTGGCTCAGTTGAGAAGATTTTAAAATGAACCCGTATTTTTGCCTTTTCTTGATTATCTCCCCTTTCAAGGGAGCATGGACCTTCATACACCCGCCGCTTCAATAATGTAGATAAAGCATCTCGCTGAAAGTTTTGTATCTTGTCCAACTTAAACGTAGTCAAAATCTTGACTTTGAAAGCATGTTTTTCTATGCTACCGAGGACTGGAAATAAGGGGCTTTTTCATTGGTTTGAATTTCACAATAAGGAATGGTAAAGCGAACAATCGCATATAGAAGCCAAGACACACCTTCCAGCGAAAATACATGTGTACTGGCCTTTTGGCCCACGGTAGGTAATCGCAGAAAAATAGACTGTTTCTGCTGCCCAATTCCATTCATGAACTCAGTATTTGGCAAATAGATCTTGTTTAAATTGAACCTGATCAAAGTATCACCACAGGGATTTATGAGTACCTTCTCAGGGGCCGATGTTCGGCCCCATTCCAAATCAAAAATAGGCTGAAATTTTCCCAATTTGCGGGTAAAAATTCCCAAACATAAAATTGGAAAAAAGTGTGTTGTTTTTTAATCACAAATCGGAGGTTCCAAATCCAAGTACTTGTTTCTCAAACATTTTCAAATTCTTGGAACTTCTTTGCATTGTTCATGTCTCTACCGCCTCTTTAGAGAGAGGCTTTACCTCAATGAATATTATTTGCACTCCATGCATTAAGAAAAAGACTTGTAAACACATGTGTCTTTGGACAGTATTCTCAAATTTTGCTTATGAGGTCTGACCATATTAACACTGTATTGTGTTTCTGTGAAATTTAAAGGTTATGTTGGAATTTAATCTGAAATATATATATATGAAAACATGTATACCGGTATATATATAATTTTGTTATTTTTCCCAATTTCAGCAAATTGTCGATTAAATTTTCCCAATTTTGAAAAAATGGCGTTTCCCAAAATACGCTGATAAATCCCTGCACCATTACAAAATATGTGTACATGTAGCTGCGCTCGCTCGAAAGGTAGCACCGTCAACATATTAGATCGCTGTAACATAACACAATATCAAATTAATTCTAATGTGTTCTTTGAGGATTTAAGAATATACAGCATGATACTAAAAGCAACTTGCAAGACACTGTTTTAATAGACAACCATCGAAAAAAAGGTATACTCCAGCCAGTCTAGGCCCAGTAGGTATACTCCAGCCAGTCTAGGCCCAGTAGGGGTGAAGCAACAAAAGTCAGACAGGTTTTCGGACTCCCGCGCATGCACATCAATTTAATGTGCTATGCTCTGAACATGTAAACAAAAACCTATTACCTAGTAAGAAGTATAGTTTTACCCCTTTTGTCAGTTTGTATTCAAAGTTTTCATTAATACGAGGAAATTCGAGAGAAAGACACAGTCGGTCTTCTCCTCATTGCTGAGGAAATTCATCAACCTGTCCACAACAATACTGTAAATCTAAGCAAATAAACAAAGTCTTAGAAAAATATAAAATCGTAATATTGATTACCTCTGTCATTGTAGAAACAATGCAAAATCCAAAATCGTAATAAACAACGCGAAAAGTTTTCCCACCAACTCGTTCAAAGAATAATTTTTGTTAAAATAATGAATAAATCGTACATAAAACATTTCTCGTTAGCATCGACAAAATGGCGGGAAGTATGATGTTCAGACGAGATTCGTCCAAACCAATATAAAGCAAGTAGACCGAGGCTGTTTTGAGCAGGCATGTTTTGTGGTTGATTTTTACATTCTACTTCTGAGTTAAAGGGTCAATTCCATCTTTAGTATACAGTATGCCAGAGATTCGGAGATATTTACAATAATTTATAACTGTAAGAAATATTTTATAGATTTTTTAAAGTCCATTGACAATGGAAGAATATTCCATGAGCTCTCTGATGGAAGATGTTGTGCAATTTTTGGATGTCAGTGGAAATATGCAGCGGGTGAAAGACACTGCTTGTAAATTCCATACTATGTCAAAGGTAACGTGGAACATATGAATGAAATATTAAACTAGAAAATAATTTCTGTTACATGTAAAGGAAAAGGAAAGAATGTTTAGATCTTATATCTTGCTAAATCCAAGGGTTTGATTTTTCTGCATAGAAATAGTGTACTGCAGTAAAGGTCAGATTTCTTCATTTATTGATGTCCCCCTTTGAAAATCATTTACTTGACGGTAATAAGGAGTAGATGACCCCTATGATTTGGATTTCCAAAGGTCAAGGGTCACACTGGACATACATGTAGTAAGTAAGATATTGTCTGCTTGATATCTTGAGAATCTTTTGCTTGACAGACATCAAACTTGGAACAGTGATTCTACCTAAGGAGTAGGTTACCCCCCCCCCCCCCCCAATTGCTTTTGAGATCACAAGGTGAAAGGTCACAAGTTAGATTAATTGCTCTGGACATAGGAAGACATTGTCCACTCATTATCTTTAGAACCTTTTTCATGGCAGACATCAATCTCCCTAAGAAGTTTAAAAAGTAATGACTCATATTGATTTTAAGGTCACAAGGTCAAAATTTATACTCAGGACATAAAAAATATTTTCAACTTTGTACCCTGGTACCTTGTAAAGAGTAGATGAACCCCAATGGTTTCTAATTCACAAGGTCAAAGGTCATAACTCAAATGATTGGTTGCTTGCAGGGGTTGAATTTTTTTTTTCACATGTTCAAGTCTGGGATCTGAGGGACCAATTTTTGCCAAATCCCACAAGGAAATATCCAAGTCCAGGTTGAGTTTTAATGCAAACAATTGTTTTTGTTTTTATATTACATTGATCATCAAATGGTTAAATAAAAACCAGTATTTAAATTTTAATCTTTTTATTTTCCTGATACATCGTCAATCATTGCAGAGTGCCAGTTTTACAAATTTATTTATTTGTCCACTTGCAGCATGTCAAATTCATCATCTCTTTCTTTTAATTTGTGGCCACTAGAATGAGGGGGTGCCAATAAGAGTTTTCAAACCAATAATTAACACATTTTCCATTGAATAACATATAATTTTGTTTAATACTAATATTTAAATGTGATTGTTATTATTTCATTTTTATATGCTCGTCTTTAGACGGGACCTATTATGGTACAGCGATGTCTGTACGTCCGTTCGTCTGTCTTACCGTCCATCCGTCCGTTCGGGGTTTTCTCTTTATAATTTCATTTTCCTTTCATATATCATGCTGAAACTCGCTGTGTAGCTTCTTTGTGGGTCACTCTAGATCATACTGCAATTTTGATCCATTTCGACCTTTTTTCCAGGAGTTTTGCCCCTTTATTTGGAAATAATAATTTATGGAGGGTACATAAGTTGTCCGCGCTACTCCTACTACAGTTTTCAAGTGAGAGCCTTCTTATTTTGTGGAATGTTTGTATGGGTATTGAAGATGTGCATGTGGGATGGATTTTGATTTTCTACAATTTTTGAGAAAATTACAGGTTATTGAACTTAGTCTATTTGGAAATTAATATTCTATGGAGGGTACATAAGTTGTCCGCGCTACTCCTCCCAGTTTTCAAGTGAGAGCCTTCTTATTTTGTGGAATGTTTGTATGGGTATTGAAGATGTGCATGTGGGATGGATTTTGATTTTCTACAATTTTTGAGAAAATTACAGGTTGTTGAACTTAGTCTATTTGGAAATTAATATTCTATAGAGGGTACATAATTTGTCCACCCAACTCCTCCCACAGTTTTCAAGTGAGGACCATCTTATTTTGTGGAGTGTTTGTATGGGTATTGAAGATGTGCATCTGGGGAAGGATTTTGATTTTCTTCCATATTTGAACAAATTACAGGTTGTTGAACTTGGTCCATTTTGAGGAAATCTTGATTTTTAAGCTAAGACCCTTTGTTCATATGAAAGTTTGTCACAGCCTCATGATGGCTGATACTACCTGAAGCAAAGTTATACAAATTATAGCACAAGAAAAACACCCTATGTAAGCATTTCATGGGCGTATTATGTACCGTTTGCGGTACTCTTGTTAATATTGAGAACTCATGAAACATTTTCAGAAGTAATTTCAAGTTTAGATTTTAACTTTCAGGCCCAGTGGTTCTTGAGAAGATTTTTAAAGATGTTCCCTATATATTCCCATGTAAAACTTTGATCCCCTATTGTTGCCTCTCTCTACCCCCAGGGGCCATGATTTTAACAAACTTGAATCTGCACTATGTCAGGAAGCTTTCATGTAAATTTGAACTTTCGGAATAGCATTGGTGATGTACATGTACTTTATTAGCCCAAGCATTTCACTTCCGATTCGTCAGTGGAGTAAACTTTTCCAACCCGTGTTCAACACTAGTGTTAAGAAATAGACGGTTTTTTTTAAAACTCGAGCAACTTGCATAACTCATATTCAAATTGTTCAATCTATTGTGCCCATGTTGTTCAAGTACTTCTTGATCAGAGTATAGTTTAAACGCTTTATTTACCTCTTATTTATTACCTAATTCAAACGCTTCTAAGACGTATGTAGTTTCACGGGATATTGCTCAATTGTATTATCACCCTCTCGGGGGGGGGGGAATTGAAGATGATTGCAAGTTTGATCGATATTTGAGTTAAACGTTAACACATGTTCTGTTTGCAATGACTAAAGAACAGAATAAATCTTGGGACATGCTGCTAAAAATTGAAAATTTATCTAATCATGTATTTCATTGAAGAAAAAAAATTATCGGACACTTGGTCCGGCGAATAACTGATAATGTTCGGACCAAAACAAAAATTACCAGACATTTGCCAATGTCTGATGGACCTTTGGAATCACTGTTGAATAAAAATAAGATCATTCCCCCTTGCAATGGATTAAGTCATACAAGCTGGTACATTGTGTCAGTTATTGATGGTGTGTATAATGCCAATATGAAATGCATGGAGTTTTACATATATGCCCATGCACTTAAATGATCTACTAAAGTAAAACTGCACCATTGCTAAGTTTCCATTTCTACTGCATGATCTGTATACAGGGTTATTTTTGCCTCGTGTTATTTTCGCCTTTCTACATTTGCAGATGGTTTCACTCCATTTTAAATTCGCCATGACACAGCTAAGTTAAAAGAGAGAGAGGAGAGCAAATAGTTTTGGCCATCTTAAATTTGCTTATTTGACAACGAGGGCGAAAATAAAACTGGGGCCAAAAATTTCCCTGTATACAGTAATCTTAGGTGGAATGATGAGTGTGACTGACAAATGAAAGTTGTGATATACTAGTGTTGGTTTTTTTTTAACTGTTGTTACAGGAAATTTTGATCTACAGATTTGAGCTGGTTATTGATGCAGTACATCTCATAGAAACAAGTGGTATGTTGATTAGAAACTAAATTCTAGTAAGTATTATATATTTGTCAGTGAGTTGAAATCACAATCTTCATATTCAGTACATACAATTACATGGTTACTGAGTGTCCAGATAGTGTAGCGCACTTGCTTCTTGCACTGCATTTCAATATTGATCCTTATGCCCAGCAGTGGTATGGTTTTAAATAAGTTTTGAGAGACCTCATTTCAAAATGAAATGTTTTAGAAATATATTTTTAAAGGTGATAATTATTTTCTGAACAGTGACAATTAAGTCTTTAAAATAAACCAGTGAAGTCAATGTATAAAAAATAATTTCAATGCAGAAAATTATTTGAACATAACATTTGTTACCCTCAACAAGTAAAAAGTTTATTAGTTGTTTTGTATACATTTTTTTATGGCTTACAAGCCATCTAGTACTCAGAAATTCTTTAGGCAAAAGAGTTCACCTTTTATAGTGAACATGTACAAGACAATATAATACTACTCAAAATTTGATATTACTTGGATCAATAGATTATATGTGTGTAATTTACCACTAACATAACAAAAGACATAAATTTGACTCAGAAATGTGTTTACTCAGGTTATGAATGAAAATTCATGACTGGCATGAACTTTTATCAATACAGAATGCTTGCAATCTGATTACAACACCAAAAGGCATTTCATTACAAAAAGTTAACAGCAAACCAGAGAAAGAATTACACAGTTTTTGGGCATAGTCCATCATTACACTTAGTCGATGAAGTGTCAATACCGGGTATGGCCTCCCCTTGAATCAATGACAGCTTGACAACGTCGAGCCATGCTGTCAATAAGCACCCGGATGTTTCCAATGGGAAGGTTGTTCCACTCTTCCACGAGGGCGTTTCCAAGCTCTGCCAAAGTCGTGGGTTGTCTTCAATGGCGTGAAAGGGCAACCTGCAGCATGTTCCATACATGCTCAATCGGGTTCAAGTCCGGCGAGCGCGCTGGCCAGTCCATGCAGACGATTGTCTCCTGCTGAAGGTACTGTTCCACCACCCTGGTGCGATGAGGACGGGCGTTATCATCCATCAGGATGAACTCAGGGCCAACAGCACCAGCGTAGGGTCTGACGTAAACATCGAGGATCTCATCCCGGTACCGCACCCCCGTCATTTTTCCTCTTTCCAGGACACGAAGATCTGTTCTTCCATCCCTGGTGATTCCACCCAGACCATGATGGAACCACCACCATAACGGTCATGTTCACTGATGTTGGCATCATGGAAACGTTCACGTTGTCGTCGCCACACTCGGTGCCTCCTGTCTGTAAAGTCCAAACAATACCTGGACTCATCGGTGAACAGAACTTGAACCCAATCGTTCTGTGTCCAAGTGACATGATCTTCAGCCCAGTCCAATCGCTCCCGCCAGTGTCGAACAGTCAGAGGGACTCGAATTGAGACCTGCATTGTGAAGCCGATTCCGTATCGTCTGAGTGGACACATTCACCCCCGAAGCATTCAGGAGGTCATTACGTAGGCTGGTTGCTGTCCAGAAGGGATGGCATCGTGCCTGAAGAGCCACAAAATGGTCTTGGCGTTGGGTTGTCGACCTCTGATGACCACCCCCATGTCGGTGTGCTGCTGTACCAAAAGTTTGCTGTCGGTTCTAGGCCCTGTTTACAACGCTCTTGCTGACGTTTAGTGCAAATTGCAACGTCACATTTTGAATAGCCAGCGTCAAGGATTCCAATACATCTGCCCAGTTGTTCTGTCGTCAGGCGACGCCTTACACGTTGAGGGGGCATTGTGTTGATAAACCTAGTGTAAACACTCAAGTGAGTTTGAAATTTTAGAAAGAATCAGACACCGATGCCTGAGTGAAAATCGTGCAATGGTAGCAAAAGCATAAACTGTGATGAGAAACGCATTTCCCATGGCATGAAATGCACGTGCAAGTTTGTTGAAGACGTTTTTGATTTCACTTGGACACAATATTGCCAGTTATGCAGTTATTAATTTTTTAAACAGAAAAATACCTATGATCCTTATCAAATTTTGAGTAGTATAGTTTTTTCCCATTCTACACTAACTACATGTAGGTTGTAAAATTTTCATGTGTTATTAGCTCTTCTTGTATTTAATAACCCTTTGTTTTGTAAAATAATTACCGCTAATCTACACAAGCCAAACAAGTTAATTAACAAAGAAGACGCGAAAGAATATTTTTGTAAACAGCACCGCAATGAATAGGCAAGACTGTATAAAGGACCGAGAACTCAAATGGGAAGACATTTTTGTGCCAGTTGAATGTAAAAGCTAACACTGTTTTAGTTTTAAAGTGTGGTAATGCCAATGTGGTTGGTAAGAAGGTAAGATAAAGAAATATTAAGAGTCATTTAGTGTATTCCAAATCATCTGTGTCTCGTGATTCTCTGGGTTTTACTTAAGTGCTATACTTTGTTCGACACATTCACAAATGTGACAACCAAACAATCAGCACCAGCAAGGTACATATTGCATATGTAATTATATCCTAAAAAATGAAAGGGTAGATATCAAGCATTAAGATATCAATTAAGGATTTAATTCATGAGCTTGCTATTCTCAGCATAAAATGTCTCAGGGAAACGCTGCATGACATTTCATATCAGCGTTGTTTATTTTGTAATTGTGCCCTCTTTCAAAGAAGAGGGGCATATTAGTTTGCACCGGTCGGTCGGTAGACCACGTTGTCCGCTCAATATCTTGAGAACCATTCACTTGATTGTAATGATATTTCATATGTGGGTTGGTTATGAAAAGAAAAGGACCCCTAGTGTTTTCAGGTCAAAAGGTTAAAGGTCAAGGGTCAATCTACTCTGGACATAGGAATATACTGTCAGCTCAATATCTTGAGAACCCTTTGCTTGACAGACATTAGACTTGGTACATCTTAAGGAGTAGATGACCCCTATTGATTTGAGGTCACATGGTCAAGGGTCAAACTGGACATAGGAATATATTGACCACTCAATGTCTCAAGAATACTTTGCTTGACAGACATCAAACTTGGTACGCTGGTATATCTTTAGAAGAAGATGACTATACTATTGATTTTGAGGTCACATGGTCAAATTCAAGGGTCAAACTAGACATAGGAGTATACTGTCCGCTCAATATCTTGAGAACCCTTTGCTTGACAGACATCAAACTTGGTACACTGGTACATCTTCAGGAGTTGATGACCCCTATTGATTTTTAGGTCACATGGTCAATCCACTCTTGACATAGGAAGATATTGTTTGCTCAATATTTTGAATTGATGATACTACTCTCAATTAAATGATGTGTTTGTATAACCCTTTTAAATTGTACACCATGGGGAGGCATATGTGTTTTACAAACATCTCTTGTTTTTATACGCCTGTCTTTAAACAGGACGTATTATGGTACAGCAATGTCTGTACGTCCAGACATCCATCCTTCCATTCATCTATTTGGGTTTTTAGCTCACCTGAGCTAAAAGCTCAAGTGAGCTTTTCTGATCACCCGTATTCCGGTGTCCGTCCGTCCGTCTGTCCGTCCGTCTGTCTGTCTGTAAACTTTTAACATTTTTAAGGTACTCCGTCCCTCAGGTGCAAAAAAATGAAGACGTATTTTTTACCATTATTGTGAAGCTTTTCTTACATACTTGTTATTATGACAAAGAATTGATAATTATTTACCATTGTATCCAGGTGATCTTATGAGATGAATGATCATTACGTATACAGTAAATAATAGAAAACAAAAAGAGTTATATCAGTTTCATCAAATTGTATTTCATATACAGGCCCTAAAATTCCTAATTTTTTTTCAGTTTTGCTAAAATTCCTAAAAAATGTAAAATTCAAGGGGAAATCCTAAAAAAGCCCTTATTTTTCATGTCAATTCCTACTTTTTTATCAGTCTTGAAAAATCAAAATGCATTCATACAAAATGTGTGTTATTAACGTAGATTGCAGTTCTTATTCAGATAATGCTGATGCAGTGAAAGGCAGTTGACCTGTGGATCCATGTGTCAAGCTTGTTTATTGGTTGTGACTTTGTGATAAAGA
>NC_079165.1:46310568-46335568 GCF_947568905.1 Ostrea edulis
GGTATCTAAACATTTATTGCTATGGTTATAAATTGTTCTTAGACAGTTGTATCAAAAAAGGAATTGTAACTTGTATATTAACAAGCAATTTTCTAAAATTTGTGTTTTCACATATTGATAATATGGATAGTGTACTCATGAATTTACATTTTGATTGTAGGTAGTTGGTAAAGCAATTAAAGAACTAGGATTATTGTCACCACATGTCTCAGAAAGCCAGGTTTCTGTAAGAACAAAGCTGACATCATTGCCTAGATCCAGAGGTATTTTTAAAATGCTCATTCTCAGCACATTTCAAAATTGTTCTTAAAGATGTACTTTCAAAAGTTGAACTGTTCAAGAAGTTTGAGAATAGTTCTAGAACACAAGAACAAATTTTCGCTGGGGAATTCTTGGAATTGAGTGTTAATATTGTTAACTCTAGTATTCCAATATTCAAGAAATAGGCGAATGAGACTGTGGCTAAACTTAGGGTGTGCTTCCTCCCAGTTTAGGAGGAATACGGCATTGTTGAATAGGATTTTGTAGGATGACTTTGGCCCTTAATGTTTTTGGAATGAGGTCCTGTTGTTGGCATTTTTTCAGGTATGAGGCATATGGTTTTTTGTCCTTAAAGGAGTTTGATATAGAGTTTTCTTAGTGTTCTAAAAATGGTTACATTTTTAGCCAAGTTGCGTAGCAAATCTCGACTTTTAAATTGGCGAAGGATGGGCATCCAGTCGGGCGGTTGGTGTCCATGCACAATTAGCTTGTCCGGTCTCTAACTTTCATACTTTTTGGTGCATCTTTGTGAGACTTATCTAACATGATCACATCCAAAAGAGGAAGGTTCCTATTTATTTTGAGGTCAAAGGTCAAGGACACTTTGTCACTAAATGCCATAGATTTGAGCTTGTCCGGTCTCTAACTTTCATACTACTAGAGGCATCTTTGTGAAACTTACATAACATAATCACGTCCAAAAGACGAAGAACCTATTTATTTTGAGGTCAAAGGGTCATTTTGTCACTACATGCCATAGATTTGAGCTTGTCTGGTCTCTAACTTTCATACTACTTGGTGCGTCTTTGTCAGACTTGCATATTTTGATCACATCCAAAAGAGGAAGGTTCCTATTTATTTTGAGGTCCAAAGGTCAAGGTCTCTTTTTCACTATATACTGTAGATTTGAGCTTGCCTCTAACTTTTATACATGTACTTGCTAGTGCATGTTTATCAGACTTGAAATCCTGATGACATTCAAGATTCATGTTGCTTTTGAAATCCAAAGGTCAAGGTCATTATCACACTAAATACCTATTGCGGCCATTCAAAGCTTCATACTTATAAACTATATTAAATATGTGCATGTTTTTACTTCGTGAATGCAAGAAAGCGTGCATAATTTTCCAAACTGCAACTCGGCCATTCGCATCTTTGATGCGTTTTAGTGATTTTCTTCAGATATTTTTGGATCTCAGAAGATCCACCTGGAATTTTTTCGCTCTGCTGTTTCCAGTTGATGTTTGTCTAGAAGTTTATCTAAAGTTTCCGGATAATCTATGTATGTTCTTGTCAGAGTAATATGAATTGTGGAATGTTGGAGGGTGTGTGTGTAATATATGTGTTGTTAATGATGTCTGGGTTGGATGATTCCCTCACTATCTCGTTAGGGGGTCCTTAAAGCTTAGGATTAGAGGTGGGGGTCATAATGTATAGTGCTGATTGGTATGGTGGATGACAAATGGTATGCAAAGATCCCAGTAACAATGTAAATATACTTTCAAAGAGCTTTAAATTGTGAAAGATTCTTACAAGTGGAGACCACCTATTCTACCACAGTTATTACAAAGATCAAAGGAATACCAGTCATTAGTCTGCGATATACCTTCATACATGATAACCGATTATGAGAAAATTGATACACATCTCACTTGCACTTTGTGTTTTGCTAATGCTAATACAACAATAAAGTCGATTACTGATAATTATGTATCTTATTTTTATGCCCCCCCCCCCCCCCCCTTCAAAGAAGAGGGGCATATTGCTTTGCATCTGTCAGTCGGTCGGTAGACCACATGTTGTCCACTCAAAACCTTGAGAACCATTCTCTTCATCGTAATGATATTTCATATGTGGGTTGGTTACAAGTAGAAGAGGGGCCCTATTGATTAAAAGGTCAATGGTCAAAGGTTAATCTACTCTGGACATAGGAAGATGCTGTCCACTCAATGTCTTGACAAACCTTTCCTTGACAGACATTAAATTGTGAGGAGTAGATGACCCCTATTGATTTTGAGGTCACATGGTCAAGGGTCAAACTTGACATAGGTAAATACTGTCCGCTTAATATCTCGAGAACCCTTTGCTCTTAAGACATCAAACTTGGTACACTGGTACATCGTAAGGAGTAGATGTTCCCTATTGATTTTGAGGTTATATAGTCAAAGGTTAAGGGTCAAATTGGACATAGGAATATATCATCTCATATATTTTAAGAAGAATTTTCTTGATTGACACCAAATTTGGTACATTGGTACAGCATAAGGAGTAGATGATCCCTATTGAATTTTAGGTCACATGGTCAATCCACTCTGGACATAGGAAGATATTATCCGCTCAATATCTTGAATTGTTTTAGCACTGCTATCAATTAAATGATGCATGTTCAGTTCAATTTTGCACCATGGGGGGTATACAGTAAAACTGATATAGCGAATTTCTGCGTACACTATGTAAAAATTCGCTATAAGCGTAATTCGCTATACGTTTATAGCGAATTCATAATTAAAATATAACGAATTCGTTAAAAAACTGATTTGTTCTACATGTATATCAGTTGCATAAGAAAGCAGCAATCGATATACTTGAGTTTGTATTGTCTCTAAGAAAAATTAAGCCTATGTATTTTTGAGAAAAAAAAGTTTGTACAAGATATATACACACTGATTTATATATGATAATTTATCTTTAGGGATTGTTAAGTCACGCAAGAACATGTCGAAAGAAAAATATCTACAAAATTATGTGCAATACATACAAACAGTCTATCGCAGTTTTCATTTACTTGTTGCTTTACACAAGTAAATGAGTGTACGATATAATAAATGCAATCAAACTTCAAATTTGATTAACGAGAATAGTAAACGATATCGACAATATATTTGCTAAATGTATGTGTAAATATTGTTTTGCGTTAACAAGCTCTTTTGAAAAAATACAAAAGAAATTTTGTAATAAGCGATTGTTAAAATTCACGAGTTTAAAATGAAAAAAATAATTCGTTATAAAAGGTGATTTTTACGTTCATTTTTAATTCAAGGGGAATATGAATTTACTTCGTTATATCCGTAAATTCGCTATATCCGTGTTCGTTATAAACGCAGATTTCAAATAGAATATATAAAGAATTTGCCAGGGAAATTGATTTCACTTCGCTATAGCCGTAAGTTCGCTATATCTGTGTTCGCTATATTCGAGTTTTACTGTATATGTTTTACAAACATTTCTTGTTTACTATCATATGTTCACAACACTGTTCCTTGTTTGAAGCACACATACATATAGGTGAATGTTATGTACCGTAAGTCCTAATTTTCCACATTAAAGATGATCCCTAAAAGTGTTTTATAAAAAAAAGTATGGAAAATGGAAGAGGAGACATCAGTTTTAGTGTGCTAAAACAATTCTTCCTAGTTTAATTTTATAATTATAAAAATTAATCAATATATATTGCAAAACTAATTTATAAATGACTGAAGAACATTTACCATTCAGTATAAATCAATCGTCTGCATTCTGAGATTGATACACATGTAAACAAACATGTCAATGCACACACAGCCATTTTTCTGGGACTGTATACAGGCTGTCCAGCGGCCCTAAAATTCCTAAAAATTTCTAATTTTTTTCAGTTTTGCTAAAATTCCTAAAAAAATGTAAAATTCAAGGGGAAATCCTAAAAAAGCCCTTATTTTTCATGTCAATTCCTACTTTTTTATCAGTCTTGAAAAATCAAAATGCATTCATACAAAATGTGTGTTATTAACGTAGATTGCAGTTCTTATTCAGATAATGCTGATGCAGTGAAAGGCAGTTGACCTGTGGATCCATGTGTCAAGCTTGTTTATTGGTTATAGCCAATAATAGCTGAGACCATGGAACACTGGAATACGCCCTTCCTGTACTTACATCTTATTTGTGTGTCATGTGAGTTTCTTTATTGTCAAATTTGACAAGGGAAGTCCTTTTAGATAATTAAAACTTCCGCAATTTGGTTAAAAATTCCTAATTTTAGCCCTAATTTTTTAAAATTTTACCCCTAAAATTTGCCCTTATTTTTTGTCCAAGGGTGCTGGACAGCCTGTATATATTCAAAGCATATGATACAATCAGTCAACATCAAACTAGATCCTTGATATATTTTTCAAAATAGATCTTGTATATCCTAAGATCTCATCTTCTTTTTGTCAGCAAACGGTCCGTTTCGGAAAATGCCATGATGACACGGTGACCTAATTCGTAGCTGTATAGGTAAACGATCTGCTGTATATTTCTGGGCTGTAGTAGAATAGAAATAAAGATCTTGTTTTCAAAACGCCTCGGCATTTATATTTCAAACAACATTTTGAGACTGAGGTGGTTATCCTGCAATAGACACGAAAACGCGATCTTTATTTCTAATTAAAGTATTCAATAGGGTCTGGATCCAAAGTATAAACTACAGTAAAACTCGAATATAGCGAACACGGAGATAGCGAAATTACAGCTATAGCGAAGTGAAAATGGTTTCCCCTGCAAATTCTTTATATATTCTATATAAAAATCTGCGTTTATAACAAACACGGATGTAGTGAATTTACGGATATAACGAAGTAAATTTCTATTACCCTTGAATTAAAAATGAACATAAAAATCACCTTTTATAACGAATTCATTTTTTCCATTTTAAACTCTTTGGAATTTTAACAATCGTTTTCCATTGACATAAAGGATCCACACTTATTACAAAATTTCTGTTTGTATTTTTTCCAAAAATGTTGTTAACGCAAAACAATACTTACACATACGTTTAGGAAATATATTGTCGGTATTGTTTACTATTCTCGTTAATTATCCCCTCGCGTAACTAGTTGCAGAGGGGATATAGCATCGCTACTGTCCGTGTGTGTGTGTCCATTACAGCTTGTGGGTAAGATTTAAAGAGAACCTTTGCACTAACGATTCTCAGCCTTCGCATACATATGTGGCATTGTAAAAAGACGAACGCTATTCATTTTCAAGTTAATCGGTGAAATATTTCTTAAAATATAGCGTCTTTACTACCTAAAAACCATGAAATTTTATGTACGAGTTGACAATACTCACTTCCGGTTAATTCAAACTGGTACCCTGTCAAGTTACGATTCTGGTCGCTTCGGTTGCACCAATTAACAGGGAATCAGTTTAAAGAAAACGAGACAGCTTACGTCTGCTGCAGGTAAGTTTGTGCATTGTCATATTAGGCCTAGTGCACGTTGGCGTGCACAAAGACAGTCTGTAGGAATTAAAAGCGCTATCTCTGACACTGAGTAATTAAAATAATTTGATGAACGTCACGGTTTCATTACCAGATTACCCCACGTGTTTACAATACAGAATTAATTCAGATTACCACACGTGTCTGTTTACAGAATTAATAGAAATAATTCTTGAGGCGTACGTAATTTTTGAAAGCTATAAAGATATTTCACAAGCTTCGTCGACCTGTCAACACCGGTATATTGTCTTTTTACATAACGAAAAAATATTGCTTCCGTGGGAATTTTCTGAGTTCATGCATTCTGCATACAACAACTGTGAGGTATAATATTCAGGTAAGTAAATTACTGAAATTTAGTGCATACATGATGTGTTTCTGTTAGGAATAAGGGAAACTGCCCAACCACGTATGTATATGCCCCCCCCCCCGCAAGATAATATGCACCTTGATAGGTTTATTAAAAGTGCGCCATATTAATTATCCCACCCCACCACCACCACCACCTAATGATGTTAGAGGTATCTGAATTTTAATTTTAATCAATAATAAATGGCTATATATATTTAACAAAAACCTATATATGAATATATAGAATGGGAAGAATAAGGGAAACTGCACAATCACATATCCTCTCCACCCCCCCCCCCCTCCCCCCCCCCCCCCCCCCCCCACACACACACCCCCTAAATGATATGCACCTTGATAGGTTTATTAAAAATGCCATGTTAATTATACCACCACCACCACCAAATGATAATAGAGGTATCTGAATTTTGATAAATAGCTCTACAGTATAATTTGTCTAAACCAGTTGTGTGTGGTTCCAAAGAAATTGGCCGGTTTACATAGAGTATGGAGTGCAGAATGTTGAGAAGTATGAGAGTTGCTTCCCTTGTATTCGCTGTCTATTATGCATACAGGTGTAATGATTACTAACGTTTTATTATATCACAAACGAATTCAAAATGTGAGACTATAAATGTCAGTGTTTCATCGTCGTGGTCTTTTGAAAAGTTTCAATTTTTATTTAACGGTATAAAAATCTGGGAATTATTATATATATATATGTATGTATATATATATATATATATATATATATATATATATATTATCATTATATTGGCCTCATTCCTCATTTATGCCTTGATAATGCATGCATATGTTCATGATATTTCCTGCCGCAAGGGGATGCTCCGCTTAGCGGTGCCCTTGTTAAATTGAAGTTTGATTCCACTTATTTTATCGTACACTCCTTTATTTGTGTAAAGCAAGAAGTAAATGACAATTGCAATAAACTGTATATGTATGTATTGCGCAAAATTTTGTTGACATTTCTCTCGAGACATGTTTTTGCATGACTTAATAATCCATCAAGATAAATTATCATATACAAATCATGTGTATATTTCTTGTATAAAAATATTTCTTCTCGAAAATATATAGGCTTCATTTCACATAAAGACAATACAAACGCAAGTATATCGATTACTGCTTTTTTATATAACTGGTATACATGTAGAACAAATCAGTTTTATAACAAATTCGTTGTATTTGAATTATGAATTCGCTATAAACGTATAGCAAATTACGCTTATAGCGAATTTTTATAGAGGGTCCCCAGAAATTCGCTATATCAGAGTTTTACTGTATATTGTACTCTGACATTGAATTGAAACTTGCTACATGTGTGTGATGTGTACTGGCAATGAAACTTACTACTTGTGTGTGATGTGTACAGTAGCATTGAAACTCATTATATGTGTGTGATGAATGTGTACTGGCAATGAAACTCACAACATGTGTGTGATTAAAGTGCTGTAAATGAAACTGATTGTATGTGTATGATAAATGTGTACTGGTAATGATACTCGATCATTACATGTGTGTGATAAATGTGTACTGGTAATGATACTCGATCATTACATGTGTGTGATAAATGTGTACTGGTAATGATACTCGATCATTACATGTGTGTGATAAATGTGTACTGGTAATGATACTCGATCATTACATGTGTGTGATAAATGTGTACTGGTAATGATACTCGATCATTACATGTGTGTGATAAATGTGTACTGGTAATGATACTCGATCATTACATGTGTGTGATAAATGTGTACTGGTAATGATACT
Organism: Ostrea edulis; assembly: GCF_947568905.1. NCBI lineage: Eukaryota > Metazoa > Mollusca > Bivalvia > Ostreida > Ostreidae > Ostrea > Ostrea edulis. Next base: position 46,318,202 of record NC_079165.1, read on the forward strand.
CGATCATTACATGTGTGTGATAAATGTGTACTCCGGCATTGAAATGTGATAAGTGTACTATGGCAATGAAACTCATTACATTTGTGCAATGTTCAACCTTGCTGTCAGTCAAAGACCGACAAATAATCGGGTATCGATAAATTAAAAATATTGTGTCAGAGTCTGGGGGGGGGGGGGGGGGGGGGGGGGGGGGGGGGGCTAAAAATCATGGGCAAGTTATGCTTGAACATGAAAAATATTTCATGTGCCTCTGAATACTGTAGTTCATATTTTACCAAAAAATCATCTCATCATACACAATTAATATTTTGTTGTATCTGATTTTGTAGTGAACAGAAGCCAATGTAGTTTAGAAGTAATATAACAGTAGTACCAAAGAAATTTTAAAATTGTAATAGATCAAGAAGTCTGAAGTTTTTAAAAGCCACACATAAAATCAATTTATCCCCAGTTCACTGTGAAGATTGACAAAAAATTCCAGTCTAAATATTTAGTATGATAGTATAGATTAAAAAGCATTTCCTATATTTCCAATTTTCCACAAATACAGTATGAACATTATATTTTGAACCTGTTGACATTTTTAAGCTACAGAAATCGAAACATACAACCAACTCAGTTGTTGTGGAAAAGGATATGTATGCTGTACTGGTGTAGTCTTGGGGAAAACAGAGACCTCGAAATACACGCAAGTATTTTTTATATATTTATTTTTCATGGGATTTCTCATGGATCATCAAGAATACTCATTGATTTAATAGTCATATGAGAGATCATAATTCTTGTGGTTTTTCATCAGATGGTAATGTACATGATGGTGAGTAATTTTGACCATATGTCAATTTGTTACGAGTTGAAATATACACCTACATTTTAAAGTAAATTTTTAGGTCACCTGAGTCACTCGGGTGACCTATTGCCGTTGGTCTTCATTTGTCATCGTGTGTATGTGCATTGTCATCGTTTGTTAACAATTTATATTTTCAACTTCTTGAAAACTACTACCGGTAGGCCAATTGTTACCATTTTTGGTTTAATTACCATATTTTGCTGAATATAATACGCAGTGGTGTTTAATACGCACCCCCCACTTTGAGCCTAAAAGTTGGTGAAAAAACGCACTTCGGGTGTATAATACGCATCAAAAATTTTGACCAAGCGGTAATCTTTATTTTATACTTAGTGTTAATTTTCACTGAATATTTTTGCAGAAATAATGAATTCTAAACAACGCACAATAATTTGCAAACTTTTTGAGATGAGGTCTACATCGCGGTAATCTTCAATGAGAATCTTCAGGGAAATATCAACCCGGACAAGCCTGTTCATTTCAGCAAAGCACGAGATTTTGTAGCATTAAAGTCTTAACTGACTGTTGAAACTTAAAATCAATCAAATAGCCGATGTTATAAAAATAAAATTAAACAATTAAACTATCACTTATTTTACTGTAATCCTCACACCATGGTAGGTACAAAGATGCAAATTATCAACTCCTCGTTAACTACGATGACTATTAAAATGTGTGAAAAAAAATTTTGTTAGGTATTTCTTTACCCGGAGGGGGTATCTAACAAAAGCACAGTGTACACAACACTGCATGGCTTCGTAAAACACACGCTCGCGCTCTGGGCACCCTCTCAGTAATTATTTCTTTTACGCAAGAATAGTTATTTCAAAGATTCAAATTAGTATTTCATTAAAAATTAGGCCTATTCATAAAACTTACAGTAAACCAACTTTTAGCAAGTGACAAAATTATTTTCCAACAATTTTAGCACGTGACAAGGCATTATTGTGTACACATGCTTTCAATAATGGCGGCATGCGATGTAATGAATAGTCAGATCCAATGCAATTTGATTGGCTGTTTGTTTCATGATAATTGAATTATTTAGATATTGTAAGTATATATATCACATTTTCTGCAATTTTACGTTTCTGTAGTAATTTTCTAGAGGTCGAATTTTCTAGTTAATAAATAGGTGAACGTGAAAAGGCGTACAGTATCCGAAGCCTTGGTCTTTGAGTGAAATATTACACTACTTTTAAATTGCCGAGTTTCATCTGGAAAAAAGGGTCAAAAACCTATTGTGGTATATAATACGCACCCCTTTCTGGCACAAAAAATTCTCTAAAAAAAAGTGCGTATTATATTCGGCAAAATACGGTAGATTGAGCTTCTTTGGGATAAGAGGTATATAAATTGTGAAAGTTACAATCTTAGCTCCCCCAGGACCGTGGGTAGGACCAAAACTGCAAAAAATGTCAAATTTTCAAAAATCATTTCTATTCCCTCACTGGTTGGGGGAAAAAACCCAAATGTATGGTTATGATGTCCATGAAGATCTCTACCTAAATTGTGAAAATCATGATCCCTGGGTTAGAGGTTTAGGCCCTAGAGTAGGGCCAATAATGGCTCTTTAGTGAAAATGTACTAAATCTTAGAAAATCTTCTTCTCTACTCTCAGACGTATGTGAAAAACTGATGCATGATTATGATGTTCTTGAAGCTTTCTACCTAAATTGTGAAATTCATGACCTCAGTTGGGTCAGGGATTCACTTTAAAATGCTTCAAACTTCATCTGAAATTCCGTATATTGTAATTAAATGGGAATTGTATGTATGCATATTTAGAAGATCATAAAGCTGTGCACAGAAGACTCCAGAATGAGGCTTAAATGCAAAGATGAGACTTGTATGGGATATTGTACTCAGGTGACTGTTAAGGCCTGTGGGCCTCTTGTTAAAGATTTCAATATAAAAAATGAAGTAAGTCCAAAAATAGCAAATAAAAATCAATGCATGTACATAAATGCACACAAGTGCGTGTGTTTCAGCATTTTTACACGCCCATCAAAGACAGCACACATTATGGTATGGTGTTCATGTCCGTTTCAAAGGGTAGATAATCACAAAAATGCAAAAATAGGGTGGGGTCATTTAAAAATCTTCTCAACAAGAACCACTGGACCAGAAGAGCTAACATTTACTTGAAAGCTTCCTGACATAGAGCAGATTCAAGTTTGTTAAAATCATGGCCCCTGGGGGTAATTTGGGACCACAATAGGGGATCAAAGTTTTACATACAAATTTATAGTGAAAATATTTAAAGATCTTTTTGTGAAGAACCACTGGGCCAGAAAAGTTTACATTTACATGAAAGCTTCCTGTCATAGTGTAGATTCAAGTTTGTTAAAATCATGCCCTGGGGTAGGTTGGGGCCACAATAGGGAATCAAAAGTTTTACATACAAATATATAGGGAAAATCTTTTAAAAATCTTCTCAACAACTACTGGGCCAGAGAAGTTTATATTTGGGCCAGAAAAGCTTAAATTTACATGAAAGCTTCCTGACATAATGCAGATTCAAGTTTGTTAAAATTATGGCCCCCAGGGGTAGGCTAGGGCCACAATAAGGGATCAACGTTTTGCATACAAATATATAGGGAAAATCTTCAAAAATCTTCTCAAAAACTACTAGGTGAGGAAAGTGGAAATTTACATGAAAGCTTCCTGACATAGTGCAGATTCAAGTTTGTTAAAATCATGGCCCCCAGGGGGTAAGATAGGGTGACAATAGGGGATCAAAGTTTTACATACAATTATATAGGAAAAATCTTTAAAAATCTTCTTCTCAAAAACTACTTGGCCAGGAAAGTGGAAATTTACATGAAAGCTTTCTAACATAGTGCAGATTCAAGTTTGTGAAAATCATGACACCCTGGGAGTAAGATGAGGCAACAATAGGGGATCAAAGTTTTACATACAAATATATAGGGAAAATCTTGAAAAATCTTCCTTCTCACCAACCACTTAACCAGAAAAGCTGAGATTTACATAAAAGCATCCTGACATAGTGCAGATTCAAGTTTGTTATACTTATGTCCCCTGGGGTTAGGATTGGGCCACAATATGGGATCAAAGTTTTACATAACTAATAAATAGAAAAAAATCTTTAAAAATTTTCTCCTTAAGAACCATTGATTGGACTTTTAAATTCCACCCTCCTGTGATGTCATTAGATTTTGCAAAATCAATGATTTATTTAGATTTATGCATGATAGGAACATAAATTTTGTTGGAGTATTTTTCTATAGTTATTGTTAAAAATCTTGTTAAAAATAATATTTCAAAAGTCTAAGTTATAGATGAATAATCAATGATACGTTTCAAAATTTTGAATCCAAGGGCAATAAGTCTGTTTCTATTGATTTCTTTATCAAGTCTATTATGCGATGATTTCCTTTATTTTTTACATACATTTTGTATATTTTTGTGAAGATACAGTTTCATGAAATTGTTATGAATGCTACTATATCGTCATAACCAGCTTTTATGAGATTTTGATAATGCTGTTTAATGAAAATTGCAATTTTATGACGCTGACATATGATTCTGATTATGTACGTCTCACATCTTAAGAAGTGTGATGACCTATGCATTTTATTTGATAATTTGTTAGTTTTAACTCTAATGAATGGAAATAAATACACAATTTAAACTTGTATCAGATAAAACTGTGAGTATGGAGTTACCTTAAGAAGTTTACATTTGCACACAAGCTTCCTGACATAGTGCAGATTGAAGTTTGTAAATATCATGGTCCCTCAGGGGTAAGATGGGGCCACACTAGGGGATCAAAATTTTACATAAAAATATATAGGGAAAATCATTAAAGATCTTCTTGAAAAATCACTGGCCCGAAAAGTTTACATTTACATGAAAGCTTCGTGACATGGTGCAGATTCATTTTTGTTAAAAAAAAACAAAAACAAAAAAAAAAACAAAAAAAAAAAACATGGCCCCCGGGAGTAGGTTGGGGCCACAATAGGGATCAAAGTTTGACGTGTGAATTTAAATTATAGGAAAAACCTTTTAATATGACCCTAGGTGACTCAGGTGAGCCATATGGCCCATGGGCCTCTTGTTGGGTCATGTCACCTTGTCTTTCTGTCTGTATGTCATCATCTTTGTTATTATGAACACTTTCTTTGTGACACTATAACTCAAACAGTTTTCATTGTACAGTTTTCGAATTTTATAGAGAAATAATTTACAATAAGAGGAAGACACCTATAGGTTTTGGGGTCATGTCATTTTGTCTGTCTGTATGTATGTATGTATGTCATCAGCTTTCTTATTATGACTATCTATTTACCAGTGTCTAAGGGAGATAATTCAATTTGAATTATGATATATTGTATTGATATAGAAAATTTACAAGAAGTAACTCTACAACATTGTGTATGTGTATATTTCTTTGGTTTTGTTTTATTGTGATATAAAAAATGCTTGATGTTACATGTATATTAAATTAAATGTACTTCATTCCCAGTCTACAACTCGAGATCAGGATCGGAATACGAAATTAAAGGACCTTCCCACTTTAGCTCTGACATATGGCCCCCAACGATTTAGTAAAACATCAAAGTTTGAATTTTGCCACTTACAATGCCCAAAGATGTTCATGAATACCTTAACTTACAGGTTTGGTATTTTATTTTACTGAAAAATTCGTTAACATTAAGAGCCACGCCGTCTTTTGAAGTCAGGGTTGTCTGTTTTTGTTAAATCTCTATTAATATTCATCAAATGACTGGTTTTTAAAGCCTTTGTTTATGTTGAACACAAGATTGTCCAAACTTTTCCTTTCTGTTGTAATAAAGGAAATTATATCTAAACGGCAAGACCGGACAATCTCGTGTCGGTGATGAAATTCATAAAAATCTGCGAAAACTACACGTTTTCTTTCTACCTCATTTACCTGTCTTGACCCATCTTGACCTGCTGAATATCAAATCAGCCGCATGATAATCTTTGCCACGCTAATGCTCAAAATACTTGTCAAGCCATACGATATTGTCGACTACATCTATACATAACCAAATAGGGGAGACTGGGTAGGGAGCAGCCCCTTCCTCTTCCTGTCGCTACGTCCCTGTGTTATTTTGGATTTTGATGGACAAAAAATGTACATTTCAACAATCTCTCTCTCAATGTCAGGTATTCAGTCTATTTTATCCGCTTAAAGCTGTATGATCCGAAGTTTGTGTATCAAAGTGGTTAATTTCCCCTTGAAAACAGCATAATTATGAAAGAAAACATTTATAAAGTAAATATATCTAGAGAGTATGCCTATCGTTAGGCTTCTATAAATTGCCCCACGTGCGTCAGGGGATTTTAACAAGTTCAAGTTGTATAAATTGCACATTGTTGTGGGATTTAGATATCATGAATAAAGGAAAGCCGTATCAATTCGGGTAATAATTTTATAGTTTACACTTTACAGTCTGAGGGTAACCATTTAAAATGTAGTTTTCTACCCTTATCTTCCATAGATAAATCTTTTTTTCTTTCAAAAAAGGGGTGGTAAAAAGGGACCACAAGCTACAGCTAAAGTGGGGAGGTCCTTTCTGATATTCGGTTGCAAAGTGGAACTGCTTCATTGAATTATGTACTAATTGTTAAAGAACTGTTCCTTTTAATAAAGAAAGTCACAAAATAGATACAAAATGAGTGTACCTTATTCATTACTGTTACCGAACTTTCGTAAGTGAAAATCTCTAAAATGGCATATTTCACTGCTTGTTGACGGTAAGGTCAGCATTTTCTACGGGAGTATTTTGATATTTGCATGCTTATGAAATTTTTTAGCGCATATATGGTATGTGACATTGTGTCTGCTAGGAATAAGGGAAACTGTTTGTAAAGACATATTCTATAGATTTCTATTTTTAAAATTGTAGAACACTTCCGTCAAATGTGTTTGGAAACGCTTAGACCCCCGATGTCAGAATTTCCTTTTCCTAGACATCAATATGTTAAATTCATAATCCTTTTCAAATAGTATGTACCACATTTTGTACTAGTTATCATTTTGAATCTGTTGTGTTTGAGTGGATGAGTGCTTGCCAAACAGAAGTAATTATTTCTCCCCTTCAAAGAAGAGGAGCATATAATTGCTTTGCACCTGTCGGTCGGTCGGTAGACCACATGTTGTCTGCTTAATATCTTGAGAAACTTGATTTTATTGATATTTCATATGTGGGTTGGTTATGAATAGAAGAGAACCTCTATTGTTTTTCAGGTAAAAGGGTCAAGGGTCATTCTACTCTGGACATAGGAATATACTGTCCGCTCAATATCTTGAGAACCCTTTGCTTGACAGACATCAAACGTGTTACACTGGTATATCATCAGGAGAAGTTGACCCCTATAGATTTTGAGGTCACATGGTCAAAGGTCAAGGGTTAAACTGGACAAAGTAATATGTTGTCTCCTATATTTTAAGAACTGTTTGCTTGATTGACACCAAACTTGGTACACTGGTACAGCATAAGGAGTAAATGACCCCTATTGATTTTTAGGTCATATGGTCAATCCACTCTTGACATAGGAAGATATTGTCTGCTCAATATTTTGAATTGGTGATACTACTATCAATTATATGATGCGTGTGTATAACCCTTTTCAATTTTGCACCATGGGGTCATATATGTTTTATAAACATCTGTTGTTTACATTTGCATCAGTCTCTGATAAATATGCTTCATGATTCCTTTTTCACACATTTCTATTCAAATGTATGTTTGAATATTATTAATTCTAACATATATACCAGCCCCATACATTGCTATATCAAATACAGATGTCACTTTCCTCTAATAATCCCCAGCGGGGCCCTTGCTGACCGTGTCAGTTTTCTAGTTATTACAATATTTCGGCAAACTAACTATTAGAATTAATTACTATAAGCATAAGAAAGACCATCGTCGCCAACCACGGTTTTGAGTCCACACATGCTTCCCAAACATTGCTATATCAAATACAGATGTCACTTTCCTCTAATAACCCTCAGCGGGCCTTGATGGAGAGAATCGATTAGAAGCACCCGTGGGTAACCGACGATGAAGAAAGACAAAATCCAGATAATTTTGTATACTTTGGAAACATGCGATGTGTCCTTTAAAAGCAAGGGTTTGTGTTTTTAAAAGAATTCAAATGAAGTTTAAAAGTGTATCAATATTGATGAAACAGTTGATGAAGACCAACAAACCAGAAATTCTTCTTGAGAAAATTGATGAAAGAGCAGCTCAGAAAAACCATCAAAGTGGATGTTGCCCACTTTTTTCCAAGTTATAAGTTAAATCAGCATGAGAATTATTTGCATAAGTAGTTTAGATCAATTTTAAGAAAGAATTTGTGAATTGATTGTACAGGGAGGGAAGGAGGTTACGATGTGTAATTGCTTGCTTTCTCTCTCCAGAGGTCTACTTTGGTTTAGATATTCCATCCATGTATTTTGTCCTTATCAAAGTAGGGGACATAAATTCCTGAATAAGCTTTTTCAAATTATGGACTTTTAGGTTGGGTGGGGCTAAAATCATGATCAAATTTTATATGATGCATGAATATAGGGGGGAAATTTTATCCAGAACAGCAAAGCCATGTTAGTAATATTGATATTAAAGCATCCCTGTGTTGTATGGATTCAAGTTTGGTTAAGCCATGACCTCATGGGGCAAGAGTGGGTTCATGATATGGGGTCAACATTTTGATAGGAATAAAGTGGGTAAAATCTCGTAAGGGCCAAGGTGACTCAGGTGAGCACTGTGCCCATGAGACTCTTGTTTGTCATACCAATCAATAGATTTATCGTGTGAATATCATTTCATTTATCCAATCAAAATTTAGCATAAGTGAAGTCTTCATGATCTAAAGAGCTTCAGTCTTCTGGATTTAGAAGCCATGTCTCATTGATCTTGTCGAGACTTTGATCTCATGTATATTCATTCATCTTGTAAAAGTGTACAGGTTTTGGGAGATGTATTTTTCTTTTTCTTTTTTTTAGTTTGTTACGTTTGATTCTTTTTTCTTTTTTTTTTATCTTATAGCCAGAGTACTCGTTACATTTGCACAGATAAATGTTGTGAAGGAAGTGAGGGAAATCATTTCATTAGAATGCATGTTCCTGGAGCTCTAGAATTTGAGACTATTAGGTAAGAACTGTGAGGTGCCTCTATAGAATTTATTTCCATTATTTATGGTCTGCTTATTCAGGTTATGAATTAATAATATCCATGTGCGCGAGTTTTGAGATGTGTCCGAGTTATTTCCCTTTAAAGAACTCTTGTACATAGTAAAGCAGAAAACAATATGTTTACACAAGAGTGGGACAAATGTATACACAGCAAGTGTGTGTGCAGTTCCATCACTGAATTTGATTGATTCACAAACCAAGTAAGTAATTGGTATTCAAGAAGTAAATAAACATATGAAATGCCAGTTAGTCCCCTACTGGTTTGTAAATTGGATTTATAAAATTTTGTAGGATTGTTTGTCACCATATGAGTTGATCATATTGTGCCGCCATTTTGATTTGACAAATTTTATAGGAGTTATGGGACTTTGTTGAATTTGCACATGCTACAGGTACTATAGGAACTTTTTGTGGACACAACTCCTCATTGATCGCTGTACAGAATTTGTTCAAATTTTGTAGGATTGTTAGTCACAATATGTAGTTGATCATTGTAAAGCTCAATATCGTAAACACCCGGTGTTTGTAGATGATGCTTTATTCAGTATGGTGATCATACAATATGTAGTGAAAAGCTGAAATAACATTGAACAACAAGTATTAACACTTTGAAATAATATTGAGCAAAAGGTATCAACACTTCAATAAAATACAATTGCACAAATCATGGATGTAGATGTTTTCCATACATACAAAATAAATCTTAATTTATGACCATAAATGTGTTCCATAGTTTTCAATTTCAACCATAACTTCCAGATAATTCGTAAGTTCAATTATCAAGTTAAAGAAATGATTGGATATACATCAGACTAATTATAATTACGATGCATCATCAAGTATGTAAAGATTAATACAAAATATCAACATGTAAACGTGACCTGGCCAAGAAATGCCGCGACCGGTTAACTTTAAATCAATGCAGATATTGATCATAAAAATACCCTGTGCATTTAACCATGACTTGTTCATACATAAAAGACATGCAAAATATTGATAAACTTACACTTTGGTAGGCAAAACAAACAACAGTCAGCATGGTGTGAACATAAGCATGTGGTTTCAACAACGGAAATTTGTATGCAATAAGTTGTACGATAGTAATTTCGTGGTAGGTAACATGACCATCATATTCCACTGCAATTTTGATTCTACAAATGTTACAGGAGTTATGGGACTTTTGTGCTTCAACCTTTGGGGGGGGGGGGGGGGGGGGGGGGGGGCAATCTTGTTATACCATGTATTTTCATTGCTTATATATAACCATATTTTGAATTTTACTTGCAAATGTGTCTTTATTTTTGTTCATGATAGTGTAGCATTATAGATCTTACATTTACGCAAAAGCTGCTTTTCATAGTTATATTATCTTCCTTACTGAATATAGGTGCACTATGTCCCACCTTTGAATTCAGAGTAACACTAATTGAACATCCTACACCAAAAAGCTCTTATCTCAAAACTTGCATATCGATCAACTATTAATTTTGAATCGGTGATATCATATTAATTCGAATAGTTATTATCACCTACAGGTGACTCTCGATAACTCGAAGTTCAAGGGACCTTGTTAAAACGTTGAGAAATCGAAATTCGGAAATTGAAGGTCTGCCGGTATGGTGAAGATTTTACAGTAACCGGAAATGTATACCAACAAGATCTTATGATATGTTTTGACATGTTTTCCTTCATATTCGTCAGGTACTTTGATATCAAAATAAAAAAAACTTATTTTGCATTAATAAAAACATTTCAAAGTTTATGTATTTATTTGTTCTTTAATCATGCTTAGATAGGCATACAAAACCAAGTTCCGAGGACGCTTTACTATCGCAAACTAAACAGAACGCAATGTTATGTCGCTTTACCCAAAACAAAAATTCTAACGAATGACTAAAACAATGTTTTAGAGTAACTTTACACAAAGAACAAACTCGAGAAATTTAACAGTCTTTAGATCTCTAAATTATGAATAAAACTTACTCTCTCGTTGTCACGTCAAAACAAATTATAGATTTTATTCATAGTTGGATTATCTATAATTTTAATCATCACGACTCAAAACCCCAGTGCAAGGTGTAGACTGACCAATTAGCCAATTATATACTCAAGTGTGTCACCTCCACAAAGAAGCAGGGACAATGTTTCAACAATGTAAACACCTAATTACCCCTCCAGCATTCAACAAAATCCAGATAAGGCCCAAGCGGAAATTATTACACGCTTGGGTAACGGTGGGTATACGCTACCACCACTTTGAGAGATCGAGAGTGAAAACAACGAAATGTGTTTTACGGGACCCAACTTCACTTCGAGAACTTCGAGAGATCGATAGAAAATTTGCTTTGTTATATAGAGAAAAAAATCGGGACCATGATTTCACTTCGAGAGACCGAGAACTTTGAGAGATGGAAGTTCGAGCCATCAAGAGTCACCTGTATTTGAATATATGATATGTATTCGAGATGATGACACATTCTACTTGACAAAATGGCACCTCTTTGAGGTGTTTCTTTCTGATGCCAGGATGTTCTTTTAAAGTAATGAACTCTGTCTTTAAAATAATGCCAACAACAAGCAAACAGATTATTTAATATACAACATTGAAATACATGCACACTGCAGTGAAGTTCTTTTGCAATTTAGATTTGATGCAGTCTTGTTATCCTTTTATAGGAACGATTTCAAATGCAGGTTTTGTGGACATATTTTGGAAGAGGTTGTGTCTTGCAGGCATTTGTCTGGTAAGATATTACAGTACTGTACATGTTTTTCTACATCTTATGAAGTTGTAGTTGGTAAATGTATCGTGCATTACAGTTGTCAAGGAGAGCAAAATGTGTTTCAGTGAAATAACAAGTACCAAATATTTATCATGCTAATTATGTTTCATCATTAAGTAATTTTACCACTGCAGACAAAATGATAGCAGAAATAATTCCAGAAAAATACCTGAAATACAACAATCTTGCAAGATTCAAGCAGCAGACAGTCGCACTACTGTTGAGAGGTATAGAATTTAATTACTTGTGTAAGATTGATTTCTAAAGAAAACTCCATGCATATATTTGAGTCGGCTCACAAAGCGATTGACACCAAACCTGATACACTGGTATGTAGCATAAGGAGTAGATGACCCCTATTGATTTTTAGGTCACTTGGTCAATCCACTCCAGACATTGGAAGATATTGTCTGCTCAATATTTTGAGTTTGTGATACTACTATCAATCAAATTATGCATGAGTATAACCCTTTTCAATTTTGCACCATGGGGGGCATATGTGTTTTACAAACATCTCTTGTTTGCTACCATTTACAGATCAAATCGCAAAAATTTCCAACCGTAGAAAATACTCATCTGCATTAACAATATGTTTTCAAAATGGCAAGTAACTATTTGTTGATGGAAACCAGAAAGTTTGAAATGGCGACCAAAAATGATTTTTTTTCCATCTTGTAAAAATACTATTAAATCATCGCAAGTATGTAGTTATGAGGCTGTTTGACATGTCGTATATTATTTCACCTGTTTTAACCAAAATTATTATGCCCCCCTTCAAAGAAGAGGGGCATATTGGTTTGCACCTGTCAGTCAGTCGGTAGACCACATGTTGTCCACTCAATATCTTGAGAACCATTCACTTGATGATAATGATATTTCACATGTAGGTTGGTTATGAGTAGAAGAGGACCCCTATTGTTTTTCAGGTCAAAAGGTCAAGGGTCAATCTACTCTGGACATAGGAATATAATGTCCGCTCAATATCTTGAGAACCCTTTGCTTGAAAAACATCAAACTTAACACACTGGTGCATCCTAAGGAGTAGATGACCCCTATTGATTTTGAGGTCATATGGTCAAAGGTCAAGGTTAAAACTGGGCATAGGAATATACTGACCATTCAATGTCTAGAGAACCCTTTGCTTGACAGACATCAAACTTGGTACACCAGTACATCTTCAGAAGAAATTGACCCCTATTGATTTTGAGGTCACATGGTCAAAGGTCAAGGGTCAAACAGGACATTAGAATATACTGTCCACTCAATATCTTGAGAACCCTTTGCTTGACAGACATCAAACTTGGTATACTGGTACATCTTCAGGAGAAGATGAGCCTTATTGATTTTGAGGTCACATGGTCAAAGGTCAAGGGTCAAACTGGACATAAGAATATAATATAATATAATGTCCGCTCAATATCTTGAGAACCCTTTGCTTGACAGACATCAAACTTAGTACACTGGTATATCTTCAGGAGAAGATGACTCCTATTGATTTTGAGGTCACATGATCAAGGGTCAAACTAGACATGGAAATATACTGTCTGCTCAGTATCTTGAGAACCCTTTTCTTGACAGACATCAATCTTGGTACACTGTTACGTCTTCAGGAGAAGATGACCCCTATTTATTTTGAGATCACATGATCAAAGGTCAAGGGCCAAACTGGACATAGGAATATACTGTCCGTTCAATATCTTGAAAACCCTTTGCTTGACAGACATCAAACTTGGTACACTGGTACATCTTCAGGAGAAAATGACCCCTATTGATTTTGAGGTCACATGTTTAAAGGTCAAGAGTCAAACTGGACATTGGAATACAGTGGAGCCTTGTTAATCCGGACACTTTGGTTCCAAGCAAAATCGTCCGAATAAATGAAGCGTCCGGATAATTGAATCACATATTTTCTATCTTTACATAAGTTACCAATATATGCCTACTTTATTGATGCATAGTGAATTAAACACATTCTATCATTGGATTTGACCATTTGCATTAGTAAATAAATTATTATGATGTTAACATTTAGTACATGTATTTCAAAGCACTAAAATTTAATGTACGTGTTCAGTGTATTTGATTGTGCTTACATTGTACATCTATATGAGCCCTACAAATAAATATACAAAACTGTTTATTGTATGCACTAAAACAAATAATGAAGCACTTTATGTAACTATAAGTAAATGAATTATTAGTAACTAACATAATAATTTACACTTCAAACATTTCATCACCTTTTTACTTCTTAATGAGGCCGGTAATTTCCATTTGTTACGATTGACGGCGGTCTGTTAAAACAATCTTCATCGTCCAATGTTGATATAAAAATTTCGTGATTATGTCAGTTGACAACATTCTTTAACCAAAATTCAATCTGCCAGAGTTTATATTTCTTATTCTATAATTATCGAAGACAATATCGGGAGAACAAAAATCATTTAAGTTCATAATATCAAGACCTACTACTGTTTTGATCTAGCCACGCGCACCTATTATTTTCATGATGCGATAATAACGGAACAAAACTCGGGTGAAACTAACATTACGGGTACATACAAAATTTAATTGTCATTTTCCTAAAATGATAATTTTCTCACTTCTACCCAGAGTTTAAAAATTCAAAAGCAATAAAGCTCTACAACATTGTAACAAGAATCAATCGTACACGGGTACATTCTACATGTGTGACATTCTAAACGTTAAAAACTTACTACATATACATGTGCATGAACATACATGGATATTTCACGCCAATCAACAGTATAAAATCCAGAATCTAGAAGTATAATCTACACTCTTTAGATTTGCATAAGCTGATAATCAATTTACGAATCAGTACAATTAATATGTGTAGCAGTTAAAATATTATCATTATGGCATGATGTTTAATTTATTAATACTATTAGGCTATTGATCAAGACTATAAAATAATATGCTACAGATTTAATTACAGGATCCAACACTACACGCAATAAAGATCTTATGTGCGAAAATTGTCAATACAATGTCTCGATCGGCACGTGCTATCTAACTGACATATCATCACACACCACCTAATTAAAGGGAGGTGTTGACAGGGTACCGGTAATCGCTTTAATTAGACAGTTTGGCTTGTTTTCTTTATAATTGACGCCTTGCTAAAATTGTGCCTTTCCTAAACAAAATTACCGTACGGATTAACAGTTCAATTTTCAATGCATAATAACGTTTTGTAGTAAAATGTGACCATCCGGATCCGGAACGCGAATTTCCGGATTAATGATGCAAACTAATGTATAGAAATTCCGTTCCCTAGAAAAATCATCCGGAAGGTGAAGCGTCCGGATTAATGGCGACCGGATTACCAAGGCTCCACTGTATACTGTCTGCTCAACATCTTGAGAACCCTTTGCTTGACAGACATCAAACTTGGTACACTGGTACATCTTCAGGAGAAGATGATCCCTATTGATTTTGAGGTCACATGTTTAAAGGTCAAGGGTCAACCTGGAGATTGGAATAACTGTTCGCTCAGTATCTTGAGAACCCTTTGCTTGACAGACATCAAACTTGGTACAGTGGTGTATATTCAGGAGGAGATGACTCCTATTGATTTTGAGGTCACATGGTCAAAGGTCAAACTGGACATAGTAATATATTGTCCACTCAATATCTTGATAACCCTTTTGCTTGACAGACATCAAACTTAGTACACTGGAGAAAATGACCCATATTGATTTTGGGGTCAAAAGTCAGTTGTTGAACTCGACATAGTAATATATTCTCTCCTATATTTTAAGAATTATTTGCTTGATTGACACCAAACTTGGTACACTGGTACAGCATAAGGAGTAGATGACCCCTATTGATTTTTAGGTCACATGGTCAATTCACTCTTGACATAGGAAGATATTGTCTGCTCAATATTTTGAATTGGTGATACTACTATCAATTAAATGATATGTGTGTATAACCCTTTTCAATTTTGCACAGTGGGGGGCATGTGTTTTACAAACATCTCTTGTTTGATTTTAAATCAGTGTTTACAAACAACCACCTCACTCTGCCATTTCAAATGACAGTCACATGACCAGTTCAAACTTTCAGATCATCGGTGGTTTTATTTGTGTAAAGCTGTGTATTTTGTTACCACAGTACCATGCTGTAAGTTTAATAGAAATAAAAATATCAAATACCTCTTAGTAATTCGTTGTTTTACGTTCTTTCAGCCTTAAGATTAGACAGTTGCGTCTGAGTTAATACATCATGTTGGGTTTCCCCTGACGCGTGAGGCTATTTATAGATGCCTAACAATGTATAATTTATGCATCATCTGGAACACCTTGGACCTTTCACTGAAAAACGCTGTTTTCGGTGAAAGTCCGGAGGTGTTCTGGATGATTTATTGGTACCACACTACATGTATATTTACGTTCTAAAAATCATCTCACTGTTTTCTTTTACATGCAAATGTTTTGAAGTATGTAATTAAGGCAAAGTTAGTTAATAACTTTAAACACCAATTAATCTGCTTGAAAGTAATTGTATACAAAAATAATACATGAACATCGGATCATACAGCTTGAAGAAATTGTTTCACTTCTCAATACTGCAGATGAATTGACAGTAAAGTTGAAGATTGGACAAAAGTATACAATTATTGGAATACTAAGAAATGATTTATACTCTGACAGAATTATCACAGCCATAGAGGTAATCTCTCATCTCTCTCAGTTTTCTCTTATTAGCCCCTACGGGTTTGTAAAAGGGGACTATGGCTTACTTCTCCATCTGTCTGTCCATCCCTCTATTTCTCTGTCCCATTGGTTTTCCAAACTTTTTTCCGTTATGCTTGCGTGGATTCATTTGAAACTTAATTGCAGTGTAGTTTCAGAGTGGCAAACAAGTTCGAATTTCATTAATGTTTCATGGACAAGTTTTCAAGAAATTAATTTTTATATTTTACATTTTTTTAATTCATCTTGATCGGAATTGTGTTCCAAAGGAAATGCAATAACGACATCTGAATAGAGGAAGTAGATGAACCTCGATCGCTGATTTTGTAAAATATTACTTCATTAATTTAAATCTCAAACTCATTCATCGAAAAGGAGCATATCAATGAAAATATATATCAAATCTGTTAATTACAGGAGTATTTTTGTGTAGTCTGTGAGCGAAATCTGATCCGTTGGCATGCATTTCTCAATTTACTACATTCCTGCAATCGTGGGTATTCAAAATAGGTGATATGAAGTAGTATTCAGAAGTCCTTTATAAGTATTGAAAATATAGACATGAATGTTTATATTGGTGTATTGTTTTGAATTCCATTTCCATGATTATTTAAATATTACCCCCACATATTTTGTGCAAAGACTAAGACTATTTCGTCCCTGATAAAAACAACATGCGTAAACTGTATGAACAACAAAACATTAAATTAATTCGACACTGGTAAACATGGTGACTTGGAACCAGTGTATCAGGTCACAGTTCAAGGTCAAACATGAAATGTACATTCTCTCCAATATTAAGTACAGTCATCAATTAGT
>NC_079165.1:46340568-46421043 GCF_947568905.1 Ostrea edulis
CTCAAGAACCACTGAGCCAGAACAGCTGAGATTTATATGAAAGCTTCCTGATATAATGCAGATTCTAAATTGTTAAAATCATGGCCCCTGGGGGGTCGGATGGGGCCACAATAGGGGGTCAAAGTTTTACATACAAATATATAGGAAAAATCTTTAAAAATCTTCTTTTCAAGAACCACTGAGCCAGAAAAGCTGAGATTTATATGAAAGCTTCCTGATATAATGCAAATTCTAAATTGTTAAAATCACGGTCCCCGGGGGTCGGATGGGGCCACAATAGGGGGTCAAAGTTTTACATACAAATATATAGGAAAAATCTTCTTCCCAAGAACCACTGAGCCAGAAAAGCTGAGGTTTATATGAAAGCTTCCTGATATAGTACAGATTCTAAATTGTTAAAATCATGGCCCCCGGGGGTCGGATGGGGCCACAATAGGGGGTCAAAGTTTTACATACAAATATATAGGAAAAATGTTTTCCCCAAGAACCACTGAGCCAGAAGAGCTGAGATTTATATGAAAGCTTCCTGATATAGTACAGATTCTAAATTGTTAAAATCATGGCCCCCGGGGATTGGATGGGGCCACAATAGGGGGTCAAAGTTGGTTTTTTTCGTTGTTTTTTTTTTTTTTTTTGATATAGTGCAGATTCAAGTTTGTTAAAATTATGGACCCCGGGGGATTGGATGGGGCCTCAAGGGGGACATCAAAGTTTTACATACAAATTTATAGGAAAAATCTTTTAAAATCTTCTTCTCAAGAACCACTGAGCCAGAAAAGCTGAGGTTTATATGAAAGCTTCTTGATATAGTGCAGATTATAAATTGTTAAGATCATGGCCCCCGGGGGTCGGATGGGGCCACGATAGGGGGTTAAAGTTTTACATACAAATATATAGGAAAAATCTTTAAAAATCTTCCTCTCAGAACCACTAAGCCAGAAAAGCTGAGATTTATATGAAAGCTTTCTGATATAGTGCAGATTCAGGTTTGTTAAAATCATGCCCCCATCCCCTTGGGGTAGGATGGGGCCACAATAGGGGATCAAAGTTTTACATACAAAATATAGGAAAAATCTTCTTCTCAAAAACCATTGGACCAAAGAAGTTCACATTTACATGAAAGCTTTCTGACATAGTGTAGATTCAAGTTTGCAAAAACCATGGCCTACAGGGGAAGGTTTGGGGCCATAATAGGGACTACGGTTTTACATGCAAATAGATATGGAAAATCTTCTGATATGGACCAAGGTGACTCAGGTGAGCGATGTGGCCCATGGGCCTCTTGTTTGTTTTTTCATTGTTTTTTTTTTTAAATAAAAAAATTGGAGGTGTATTAAATATGCTAATTCCTAAGTATATCTGGTTTTAGTAGGTCCCTGATTTTATTTTTCATTTTTTCTAAAATGATTTATTTAATATACCGGTATGTAATGCGAGATAGCTGTCCATAAGCAAGCCATACTCATTTTCTGCCGACGAATAAAATAGTATCGTACAGTTAGTTTGTCCTAACAGGTAAATAACGGTACTTCACACCGCGGTGGTATAAATCTGCCCCGCGATTAAATCCTGCGGAGGGATAGCGCGGAAAGGATTAACATACCGCGGGGGAAACGCGGTCTAATACGGGATCCCCGATGGCCTTACTGTATTTATTTTGAGGTCAAGGTCACTTTGTCACTAAATGCCATAGATTTGAGCTTGTCCGGTCTCTTACTTTCATACTACTAGGGGCATCTTTGTGAAACTAACATAACATGATCACATCCAAAAGAGGAAGGTTCCTATTTATTTTCAGGTCAAAGGTCAAGGTCTCTTTTTCACTATATACTGTAGACTTGAGCTTTCCTCTAACTTTTATACATGTACTTGCTGGTGCATGTTTATCAGACTTCAAATCCTGATTACATTCAAGATTCATGTTGCTTTTGAAATCCAAAGGTCAAGGTCATGATCACACTAAATAACTTTTGCAGCCATTCAAAGCTTCATACTTATAAACTATATTAAATATGTGCATGTTTTTACTTCGCGAATGCAAGCGTGCATAATTTTCCAAACTGCAACTCGGTCATATATATATGCATCTTTGATGCGTTTTAGCGATTTTTCCTTCTTGTATTTTGTATGCATATTTTGAAAGATTATAAACATGTGCACAAAAGAATCCATATTGAGACTTAAATGCAAATATGGACTATGATACTCAAGTGACTGGTAATTAGGCCCATTTGCCTTTTGTTTAAGGATGGCCTAGTTACAAAAATGAAAGCTTCCTGACATAGTGGAGATTCAAGTTTGTTTAATCTTGACCCCTGAGGTATGTTCAGGCCACAATAGGAGATGAAAGTTATACACACAAATATATAAAGAAAATCTTTAAAAATCTTCTTCTCAAGAACCACTGGGCCATAAGTGAAAGCTTCCTGATTCAGATTTGTTCAGATCATGTCCCTCAAGGGTAGGGTGGGGCCACATTAGGTTGATTGATTGATTGTATCTTGCTTAATGTATCTCTCGAGAATTTTTCACTCATATGGAGATGTCACCCAGACCGGTGAAGGGCTTCAAATTTAGGCCTATGCTCGACACTTATGGCCATTGAGCAGTGAGGGTTCTTTAGTGTGCCACACCTACTTTGACACGAGACATCCTTTTTTAAGGTCATCTTCGAGGACCCATGACATTCACACCTGATGCAGAGCATTTGGTGGATGGAACTTTCACGACTTAGGTCTGTCGCAGGGGATCAAATTTTTTCTATGCAGATATATAGGAAAATCTTCTCCAGAACCACTGGGCTAATTCCAATCAAAGTTGATACAAATCATCCTTAGGTGAAGGGGATTCAAGTTTGTTGAAATGAAGGGTCATGCCCTCTTCAAGGGGAGATAATAAAAAAAATGCAATTTAAAAATGTTCTCAAGAACTACTGGGCTAGAAAAGCTGAAATTTCCTGACAAAGTGGAGATTCAAGTTTTACATGCAAATGTATAGGGAACCAAACTTGGCACAAAGCATCCTTAGATGAAATTTGTAAATATGAAAGGCCATACCTGTCTACAAGGGCATATGATAAATACTGAATTTGTAGTCAAGTTTAAGGATTAAGTTTGATAATTAATTTTTAGTCATTGCCTTTGAAAAGATTTTTCTGAACCAAGCTGCTTGTATGATGATAGTTTTGCTCAAGCATGTTTATTGCTAGGAACTGCTGTTCAGGTGAGTGATGTGGACCATCAGCCTTTTGTTTTTATGTCTCCTCTCTTCCAGGGGGAGACATATTGTTTTTATACTTTCTGTCCGTCTGTCTGTCACAAAATCTTGTGAACGCTTCTTCTATATGACTTATTGGATAGACTTGAAACTTTGTACAATGCTTCATTATATTGATTGCCATTTGTAGATATGCATATTATTTTCCTTAAAGGGACTGATTCATGATTTTCCCCAAAATTTTCTTTTTCACTTTTAATGATCAAAATCTACTGACTAATGTGTTTAAAAGAGTTCATATAAAAATTAAGGTTATACATTATCACAGAATCTCATTTTAGAGAGTTTATTATTTGTTTTGTAAACAAAGATTGTGGTATGTTATTTTTTACAAAATTTTCAAAAGAAATTATTCAAAAGAAGCTTATTATATCTTTCACATTTCAAGCATTTGGGGGGTAAATGTGTCATCTAAAAGTTAAGATTTGTGATAATGCAAAATTAAGATGCTTCATATTACAAAATCAGTATTTCACTTGTTTGTATACATAAAAAGACTCGAGTCTTTGTTTACATAACACAGATTTAAGGCTAAAATATTGCTTTTATATTCTTGCATTCAGAAGGTCAAATTTTGGCTCTCAATATCAAATGAGTTATGTTTTTAATGTTTACCATAAAAAATGAAAAATATTTTTATCAAAAGTCGTGAACCAGTCCCTTTAATTAAAGTTCTGGTGGATTTAAGACAGATGGAAGATGTAAAATAGCTTGTGAACAGTTATCTGATAGATTTGAAATTTTGTACAATGCTTCAATTGCCATTTCCAGATGTGCATATCGTTGAGACAGGAGGATCCAATTATTTTCCTGAACGTTATAGTGGATATAAGAGGGGTGGAGGATGTTAAAATAGCTTGTGAACACTTCTCCTATATGGTTTGAAACTTTGTGCAATGCCGCCTTGCCATTTCTAGATGTACATATTGTCAGGAAAGGAGGATCCAATTGTTATCCTTTAAGGGGCATTAGCTGTGAAACGGATGGCAACCATTTTGATCTCAAAATCTCTCAATGGCATAGGGATATATATTAATGACTAATAAAAACTTATTTCGTACAAAAACAAGAGAAACCTAATAAAATTACATTAGATAACCGCTTTTAATGTAAAGAAATATACAAGGAAGAGTTACTGTCTTGCAAGATAATTATTTAATCATCAAAATTACACATTCATGTTCTTGCTTTTAGGTTAAAAAATGTTTGAAATAATTTAATATTGGTATCATAACTGAAATATATAATATAGAGCAATTTTATTGAATTCAATGTTTGGTGACAAAATGACAGCTAATGCCTCTTTAAAGTTATAGTAGATCTGAGGGGTGGAGGGTGTAAAATAGTTTGTGAACACTTCTCCTATATGGCTTATCTAATAATGTCTATGCTCCTGCTCATGCTTTCTCCTTCATACCATGGAGGAGGTGCGGTTTCATTTGGTGCACTTCCAATTTGGGGAGCTGGGGAGACATTTGTTTTTCATAAAAACAATCTCTAGTTTTAATTTTATTCTTAAAAATCTATGGCCATCAAAAGGATCTATCTTTTTTCTAATGGATATTTCTCTTACAGATTTTTGTCATGGATTTGAAAAATATTAGCAAATAATTTTTCAGTTTTCATAAATATTTTTAATTTAAAACATTGTAACATTTATCTGAGTCTTTTAAGCATGTTTTATTAGATATTCATATCATTCATCAAATCACAGTGAAATTTGGACTCTAGAATCTCTTATTTGCGAACAAAACACCTTTTTAGGTCACCTGAGTATTGCAATCGGTTGTCGTGCATTAACAATTGAACATTTTTAACTTCTTCTTGATAACTACTAGTCTAATTCTTTTCAAATTTGGTATGAAGTATCTTTGGGACAAGGGAAACATAAATTATAAATTTCAGGTCTCCAGCACCCCTGGGGCTTTAGGGGCAGGGCAAAAACTGCCCAAAATTGACCAATTTTCAAAAATCTTCTTCTGAAGAACCGCACACGTGCAAGAAAAACTAAATGCATGGTGGTGGAGAGCAGGAAGGCCTTTACCAAAATTGTAAATTTCATGATCCCCAGGGTAGGGGTTCTGACCCCAGGGTGGGGCCAAACTTGTTATATATAATGTTTATGTGTAAAACACTTAAATAACATCTTCTTTAGTGCTGTTGATACTAAATTGAAACTAAATGGATAGAGTAGGTAGTCTTTTACCAAAATTGTAAATTTGATTTTCCCCAGAGTAAGGGTTTTGACCCCAGGGTGGGGCCAAACTTAGCATATAGTATCTATGTATAA
Organism: Ostrea edulis; assembly: GCF_947568905.1. Classification (NCBI taxonomy): domain Eukaryota; kingdom Metazoa; phylum Mollusca; class Bivalvia; order Ostreida; family Ostreidae; genus Ostrea; species Ostrea edulis. Next base: position 46,346,135 of record NC_079165.1, read on the forward strand.
GTTTGCTGATACTGTATACAATCTAAATGCATACTTAGGAATAGCAGAAAAGGATGTACATATAATGGTGAATTTCAATCGAAACCCAGGGTTATGACTTAAGGATGAGTCCAAATTAGTTATATGTTTTGATGTTTTAATGTTAATACACCTATTATTTAAAGCCTTTCATCAGTGTATGCACTTTTGAAGCCATGCATTGAAGTTTTAAGAACACATCTTGTTTATATTGTTGCTGAACATTAGAATTTAGCTTAGATATTCAGAACAGGAATTTTTTTCTAGATTTCATAGCGCATGGAAGTAGTGATAGTTTTTCACTAGTATTCAGGTGACCGATAAGGCCTGTGGGCCTCTTGTTTATCATTCGAGGGGGGGGGGGGGGGGGAGAGAAATTCATATACATGTAAAATAATTGAGAGCTTGTTTCACTTTTGATAATGAAATCATACTTCATATGAGGTGCTTTAACGAGCCATTAAATAAAATTTTGGTGCAATGAACCACCATAATATTTGTTAACTTTCAGGTGAACAATGTGTTAGAGGTAAGTATAATGAAATTTATTAAATGTCAAACAATTACAGTCAAACTTGTCATAAGTGGTCACCTCTATCAAGCAGTTGCTTGTGTCATATAGTCATTTTATTCTCTCCCAATTAAAAATCCTATATAATATATAACTATTAAGCAGGCACTTGTGTAACTTAGTAAACGGTCATCAGATTTCATAACATACTGCCATTTTCCATGTGTATAGTCGCCATTTTCCGTTTGTATAGTGGGCATTTTCCCTGTGTATAGTGGGCATTTTGAATTGTCATGTAAGTTGCATCATTTTATAAAGAGGCCTACGACCAGGTGTAAGGTCATTAAAAATGCCTAAATATACGACAAATTAAAATGTGGTTGTAAATCTACACCTACTCTTGGGGTAGACACGAACTTAGTCTGAAAGCAATAATTTCAACAATGGTCATTTATACAAGGCCTAGAACAAGAGAACAGGTATATAATGTAGGTCGAATGTTTTAGAAATCATGTATGACATCCACCTTATCAGCAGTATCAGGGGGTGTCCCCTTTTTCTGACAGATTGTGGCCTTATTTGCCATGATAAAATAAATTTACCAATCTAGTGACACTAGTAGTAAAAATACTACAAAGAAGTTGCTTTAAAGCATTGAAGAAAATGAACCTACAGCCCCTCCCCCATTTTGATTTAGAAAATTTAATTTTTCTGTTTTGGTTGTCTAGATATTTTGGACAGACTTGCTACCTCCACCCCTACCCCTGAAATATGATAGTTGATGGTACAGGGGTTTCAACAGTCTCGGTTGAAGTCTGCATTTCGCCAATTCTATGGTCGTTATAACGATCTAGTTCGTCAATACAACCTATCATTGGGTCAAATGCTGTCTTATGTGTCTCATACCGATTGTTAAGCCGTTTTTGGCTCACTGATTTTGACTGCGGATAACTCCATTTACCTGATCAGGATATAGGGCTCACGGCGGGTGTGACCAGTCAACAGGGGATACTTACTCCTCCTAGGCACCTGATCCCACCTCTGGTGTGTCCTGGGGTCCGTGTTTGCCCAACTATCTATTTTGTATTGTTTATAGGAGTTATGAGATTGATCACTGTTCGTTATCTTCACCTTGCATGTATTATGTGCCTATTGTCAGATACCTTACAAAGACTAGAATGATTTAGGCCCTATTAGCTTAATGACTTTGTAATCCATTTAGCATTATAGATATTTAATGATAAACATTGAATGAAATAGCTTTTTCTGCTAAAGCCCACAATTATAACTACATGGAATTTTTTAAAAAATTTCCAGCAAATGTTCTGTTTTGGCTCATGTGTACCGTAGAAGTTGGAGTATGCATTAAACAAAAAGTACTAACCATTGACAAAAACACCCCTAAAATGCAAATGTATATTATTCTATTGTTTTTTTTTATAAGAATCCAGTCAAATTTTCTTTTTTAGGTCACCTGAGTAAACCTATTGCAATTGCTTTTCGTCCGTCCTCATGCGTCGTGCGTTAACAATTGAACATTTTTAACTTCTTCTTGATAACTACCTGTCCGATTCTTTTCAAATTTGATATGAAGCATCATTGGGACAAGGGGGACATAAATTGTAAATTTCAGGACTCCAGCTCCCCTGGGACCCTAGGGGTGGTGCAAAAACTGCCCAAAATTGACCAATTTTCAAAAATCTTCTTCTCAAGAACCACACACATGTAAGAAAAACTAAATGCATAGTGATGTAGAGCAGGAAGGCCTTTACCAAAATTGTAAATTTCATGATCCCCGGGGTAGGGGTTCTGACCCCAAGGCGGGGCCAAACTTGTTATATAGTGTTTATGTGTAAAACACTTAAATAACATCTTCTTTAGTGCTGTTGATACTAAATTGAAACTTAATGGATAGAGCAGGTAGTCTTTTACCAAAATTGTAAATTTGATTTTCCCCAGAGTAAGGGTTTTGACCCCAGGTCGGGGCCAAACTTTGTATATATAGTATTTATGTGTAAGTTTGCTGATACTGTATACAATCTAAATGCATACTTAGGAATAGCAGAAAAGGATATACAAAAAATGGTAAATGAACCCAGGGTTATGAATTTAGGATGAGTCCAAATTAGTCATATATTTTGATGTTTTAATGTTAATACTCCTATTATTTAAAGTCTTTCATCAGTGTATGCACTTTTGAGGACAGTGAAGTTTTAAGAACACATCTTGTTATATACTATTGCTGAACATTAGAATTTAGCTTAGATATTCAGAACAGGAAATTCTTTCTAGATTTCATAGCCCATGGAAGCAGTGATAGTTTTTCACTAGTATTCAGGTGACCGATAAGGCCTGTGGGCCTCTTGTTTTCTTATGTTTTACACTTGGTGAAAATTTCCTGGAGAATGAACAAATAAAGTTATCATTGAACTATATATTAAGCATATATCATAAGTTATTTTTACATAAACCACATTTGGGACCAGAAGAGCTGAAATTTACATTCATGAAAGCTTCCTGACAGAGTGCAGATTCTAGGTTGTTAAAATCATGTTAAGATGGGGCCACAATAGGGGATCAAAGTTTTACATACAAATATATCAGGGAAAATCTTTAAAACCACTGGTCAAGGAAAGTAGAAATTTACATAAAAGCTTCCTGACACAGTGCAGATTCAGATTTGTTCAAATCATGACCCCCAGGGGGGAAGGATGGGGCCACAATACGGGATCAAAGTGTTACATACGAATATGTAGGGAAAATATTTAAATATGGGCCAAGGAGACTCAGGTGAGTGATGTGGCCCATGGGCCTCTTGTACTTGTGTCCATCCATCCATCTGTCACAAAATCTTGTGAATGCTTCTCCTATAATATGGCTTATCGGATAGACTTGAGTTTGTGCAATGCTTCATTGCCATTTGTAGATGTGCATATTGTTGGGACAGGAGGATCCAATTATTTTCCTTAAAGTTTTAGAGGATCTAAGAGGGGTGGAGGGTGTTAAAATAGCTTTCTTGTGAACACTTCTCCTCCTATATGTCCTTTTGACTGCTAATACAAGTTTGACTGTACATAGTATGAATATTCTTCTTTTGAAAGGGAAAGCTGAATTTATTTATAATAAATAATGTAGAAAACAATACCTGCTGAATGAAAGGTGAAGATAACAAACAGTGATCTATCTCATAACTCCTGCAAGCAATACAAAATAGATAGTTGGGCAAACACGGACCCCAGGACACACCAGAGGTGGGATCAGGTGCCTAGGAGGAGTAAGCATCCCCTGTTGACCGGTCACACCCGCCGTGAGCCCTATATCCTGATCAGGTAAATGGAGTTATCCGCAGTCAAAATCAGTGAGCCAAAAACGGCTTAACAATCGGTATGAAACACATAAGACAGCATTTGACCCAATGATAGGTTGTATTGACGAACTAGATCGTTATAACGACCATAGAATTTGCGAAATGCTGACTTCAATCGAGACTGTTGAAAGCCCTGTACTATCAACTTGTTTGTCAGTATAGCTTACCTCGATTTAAAAACTGACTATACGCAGAACAAGCTCGTGCATATCGAATCAGTTGAGATATAAACACTATATGCAGGTGATAATGGAATATTGCTACATAAATATGGGAAGTTGACGATGGACTAGAAACTGAAATCATCCCGTTTGTCATACAGTTGAGTTGTCAGTTTGCCGTTAATGTCTACTTTCAATAAAATATCTAAGTATGAAGCAGAAGTGGACGACTCTGTGGTGTTCTTTATTTCGAGCTCACAGGGATATATCAAATCGACATATGAATGAAAGTTATTATTGTTAATAGACAAAACGTCATCGATATATCAAAATGTCGAATAGAAGGCCACAACGAGAGATTTTTTCTTGTCGCGTAGAAGTTTTTGAATAAATTCTGCTTCATATGAATATAGAAACAGGTCAGCTAACAAAGGAGCACAATTCATGCCCATGGGAATTCCAACAGATTATTGGAAGACCTGATCACCAAAGACCACAAAGATATTGTCAATGAGGAACTCTAGCATATTTTTTATTTCAACTTATTTCAACTGAATATAAATCACCAACTTTCTCAGTGTATAGCATGTACTACTTTATGTGAATTCTTCAAAAATTAATTCATAAAAATGTTTCAAATTTTGGCATGTATGTAAAATATTTTGACCTTGTATGGAAAAAAATATTTTGACTTTGAAACTTTCATCTTTATCATCTCTCCCACTGAGCTTTTGATGATTTTAGAGCAAGATTCATTTGTTTGTCATCTCTCCCACTGAGCTTTTGATGATTTTAGAGCAAGATTCATTTGTTTGTCAATTGGTTGTGTTAATCTTGTATTTTAATCTTGCTTTTACATTATTCTTCCTGTCATTTGTGATTGTTAACACTGTTCATCATTCTGAATCCACAATGGTACGAATTACCACCTAATTTGTACCTAATTAATTGTACCCACGTAGTGAAGTTGCGAAGGGTATAATGTTTTTGATCCATCCGTCAGTCCCTTTTTTGTCAGCGCAACTCCTCTGAGACTGCTAAACGGAAAATTGTGAAACTTTGTAGTTAATAAGGACACACTGTGTAGATGTGCATATTCCCAGGAAATTCTGCTTCAATAATTTTTCTGGGAGATATGCCCCTGTTTAATTTAACAATTCGAACCTGTCTGTTCTGCTCTTGTCAGCGCAACTCCTCTTAGACCACTCAACAGAATTTCGTGAAGCTTTGTAGTTAATAAGGACACATTGTGTAGATGTGCACATTCCCAGAAAATTCTGGTTCAATAATTTTCCTGGGAGTTATGCCCCTTTTGAACTTAGAATTTTGAGTCCATCTGTCCTGTTCTTGCAGTAATGCATAACATTACCATTCATTATGTAAGGCATTGTCAAGCGTGGGGTATGTGAGCTTGTGCACCTCTGCTTTCTTTCATTACTCTAAATTATTATCTTTCCATTATTTTTTTTTCTCAATCTAAAATATATATTTATTTTCATCCCAACCTGATGATGATACAAACTCTCTACACCAGTGTCTGTACTCTTATCAGATTCACTGATGACAAAGCAGCCATGTAATATTCACATTCAAGTAAATTTTTACAGTTGGGGATTGTTTATTTCATAATATAGTGTATCATTTTCATTAAAGATATAGATTATTAATATTTAGTTGTCTTTTTTTGTAGCTTGTAGTATGTTTTTATTTGAGGTTTAGATAACTAATAGTGCCGTGGCCTTTCCAGTGCCCTCTTACACACACATATATGTATGACATATATGTGTAAAGGATATAAGCCAAAAACTGTCCATTTTGTGAGAGAAAGAACTGATCGAGGCCCGTAGGGCCGAGATCAGTTCTTTCTCTCACAGAATGGACAGTTTGAGGCTGATATCCTACTTAAAACATTACATCTTTTGTTCTAAGAATGGACAGTCTTAGGTAAACCCCTTGACAATGATAATTATGAATAAAGCTATTTTTGAATTGTCTGACAATATATAACCAGTCTTGCGTTGAAGTCTGTTTCTTTTGTTCACTTATTGGACAGTGTCAGGTAAGTAGTCTTGTACTGCAGGTTTTATTTTCACTCACTCTTTTGTACTGAGCCATATCAACATGTCGTCCTCTGATGGGGAGAGCATTTTCATTGCACAATCAAAATTTAAGGATTTTAATGAAAGTATTACAAATATTATCTTAATGAGTGTTATATTCTGGATATGGAAGGTGAGAAAGTTATGGAGCCAAATTTTGGTCTGAAAAGCATTGTGTTTTCAAATATTTGGATGAGGAAATAATTAATGCCAGTCAAAAGAACTCAATCCGCCCATCTCGTGAAATGAAATTATTCATGAATAAAGAGAAAATAATAATTCAGAATTAGGATATGCTAATAAAGAAAACATAAAAAAGCGTTGTGAAGAAGTGTTGGATTGTGCCTCTGAATCCAGCGAAATTCAAATACAGTATGGAAATGTGTCTTTCAAATTTAAGATTTGATGCGATATAATAATGGCCAATGGAATAAAAAAAATTGTGAATCTTAAAGTTGAAGCAGAGAATTCTGCTAATGGGAAATATCGTTTTAAGTGTTTCAGTGATTTTTCCGATATCTGTGTTGATTCTTACTTGCAGGGAATTTAAAATTAAATCAATCTCTTTAACAAACGTATTGTCTTTCTCTTATTTTCAGCCTACATGTAGACGTCTAAGTAGTTATTGGGTTTACTTGGCACTGTCCAATAAGTTGACAATTACTGTCCATTTATTTTTAAGAACAGACGGTATCTGTCCATCCTTAAAAATGATGGACAGCAATTGTCAATTTATTGGACACCTATAGGTAACTTTTTCACTACAAGTGGACTTTCTCCTATATAAAAGCCTAAAAGGACAATTTAACAGATTGCGCAACAAAAATGTTTTAGATATATATATATATATATATACACACACACACACACACACACACACAGATGTACTTTATATTTATGTAATATAAAGTTTGATTAAAAGTGGACCTCTATTTAGAGTTATTCCTCTATACACCCACCCTCTACATACACATTGATATTGTGTTGCAATGTATGTTTACATATTTGTATCATATACATTACACATATGGTACATATATACATGTATATCATGGAAGATATTATTCCTCAAGGCAGTGAGGCAGATTATGATAAATATGTACTTATGAATAAATGTGCAAGTCTTGGAGCAATTACCCATAAAATGTGTTATGATTTTGAATCAAGTGGTAAATATTTTATGTTCATTTGAGACTGGGTTGAATAAGAAGATGAATAAATGTCACTTTCACTGAATCCCAGTAGTATGAACATGCATTTTTCTACAGATTTTTGAACAGTTTGTATGTGTGTGTTGTTATTTTTTGTTGTTGTTTTGGGTTGTTTTTTTGGCATAATTTTGATATATTTATAGATTTAACAGGGTTGTGTTTCAGAAAATGCAAGTATACCCAAAAGCATGCAGCTATATTGTAAGTATATTATTGAATACTATTACATAAGTAAGTGTTCTGTATGCAATGCATTACACTGATTTTATGCCCCTGAAAAAGTGGGCATATTGGCTTGCATCTGGGTTTGTCGTTGGACCAACAATCTGCTCAATATCTCATACAAGAATCCTTTACTTGACAGACATACATCAAACTTGGTACTTTGGTACATCTTAAGGAGTAGATGACCCCTATTGATTTTTAGGCCATTGGGTCAAAGGTCAAGAGTCAATCTTCCACGAACATAGCAAGATGTCTGCTCAACATCTTGGGAATCCTTTCCATGACAGACATCAAACTTGATAAACTATGTCTACCTTAGGAGCAGATAACTCCGATTGCTTTTGAGGTCAAGGATCAAACTACTCTGGACATAGGAAGATATTGTCCATTCAATATCTTAGAATCCTTTCCTCAACAGACATCAAACTTGGAATACTTGTAGAGGACATTATTATCTTATATAAATCTTGAGAATCTTTGCTTGACAATCATCAAACTTTGTACACTTTTTTCCCCCAAAGCGGTAGACGACCCCTATTTATTCTGATATCAGGGATCAAACTGAATATAGTAAGATACTGTTTGGTCAGTATCTTAAGAACAGACATAAAACTTGGTACACTGGTTGTCCTTAGTGGTAGATATCCCCTATTTATTATGCCCCCCTTTGAAAAAGGGGGCATATTGTTTTGCACCTGTCGGTCGGTCGGTCTGTAGACCATGTGTTGTCCGCTCAATATCTTGAGAACCATTCACTTGATGATAATGATATTTCATATGTGGGTTATGAGTAGAAGAGGATCCCTATTGTTTTTCAGGTCAAGGGTCAATCTACTCTGGACATAGGAATATAATGTCCGCTCAATATCTTGAGAACCCTTTGCTTGAAAGACATCAAACTTGGCACACTAGTACATCCTAAGGAGTAGATGACCCCTATTGATTTTGAGGTCATATGGTCAAGGGTCAAACTGGACATAGGAATATACTGACCATTCAATGTCTAGAGAACCCTTTGCTTGACAGACATCAAACTTGGTACGCCAGTACATCTTCAGAAGAAGATGACCCCCATTGATTTTGAGGTCACATGGTCAAGGGTCAAACTGGACATAGGAATATACTGTCCGTCAAATATCTCGAGAACCCTTTGCTTGACAGACATCAAACTTGATACACTGGTACATCTTTAAGAGAAGATGACCCCTATTGATTTTGAGGTCACATGGTCAAAGGTCAAGGGTCAAACTTGACATGGGAATATACTGTCTGCTCAGTATCTTGAGAACCCTTTTCTTGACAGACATCAAACTTGGTACACTGATACGACTTCAGGAGAAGACGACCACTATTGATTTTGAGGTCACATGGTCAAAGGTCAAGGGTCACACTAGACAGGAATATACTGTCCGTTCAATATTTTGAGAACCCTTCGCTTGACAGACATCAAACTTGGTACACTGGTACATCTTCAGGAGAAAATTACCCCTATTTATTTTGAGGTCACATGTTTAAAGGTCAAGGGTCAAACTGGACATAGGAATATACTGTCCGTTCAATATCTTGAGAACCCTTTGCTTGACAGACATCAAACGTGGTACACTGGTACGTCTTCAGGAGAAGACGACCCCTATTGATTTTCAGATCACATGGTCAAAGGTCAAACTGGACATTGGAATATACTGTCTGCTCCATATCTTGAGAACCCTTTACTTGACAGACATTAAACTTGGTACACTGGTACATCTTCAGGAGAAGATGACACTTATTGATTTTGAGGTTGTGTGGTCAAAGGTCAAGGGTTAAACTGTACATAGGAATATACTGTCCGCTCAATATCTTGAGAACCCTTTGCTTGACAGACATCAAACTTGGTACACTGGTACATCTTCAGGAGAAGATGACTACTAATTATTTTAAGGTCACATGGTCAAAAGTCAAGGGTCAAATTGGACATAGGAATATACTGTCCGTTCAATATCTTGACAGACATCAAACTTGGTACACTGGTACATCTTCAGGAGTTGATGACCCCTATTGATTTTGAGGTCACATGGTCAATCCACTCTTGACATAGGAAGATATTGTCTGCTCAATATTTTGAATTGATGATACTACTCTCAATTAAATGATGTGTGTGTGTGTATAATCCTTTTTAATTTTGCACCATGGGGGGCATATGTGTTTTACAAACATCTCTTGTTATAATTATGTTTATTAAATATTTCTTGTTTTAAATAATTTTCTTGAAAGGGGGGGGGGGGGGGGGGTATATACTAGAATTGCCTTGTTCATTTCTTTTTAGCTCACCTGAGCTGAAAGCTGAAATGAGGTTTTCTGATTAATTTTTGTCTGGCGTCCAACCATTCATAAACTTTTATTATACCCCCCACAACTTATACTGGAATCGGGTTGTCCGTCCGTAGACGCAATGGTTTCCGGGCTCTAAAGCATTATCCTTTCCACCTACCGTCACCATATCATATATATGGACTACCCATGGGATGAAGATGTTCCCTATTGATTTTCGGGTTCAAAGGTCAAGCGCACTGGACATTGAAGTAGCAATATGGTTTCCAGGCTCTAAAGTGTTATCCTTTCCACCTACAGTCACCATATCATACATATGGACTACCCATGGGATGAAGATGTTCCCTATCAATTTTGGGGTCCAAAGGTCAAGCGCACTGGAGATCGAAGTAGCAATATGGTTTCCGGGCTCTAAAGCATTATCCTTTCCACCTACAGTCACCATATCATACATATGGACTACCCATGGGATGAAGATGTTCCCTATCGATTTTGGGGTCAAAAGGTCAAAAGTCACGCGCACTGGACATTGAAGTAGCAATATGGTTTCCGGGCTCTAAAGCGTTATTCTTTCCACCTACAGTCACCATATCATACATATGGATTACCCATGGGATGAAGATGTTCCCTATCGATTTTGGGGTCAAAGGTCACACGCACTGGACATCGAAGTAGCAATATGGTTCGGTTTGTCATGCCATTTGTTTTTTACACTCAGAAAAGAGGTAGTTTATACCTATTACCAACACTCTTTGGGAGATTGGGGTAAGCGGGGGGTATTCTTAGTGAGCATTGCTCACAGTACCTCTTGTTTTTTTCTACTTCTCCAGAACTACAGGGCTAATTACAGCCAAATTTCCCTTAAAGCATGTTTGAGTGAAGAGGATTCAAGTTTCTTCATATGAAATGGCATACCCTTTTCGAAGTAGAGATGATTAAGAATTAATATAAATTTTGTGGCATCTTATAAAAATCTTCTCAAGATTAAGCTTGTTTCAATCAAACTTGGCACAAATCAATTTTCAACTCAGGTAAAAGAGATTCAAGTTTGTTCAAATGAAGGGTCATGCTCTCTCCAAAAGGCCAGATAATCAAGAAAAGGCAAAAATGGGTGGGGTCAAACTGGACGTATATGTAGGAATATACTGTCTGCTCAGTATCTTGAAAATCATTTGCTTGGCAGACATCAAACTTGGAACACTGGTACATCCTAAGGAGTAGATGATCCCTATTTATTTTGAGGTCACATGGTCAAGAGTCAAACTGGACATAGGAAGATACTGTCCACTCAATATCTTGAGAATCCTTTGCTTTACGGACATCAAACTTGGCACACTGGTACATCTTAACGAATAGATAACCCCTTTAGATTTTGAGGTCACATAGCAGGGCATATGTTGAACATTTCTTGTTCATTTATATATTACTTGTAACAAGACCTTCATTTGGTACTAAAGTTTTTGACCTTATAACCTTTACCTCAGATTTTGACCTCCTTTTCGGAAAAGTTAACCAAGGCAATACCTCCTGAATATGGTTTAAAAAAAATTGATGGGAATAAAAATTGGGCGGGGGATGTCTTGAAAATCATAATAGGATTGCCAAGGTGGCAAAGGTAAGCAATGTGGCCCATGGGTCTCTTGTTCAAATAAAGTCTTGTGTAAATGATATAATTTAGAAGAATTACCTCAAGAGGGGTTGGAAGAACAGATTCAATTGAAAAAAGCTTTCTGAAATTATTGATTGATAGATATGAATTCATTTGACATTTGTTTTCTGTCTTTTTTCAGGCAACAGGGAGTATAATTTTCCAAAAATGTTGGCTTACTTTTTTGGAGGTAATGTTATATTCAAAATAACATATCTGTACTCTTGTGTATTTTTGAATACTTTTGAATCACTTATTTTCATGGGGTCAGATGTTGTTTCAGAAAAATAATCAAGTTTGTAGATAGACTGGACAGTGGCATGCAAAAAATTATGTTACTCCATGAATTTTCTCATACTTTTTGAAATCTTAATTTAGGTGAACTTCAATATAAATATGTCCAAATCATGTAGGGTTTCTTGCCACTTCAGGATGTTATAAACTGCCCTGACAACCAGTGAAAAAGTGATTGATAATAATCATGTACCTTTTAAAGGGACTGGTTCACGATTTTTGAACAAAATATTTTTTATTTTTGATGTGAAATATTAAAAATATAACTCATTTAATGGTGCCAGCCAACATTTTGACCTACTGAATGCAAGAATAAAAGCAATATTTTAGCCTTAAATACACATGTATGTGTTATGCAAACAGACTCGGGTCTTTTTATGTAAACAAACAAACCATTTTGTAATATAAAGCATCCTAATTTTGCATAATCACATTAATTTTAACTTTTAGATGACACATTTTACCCGAAGAATGCTTGAAATGTGAAAGATATAATAAACTTAGATCGAGATCCATTTCTTCTGAAAATTTCGTAAACAATAACATACTGCAATCTTTGTTTACGAAACAAATAATGAACTCTCTAAAATGACCTTCTGTGATAATGTATAACTTTAATTTTTGTGTGAAATCATTTGAACACATTAGGCAGTAGACTCTGATCATTTTAATGTGAAAAACAAAATTTGGGGGGAAATGGTGCGTCAGTCCCTTTAAACTTTCCTCTATATTCATTTCCATCTAAAATTCCCATAGACTATGGGAAATGGATATCATATCAATACTTTTTTCAGATTTTGTAGTTTTGAAGAAAAAAAAGTGGTTATGATATTTTACTATGTGAAACCCAGTTTTCACTCAGTTATTGTCACATCCAATTTTAAGTAAAAACGTGGTTTTATTTTTTTTTTATCAAAACACATCAGATGAAATATTTTCTATGTATTTAATGCATCATGGCAGTATGAAGTATTCAAGCTTACCTCTATGCTGTAATAAGCAACATTGAATTTTATGCACTTTTGCTGTTACATCTGCCTTTTATCATCTTAAACAGTATTTTCAATGCTTATCAATATTTAAAAGTTTGAGAAGAACTGTGCAAAACGAATTTTTTTTTAATATTTCATCAAAGAAACTCTGATTGAATTAAATAAATAATAAAAGAAAACCAAAATCACACCCCAGCAATTTTCTAATTATACCCCCGCAACAAAGTTGGGGGGGGGGGGGGGGGGATACTGGAATTGGGTTGTCCGTCCGTCTGTAGACGCAATGCTTTCTGGGCTCTAAAGCATTATCCTTCCTACCTACAGTCGCCATATCATACATATGGACTACCCATGGGACGAAGATGTTCCCTATCGATTTTGGGGTCAAACGGTCAAAAATCAAGCACACTCATAGAGAAGAGACTACCCAAAGTTTTGTCATGCCCTTTCTTTTTTTTTACACTCAGGAAAGAGGTAATTTATACCTATTAACAGCACCCTTTGGGAGATTGGGGTATGCGGCTGGTTGACAGTGAAATGAATGAACGAGAAATTTCGGTTAAAGTGTCATTATATAAGTTGGAAAATACGGAACAACAAGCACATCTTCCCATTTTATCAGGGTTAATATTACATTTTCAGGTTCAGATAAGTTGTCTATAACATTTTCACTATTTATTGTAATTCTTAGAGTTGCTAAGAAACTCAAGATCTATGTACATGCATGTATATTCAAATGCATATTTTGCATACTAAGTCCGTCCCCCCTCCCCCTTTCCCCATGTATTTTAACAGTAAGATAGGATAGATAATACTTCATTGTATAAATTGCACATCCTTTGACTTTCTTAATCAATCTTTGCTGGATGTATTTGAAATGAAACTAAGTAACACAATTATCTGTACTCCTCTTTTAAAAAGTAAATCTAGTCACTTTGATTCTTTTTAAGCACTAAGCATTAAGAATGCCACTTAAATGCCACTGTTTGGGAAAGGGCGATAACTCTTGTCCAACATCCCAACACAACCGTTTATTACATTTGGGGGATTGGGCATGAGTTTGTAATCTGTGATGAGAATTTGTTGTATTTGTCTAGGTCACATCTGTCCTCCTGGGACATTTATGAAGCTCAAACTGTCGTGTTTGCTGAGTTTGGCATCCTTTTTGCATGAACAGGTAAAGATATACCCTACAACTATATCATGCTATTTTTAGCTCACCTGAGCCGAAGGCTCAAGTGAGCTTTTCTGATCACATTTTGTCCGGCGTCCGTCTGTCTGTCTGTCCGTCTGTCTGTAAACTTTTCACATTTTCATCTTCTTCTCCAGAACCACTGGGCCAATTTCAACCAAACATGGCCAAAAGCATCCTTGGGTGAAGGGCTTTCAAGTTTGTTCAAATGAAGGGCCATGTCCTTTCAAAGGGGAGATAATCACAAAAATGCAAAAATAGGGTGGGGTCAATTAAAAATCTTATTCTCAAGAACCACTGGGCCAGAAGAGCTGAAATTTACCTGAAAGCTTCCTGACATATTGCAGATTCAAGTTTGTTCAAATCATGGCCCCCGGTGGTAGGATGGGACCACAAGGGGGATCAAAGTTTTACATACAAATATATAGGGAAAAACTTTAAAAATCTTCTTCTCAAGAACCACTAAGCCAGAATAGCTGAGATTTACATGAAAGCTTCCTGACATAATGCAGATTCAAGTTTGTTCAAATCATGGGCCCCTGGGGTTGGATGGGGCCACAATAGGGGATCAAAGTTTTACATACAAATATATAGGAAACATCTATAAAAATCTTCTTCTCAAGAACCACTGAGCCAGAAAAGCTGATTTTTACATGAAAACTTTCTGACATAGTGCAGATTCAAGTTTGTTCAAATCATGGCCCCCGGGGATAGGATGGGGCCCCAAGGGGGATCAAAGTTTTGCACACAAATACTGTATATACTCGCCTATAAGTCGGATTTTTGGGAGTAAATTTTTAGTCCAAAACTCTATGTCCGACTTATAGGCGCGTCCTAAGAAGATTGGTATTTTTCTGGGCGGCGTAATGTATAGTGGTTTTTTTTTAAACAACTCCGACAATTATCATGGACTACCACACAAATGATTATTGTTCCCGAATATCTAGACATATTGTATTGTTTATGTATTTGAAAATTATGCATAAAGTACAAGTATTTACATATTTTTATCTAGTTAAAAATTATTTACATCCACATGTACCGGTAACTAATACTTTCAATTCAACTAATCTATCGTTTATTGGTAAAATTGAATTACGAACCCGATTTAATATTGAAATATTCATATGTATACCGGCTGAAATATATTTCATAAAAGATTGAATATTGTTAACAGATAATTTAGATCATCATTCTTGACTCTTAAAAAATCTATTGTTGATACAATGAATTTTACCTGAATCCCACAATAACAGTTTTCGTGAGGCGCGTGCCACTAAGTAAACACGGTGTCAGGTACTGGTAATTAGGAGACCATAATTGCTTAGGTAAATCATTGCCCATCATAGATCAAGGGTTGCGTTTAAACCCCAAACAGATAAGGCTAGGATATTGAGCACCTCATAATTATTAATTTCTCAAAATATTTTTTGAAACATAGGTAAAAACGCTAGAGCATTGACTTGAAATTGTCAACCGATTCTGACAAAAATTTGTACCGACTTATAAGCGGGTCAATGGCAAATTCCTACAAAATAACCTTAAAAATACAACCGACTTATAGGCGGACCAACTTATAGGCGAGTATATACGGTATATAGGGAAAAACTTTTAAAATCTTCTTCTCAAGAACCACAAAGCCAGAAAAGCTGAGATTTACATGAAAACTTCCTGACATAATGCAGATTCAAGTTTGTTCAAATCATGGGCTCCGGGGGGGTTGGATGGGGCCACAAGGGGGGATCAAAGTTTTACATACAAATATATAGGGAAAAACTTCTTCTCAAGAACCACTGAGCCAGAAAAGCTGATTTTTACATGAAAACTTTCTGACATAGTGCAGATTCAAGTTTGTTCAAATCATGGCCCCTGGGGGTAGGATGGGGCCACAAGGGGGGATCAAAGTTTTACATACAAATATATAGTTTAAAATCTTTTTCTCAATAACCACTGAGTCAGAAAAGCTGATATTTACAAGAAAACTTTCTGACATAGTGCAGATTCAAGTTTGTTCAAATCATGGCCCCCGGGGGTAAGATGGGGCTACAAGGGGGGATCAAAGTTTTACATACAAATATATAGTTAAAATCTTTTTCTCAATAACCACTGAGTCAGAAAAGCTGATATTTACAAGAAAACTTTCTGACATAGTGCAGATTCAAGTTTGTTCAAATCATGGCCCCCGGGGGTAAGATGGGGCTACAAGGGGGGATCAAAGTTTTACATACAAATATATAGTTAAAATCTTTTTCTCAATAACCACTGAGTCAGAAAAGCTGATATTTACAAGAAAACTTTCTGACATAGTGCAGATTCTAGTTTGTTCAAATCATGGCCCCCGAGGGGTAGGATGGGGCCACAAGTGGGGGGGGGGGGGGTCAAAGTTTTACATACAAATATAAGAAAAAGCTTTAAAAATCTTCTTCTCAAGAACCATTGGGCCAAAGAAGTTGACATTTACATGAAAGCTTTCTGACATAGTGTAGATTCAAGTTTGCAAAGGGTAGTTTGGGCCATAATAGGGACTAAGGTTTTACATGCAAATATATATGGAAAGTCTTCTGATATGGGCCAAGGTGACTCAGGTGAGCGATGTGGCCCATGGGCCTCTTGTTTGTATAATGCAGTAATGTACTGTTAGGTATATGGTACTATTCAATAATGGTTACTAGTTCAGGACCCATTTGCACGACGGTTAGTGATGTTGACAGACAATTTTTATGGATATCACCCGTAAAAGATTAAGAGTGAAAAACAATGAAATATGTTTTATGGGATCCAAAGAGCTAGATTCAAAAAGTGTCATAAATGGCTTATATCTTGAAAAATGAATTATCGTTTCCTTTGAATTTATGTACCTTTTTAGCTCACCTGAGCTGAAAGTTCAAATGAACTTTTCTGATCACCTGTTGACCATCCGTCTGTCTGTAAACTTTTTACATTTTCGACTTCTTCTCCAGAACCACTGGGCCAACTATAACCAAACTTGGCCAAAAGCATCCTTGGGTGAAGGGCTTTCAAGTTTGTTCAAATGAAGGTCCATGCCACCTTCAAAGGGGAGATAATCGCAAAATTGGGTGGGGTCATTTAAAAATCTTTTTCTCAAGAACCACTGGGCCAGAAGAGCTCAAAATTATATGAAAGCTTCCTGACATATTGCAGATTCAAGTTTGTTAAAATCATGGCTCCCGGGAATAGGATGGGGCCACAATAGGGGATCAAAGTTTTACATACAAATATATAGGAAAAATCTTTACAAATCTTCTTCTCAAGAACCACTAAGCCAGAAAAGCTGAGATTTACATGAAAGCTTCCTGACATAGTGCAGATTCAATTTTGATAAAATCATGTCCCCCTGGGTAGGATGGGGCCACAATAGGGGATCAAAGTTTTACATACAAATATATAGGAAAAATCTTTAGATATGAGCCAAGGTGACTTAGGTGAGCGATGTGGCTCATGGACCTCTCGTTTAATCTACATTACTTGATCATTACATGCATGGGTCATTTTGTTCAAACAGGATGATTACCTAGCATTGCTAACTGCAATAATGATTACTAGTTCAGAACCCAGTTGCACAAAGGTTAGTTAACATTAACGGACAATTTTTATGAATATCACCCATTGTCAAGTAATAGTAGATATGCTACCACCACTTTCAAAGATCAAGAGTAAAAAACAATGAAATATGTTAAATACAGTATCCAAATTTCACTTCAAGATATTGAGAACTTTGAGATATTTAAAAACGTTCAAGAGATTGAGATTATAAAGAGAGAAATCAGGACCGTGATTTCACTTCAAGAGATTTAAGTTGAGCCATTGAGAGTCGCCTGTATATTTAAAGTCTTTCATCAGTATGGGCACTTTCGGGAGCATAAATTATATGTGTTTAAAAACACATTTTGTTATCCGAGTTGCGTAGCAAATCTCAGCTTTTAAATTGGCGAAGGATGGGCGTCCAGTCGGTCGGGTGAACGGGTTGGCGGCGTCCACAATTAGTCCGGTCTCTAACATTTTGGTGCATCTTTGTGAGACGTATGGTACCTTCACATTCACAGATTTTTCTTACGGATCCTTGCGTATTCCACAAATCCGTAAAGGTACACGGATTGTTACGATTTAGACACAGATACTGACGAGTAATTTACGAATGCTTGCAATTGACTACGAGTCGGAGATCCGTAAGGACTCGCAAGAAAAATCTGTGAGTGTGAAGGTGGTATTAATCATAAAGTTTAATTATGTACTCGTAAAGTAATCGTGTCTATACGTAAAGGGCTCGTAATGACTCTGAACAATCCATAAAGCGATTGTAACCCGACTTGAATGAAATCGTAAATATCACTTAGGCATTCAAAGTAATCCATAAAGAACTCTTAAACTATCCGTAACATATCGTAAACTAACCGCAAAGATTCGTTAAAAAACTTTTTACGAGTGTTTTATGGATTCTTATGAGCGGTGTGCGTGTTCTTGCGACCAGTTTACGATACTTACAGATTGTTACAAGTTATTTACGGGTTATTTATGGAAAATGAAATCCATGGACAATTGTGAATTTTTTTTTGACATGTCAAAAAATTTCTTTCTACTTTCAAGGATCCTTACTAGTGTGTGCGAGTTGTGACGAGTTATTAACGAATACCGACAAGTGATTTACGAATACTTGCGATTGTCTATGAGTCGGAGATCCGTAAGGACTCGTAAGAAAAATCTGTGAGTGTGAAGGTGGTATTACATAATATGATCACCTCCAAAAGAGGAAGGTTCCTATTTATTTTGAGGTCAAAGGTCAAGGTCACTTTGTCACTAAATGCCATAGATTTGAGCTTGTCCGGTCTCTAATTTTCATACTACTAGGGGCATCTTTGTGAAACTTGCATAATATGATCACATCCAAAAGAGAAAGGTTCCTATTTATTTTTAGGTCAAAGGTGAAATTCTATTTTTCAATATATACTGTAGATTTGAGCTTGCCTCTAACTTTTATACATGTACTTGCTGGTGCATGTTTATCAGACTTCACTGATAACATTCAAGATTCATGTTGCTTTTGAAATCCAAAGGTCAAGGTCATGATCACACTAAATACCTATTGTGGCCATTCAAAGCTTCATACTTATAAACTATATTAAATACGTGCATGTTTTTACTTCATGAATGCAAGCTTCCATAATTTTCCAAACTGCAACTCGGCCATACGTATCTTTGATGTGTTTTTGCGATTTTTTAATACTGCTGCTGAATATTAGAATTTAGCTTAGATAAGAAGAGCAGGAAAATTATTTTGAATTTTATAGCGCTTGGGGGGCTTTTAATACTTTTAACTAATATTCAGCCAGGTGACCAATAAGGCCTGTGGATCTCTTGTTTAATAAACTTTTATTTTCAGCTTAATATGATCAAGTTTAGCATTTTATGCCCCGTAATCGGAGATGGGGGAGGGGGCATCTAGTTTATGGTATGTCTGTTTGTCCCAAAAAACTTTTTAACCTTAACCATAACTTTTGAATGGATGGTGATAAGGCTTTCATATTTCACATATGTATTTCTTCTTTTGGTACCAACATCTTTGACTTGACCTTGACCTGGAATTGGACCTTCTATTGAAAAACTTGAACTTTGGCAATCACTTTGGAATGGTTAGTGCAGGGGATTTTATATGTGTATTTCTTGGGGCAAGACTTTTTTTGGTACCGAAATGTTTGACACCTTGACCTTAGAGTTTTACCTACTTTTAAAAAACTTTAACCTACATGTAAGCCATACCTTTTGAATGCTTAGTGATAGGACTTTCATATTTCATATGTTTAGTCCTTGTAACAAGATCTTTCTTTAAGTAGCAAATTTTTTTACCAGGTGACCCTCACCTTGGAGTTTGACCTACTTTTGAAAAACTTTAAACTTGGCCATAAGTTTGGAAGGTTAAGGCTAGGGCTCTCATATTTCATACGTGTTTTCCTTGAGACAAAGCCTTTCTGTTGGGCTAAAATTAAAAAGGAGTTTGTTTACCATCAAGTGATCGACCCTTTTTTTAAACCCCCCGACTGGAAAGTTTTTAATGACATAATTTCGGCCACGTTTTTTTTTCCACTCGATTTTCCGACTTCTGTTTTTCTTTCAAGTTCCTATTCGCGTTGGGTTCATCTTCACAAGTCAACGGTTATTGATTCGTTACCTCGCACCATGCTCGCATCAGTCACCATTCAAAACACAGGTTTGGGACAGATGATGACGCAATAAGCTAAAATTAAATCATCCAATGAGATTCCTCGTTTAAGATGCAAGTTTGGAAAGAGCTAAAACAGAAAGTAAACAATGGTCTTCGTGGGGTACTTTTCTTAACATCAAGAACATTGTGTGTTGTTTTTATTTTGTAATGAGGTAACTAATCAATAGCCCTTGACTTGTGAAGATGCGTTTGGTTTTTTTTTTTTTAGTTTTGTCATTTGCGGTGTTTTATAAATCGCCACAATTTTAAGCGCATGGCATACTGGTAGAATTTTATTTATCCGACGAGGCATCATTCAATAATTATGGACACAAACAACAACTGTGTACGATGTAAATGGGTACCCCGAATATTCGGAAATGCCTGCAATTTACTGAAATTAGTTTTCGAAATACCACCTAAAAGTATCGAAATTCCCCTCTAATTATATACATTAATGCATATTAAGTTGATATATGTTAATCTTTTATGATGAAACGTTTTTAGCTCACCTGAACCGAAGGTTCAAGTGAGCTTTTCTGATCGTTTTTTGTCCGTCGTCTGTCTTGTCCGTCTGTCTGTTAAACTTTTCACATTTTCGACTTCTTCTCCAGAACCACTGGGCCAATTTCAACCAAACATGGCCAAAAGCATCCTTGGGTGAAGGGCTTTCAAGTTTGTTCATATGAAGGGCCATGTCCCTTTCAAAGGGGAGATCATCACAAAAATGCAAAAATAGGGTGGGGTCATTTAAAAATCTTTTTCTCAAGAACCACTGAGCCAGAAAAGCTGATTTTTACATGAAAACTTTCTGACATAGTGCAGATTCAAGTTTGTTCAAATCATGGCCCCCGGGGATAGGATGGGGCCCCAAGGGGGGATCAAAGTTTTACACACAAATATCTAGGGAAAAACTTTAAAAATCTTCTTCTCAAGAACCACTGAGCCAGAAAAGCTGAGATTTACATGAAAGCTTCCTGATATAATGCAGATTCAAGTTTGTTCAAATTATGGGCTCCGGGGGTTGGATGGGGCCACAAGGGGGATCAAAGTTTTACATACAAATATATAGGGAAAATCTTTTTCTCAATAACCACTGAGTCAGAAAAGCTGATATTTACAAGAAAACTTTCTGACATAGTGCAGATTCAAGTTTGTTCAAATCATGGCCCCTGGGGGTAGGATGGGGCCACAAGGGGGGATCAAAGTTTTACATACAAATATATAGGGAAAAACTTTAAAAATCTTCTTCTCAAGAACCACTAAGCCAGAAAAGCTGAGATTTACATGAAAGCTTTCTGACATAATGCAGATTCAAGTTTGTTCAAATCATGGGCTCCGGGGGGTTGGATGGGGCCACAATAGGGGATCAAAGTTTTACATACAAATATATAGGAAAAATCTTCTTCTCAAGAACTACTGAGCCAGAAAAGCTGATTTTTACATGAAAACTTTCTGACATAGTGCAGATTCAAGTTTGTTCAAATCATGGCCCCTGGGGGTAGGATGGGGCCACAAGGGGGGATCAAAGTTTTACATACAAATATATAGTTTAAAATCTTTTTCTCAATAACCACTGAGTCAGAAAAGCTGATATTTACAAGAAAACTTTCTGACATAGTGCAGATTCAAGTTTGTTCAAATCATGGCCCCCGGGGGGTAGGATGGGGCCACAAGTGGGGGGGGGGGGGGTCAAAGTTTTACATACAAATATAGGAAAAAGCTTTAAAAATCTTCTTCTCAAGAACCATTGGGCCAAAGAAGTTGACATTTACATGAAAGCTTTCTGACATAGTGTAGATTCAAGTTTGCAAAGGGTAGTTTGGGCCATAATAGGGACTAAGGTTTTACATGCAAATATATTTGGGAAGTCTTCAGATATGGGCCAAGGTGACTCAGGTGAGCGATGTGGCCCATGTGGCTCTTGTTAAATTTGTGATTGTAAATTTAGGAAATGCAATTGTGTTCAATTCTCGCATTCAGGATGTTTCAAAGAAAGATAACTAGCAAAATTTATACATGTATATCACTGATGATTTTTTCGTTTGAATTGCAAAATATATATGAATGTTGACTTAATTCAACTTAAGCAATGTATATATATAATGATTAGGAAATAGTGGTTGACCACATTCTTCTAAATGAAAGAAAAATAACATGAGTTACCTTCATTAGATTAACACAAATTCTAATAACTTTTTTTTCTTAAAAAAATTTATGTTATTTTTTCTTCAGAGACGGTATTTTACACATTAAATCAATCCCTAATCTTTCAATTTAACTTTAAAAAATTGATTCAAAGGGGAATTTCGTTAGTTCTAATTGGCATTTCGGTATTTCTGGAGGCATTTCGTCAAATCACGGGCATTTCGGTAATTCGAGGTACCGCGGAGCACGAATTTAATGTATCAGAAATCGTTTGACCCAACATCATTGAACATGAAATTGCATTGAGTTTATATGAATAATGTTTTAGTTCAACAATAATGCTACCAAGTTTCAGTTACATAATACATGCATGTTACATTGGCCATTAAGAGTAAAATCATGGTAACCAAGACTCTAGACAAATTTGAAAAAACAATGGACATATTCAAGACCTGGAAAACAAACACCCACAAAACAAGTAACATATCAGAAAAACAAAATGATATATGAGCCATACACAAACTACTCCTGTCCATGAAGTTAAAACTGCACTTTTTAGAGAGGTTTCTGACAGTTCTGCAAGTAATTCACTATAATAGGGTTAATTCATCAAAAGAACACAAAATATAAAAACAGAGTTTTGATATTCAATATATTTTCATCAACAAAAAAAAAAAAAAACCTACCGACCGACCCAATATTTTTTATGACCCTCGGGCTATGGTAAACCAACATTTTTAAAAATGTGGCCTTTGTTCCAAACTAATCTATAACTTTTAAATTGTTAGGGATAGGGCTTTCATATAAGTCTTGTATTCCATGTAACAAGACCAGAATTACTTTGCTACCATATGGCGGCATCAGTGATTCACAAACACATCTTGTATCTTGTAAGATCATCATTTGCTACATTTTCCCAAACCTTTATCTTTAGGCCCAGCCAATGCATCTTTTAGCAGTATGTAGAGACACAGAAATTCTCCATCGACTCCTCCAATATGCAATGCAGTTTACCCGTAGGAGCCTGGCTCATTCCTCTGGGAACCATCTAGCTGCCAAAGTTATTCCTGATAAATATAACAGTTCCAATTACTTTATTGAGGGTTGGAAAGATTCTTTGTACAGATTTTTATACCCTTGTCTTTAGACAGAACGTATTATGGTACAGCGATATCTGTATGTCCATCTTAGTCAGTTTTGAGGAAATATTGCATCTATAGAGAGTACTTAGTCAGTTTTGAGGAATTATTACGTAAAGAGTACATGATTTGTCTGTTTTTCCTTCCACAGTTTTCAAGTGAGGACGTTATTTTTAGGACTGAAACAATTAATCGCGGTTCACTCGAACCGCGATTCACTGCATTCGGTTCAATTTTCGTTTCAACATCTTCAAATTTCGATTCGGTTCATGTTTACATTTTTTCCGGAAATAAAGAATTCAGCGCGGATTTGGTTTTTACTTTACAATTTATTACAACAAAAATGGCGGACGCTAACTCGGGAATCGTGGTTAAAAACCATCCGGCAAACCTGAGGTCCCCTGTATGGAAGCATTTTGATTTTAAAAAGAATGGAACTGCGGAAGTATGTAGAATTTGTTTCAAAGAAATAAATTTTAAGTGTGGAAACACAACTTACCTTGCAAATCATTTAAAATGAAAGCACAATATTATTAGTATCTCTACAACAGATTCTACAGAAGTACAACCTGGTCCTTCATTAAAGAAAGGTAAACTGGAAAAAACCTGCACAAGTCAGTTACATCTTCAGGATGGTTTTAAAGGTTCTACCCAATACGCTATACGATTACGTTTACAAATTTAAAAAAAAAAATAAAAAATAAAAGCATGAAAGTTGTATTTTTATGCCCCCCTTTGAAAAAGAGGGGGCATATTGTTTTGCAACTGTCGGTCGGTCTATAGACCATGTGTTGTCCGCTCAATATCTTTAGACCCCTTTGCTTGATAACAACCAAACTTGGTACAGGGGATGCCCCTGGAGAGTAGATGATCCTTATTGATTTTCAGGTCACATGGTCAAAGGTCAAGGTCAAACTGCTGGTCTTTACCCCATGTGGTAGACCATGTGTTGTCCACTCAATAACTTTTGACCCCTATGCATGATAACTACCAAACGTAGTACAAGGGTTGCCCTTGGAGAGTAGATGATCCCTATTGACCTTCAGGTCACATGGTCAAAGGTCAAGGTCAAACCTCTGGTCTTAAGCCCATGTGTTGTCTGCTCAATATCTTTTGACCCCTTTGCTTGATAATAGCCAAACTTGATACAGAGACTTTCCTTAGAGAGTAGATGATCCCTATGGATTTTCAGGTCACATGGTCAAAGGTCAAGGTCAAACTGCTGGTCTTAACCCCATGTGGTAGACCATGAGTTGTCTGCTCAATATCTTGAAAACCATTCACTTGATTGTAATGATATTTCATATGTGGGTTGGGTATAAAAAGAAGAGGACCCCTATTGTTTTTCAGGTCAAAAGGTTAAAGGTCAAGGGTCAATCTACTCTGGACATAGAAATATACTGTCCGGTCAATATCTTGAGAACCCTTTGCTTGACAGACATCAGACTTGGTACAATGGTACATCATCAGGAGAAGATGACACCTATTGATTTTGAGGTCACATGGTCAAAGGTCAAGGGTCAAACTGGACATGGGAATATACTGTCCGGTCAATATCTTGAGAACCCTTTGCTTGACAGACATCGAACTTGGTACACTGGTACATCTTCAGGAAAAGATGACCCCTAATGAATTTGACGTCACATGGTCAAAGGTCAAGGGTCAAACTGGACATAGGAATATACTGTCCGGTCAGTATCTTGAGAACCCTGTGCTTGACAGACTTCAAACTTGGTACACTGGTACATCTTCAGGAGTTGATGACCCCTATTGATTTTTAGGTCACATGGTCAATCCATTCTTGACATAGGAAGATATTGTTTGCTCAATATTTTGAATTGATGATACTACTCTCAATTAAATGATGTGTGTGTGTATAACCCTTTTCAATTTTGCACCATGGGGGGCATGTGTTTTACAAACATCTCTTGTATTTTTTTTTGTTTAATAAGAGTTTTTGACAACTATTGAATTGAATCGAAAATAATCGAATTGTGGCCTAAGAATCGAAAATCGAACCGAACTGTCAGGTACCTGAATCGTTTAAGTCCTAGTTATTTTACAGAGTATTTGTATGGGTATTGAATATGTGCATGTGGCAAGGATTTTGATTTCCTTCAATTTTTTTTTTTTAGAAAATTAGAGGTTGTTGAACTTAGTCAGTTTTGAGGAAATATTGCATTTAGAGTACATGATTTGTCTTTATTTTTCCTTCTACAGTTTTCTAGTGAAGACATTCCTTTACAGAATATTTGTATGGGTATGGAAGATGTGCATGTGGCAAGGATTTTTATTTTCTTCAATTTTTAAGAAAATTACAGGTTGTTAAACATAGTTTTTTTAAGGAAATATTCATATTATGCAAAGAAAGTATGTCACAGCCTGATGATGGCTGATACTACCTGAAACAAAGTCTACAAATTATGGCTTAAGAAAAACACCCTATGTAAGCAATTTCACAGGCGTATTATGTACTGTTTGTGGTACTTTTGTTTAAACATTTAATTGCATCTTACTGAAGAATATAACTGCTCAAAGATAACATGTTCCATAATTTGTAGGAGGATCACTATTGTTAGCAAGTGGTGGAATATGTTATGTGGGAGACGTCAGAAAATTAAAAAAACAGACCTTTGAAAGACTACAATCTGGTAAAAGGAAAATTGTATACCCCTTCTAAGAAGAGGGCATATTACTTTGCACTTGTTTATCAGTCGGTCATGACTCTTATAGAGTAATGTGCATAAGAACTGGATCAGGGTGACAGAAGTCTCAAAAAGTTGTAAAAATTGATGAAAGTGACACAGATGTTAAATTCTTCAAAATTTGAAAACAATGAATATATATCACGTAATTATGATTGAGGGAACAAACCTATCTAGCCTAGTTATCGTCTCAAAAAAGTGAAACAGCCTGTAGCTCGGTGTTGCATACAACCCCTGATCATGTTTTATATCAATCGAAAAATAAATTAATTCTCAATGATCAAGGAAACAAAAATAAAATGAAACCCGTCATAACTGATCATGTCATACTGCGTAAATCTTTCTGAGTGTTATAAAAAACAATAGTTCACATTAGGAAGATCTTTTTTTACATATTCATCCTTTACCTTGTGGATATCAACTGTCCAACTCCATGTACCAAAAAAACCCTGAGATACGCCACATTCAACTGCACACAAAACGATTCCATCACAAATACAGATGTAAGAAACACAAGCACATTTAACAATGAGAGGTCCGCGGCCCTTCATGTCACAGAAAACATAAAAATTCTCTGAATGACGATATACATGGTGGAAAATTCACACTCCAAATGAAGACCGCACGCCATCTATGAACAGATATATACATGAATAATCGCAAAACCTCGGAAGTAAAACGTTTAAAATGTTTTTAGCTCACCTGAGCTGAAAGCTCAAGTGAGCTTTTCTGATCGCTTTTTGTCCGTCGTCTGTCTGTTAAACATTTACATTTTCAACTTCTCCAAAACCGCTGGGCCAATTTTAACCAATGTTGGCACAAATCATCCTTGGGTGAAGGAGATTCAAAATTGTTCAAATGAGGGCCAACCTCTTAATCCAAGGGGAGATAATAGCAAATCAGTAAAAATACACTGAAATTTTTTTAAAATCTTCTCCAGAACCAGTAAGCCAATTTCATTCAAACTTAATGCAAATCATCCTTAGTTGAAGGGAATTCAAAATTGTTCAAATTAAGGGCCAGGTTCTCTTCAAAGGGGAGATAATCACAAAAGTGTAAAAATAGGGTGGGGTCATTTAAAAATCTTCTTCTCATGAACCACTCTACCAGTATAGTTGAAATTTACGTGGAAGTTTGCTGACATAATGAAGATTCAAGTTTGTTCATATCATGCTCCCCAGGGGTCGGATGGCGCCACAATAGGGGAAACCATATTTTATATGTATTTATATAGGAAAAATCTTTTAAAATCTTCTTCTCAAGAACCATTGAGCCAGAAGAGTTCAAATTTACATGGAAGCTTCCCGACTTAATGCAGATTCAAGTTTGTTCATATCATGGCCCCTGGGGGTCGGGTGGGGCCACACTAGGGGAAACCATATTTTATATGTGTGTATATAGGGAAAATCTTTAAAAAATCTTCTTCTCAAGAACCATTGAGCCAGAAGAGTTCAACTTTACATGGAAGCTTTCTGACATAATGCAGATTCAAGTTTGTTCATATCATAGCCCCCAGGGGTCGGGTGGGGCCACAATAGTGGAAACCATATTTTATATATATTTATATAGGAAAAATCTTTAAAAATCTTCTTCTCAAGAACCATTGAGCTAGATGAGTTCAAATTTACATGGAAGCTTCCTGACATAATGCAGATTCAAGTTGTTCATATCATGGCCCCCAGGGGTTGGGTGGGGCCACAATAGGGGGAACCATATTTTATGTGTTTATATAGGAAAAATCTTTTAAAATCTTCTCAAGAACCGTTGAGCCAGAAGAGTTCAACTTTACATGGAAGCTTCCTGACATAATACAGATTCAAGTTTGTTCATATCATGGCCCCTGGGGGTTGGGTGGGGCCACACTAGGGGAAACCACATTTATATGTATTTATATAGGAAAAATCTTCTTCTCAAGAACCATTGAGCCAGAAGAGTTCAAATTTACATCGAAGTTTCCTGACATAGTTCAGATTCAAGTTTGAAGCTTTATGACATAGTTCAAATTCAAGTTTGTTGAAATCATGGCCCCCGGGGTGTCATGGCTCCTGAAAAGTTAATGGAATAACAATGGGAAATTCATTTTCCATGTGTTAAAGTGACTCAGGTGAGCGATGTGGCCCATTGGCCTCTTGTTTGTTTTTTTCTCATTTCAAAAAGATCTTTTATGAATTAAACATTGTGACAGTCAATATTCATTATGCATAGTGATATGGAGCAGAAAGACCTTTACCAAACTTGTAAATTTCATGATTCCCAGGACAGGTTCTGACTCGAAGACGGGGCATAAATAGTGTATATGTTCAAAACATGTCAGATACTAGCTTTAATGCTATTGATACTAAATTAAAACTAAACAGATATTTAGAGGGAGTAGGCTTTACCAAAATGGTAAATTTTATGATGCTAGGGGGTAAGGGTTTGGTTTCGGGGTGGAACCAAAATTACTATAGTGATTATTGTCTTTATCATTTGAAGAGCTTCTCTAAGTTAACTGATACAGCAACTACAGGATTTTGACTTTAGGGTATGTCCAAATTAGTGATATTGTTTATTATGTAAAGCCTTTTATCAGTATATATGCATTTTTTAGGGCGTTGAAGTTTTAAGAACACATCTTGTTTTATGCTGTTGCTGAATATTAGAATTTAGCTTAGATATTCCTAGATTTTTAGCCCTTGGGACTGATGATACTTTTAACTAGTACTCAGGTGACTGATAAGGCCTGTGGCCTCTTGTGTATACTTCCTGCAATATCATCTTTATATGCATTATTTTCCTTTCAAAATTTATGTAAAAAATTAATTGGGTGTAGTTTGATTTGTAGTTTTGTCTAGTGGAAAAGTTCTCATTGATATAGACAGTAAGTATACAAAAGGACTAGCAGTGACCACTGAGCAACCTCTATGTTCCACTATCTGGGGTTATGTTGACAAGTTTCATCTGAAGAAACCAAGAGAAGAATTCCTAGGTGGTGGAGAAGTAAGCTGTATGTCAAGAAATTTGGCTGAGTAAGAAACAATGCTAAAAGATATTTAAGATTTGCAGATATTTTCAATGTATTGAGTAATAGCATTTTGAATAACAAATTAGAGCTGTCAAGCACAATTCATAACCTTTAAATTTTTATGCTCTCGTATTCGGAGATTCATGGTCTGTTTGTCCACAAAAACTTTACCCTTGGCCATAACTTTTGAATTCTTAGTGCTAGGGTTATTATAATTTACGTGTGTATTCCTTGTGACAAGACCCCCTCTTTTTTTTTTTTAGCTCACCTAAGCTGAAAGCTCAAGTGAGCTTTTCTGGTTGTCCGTTGTCTGTCCGTCCGTCTGTAAACTTTTTACATTTTCGACTTCTCCTCCAGAACCACTGGGCCAATTATAATCAAACTTGGTCAAAAGCATCCTTGGGTGAAGGGCTTACAAGTTTGTTCAAATGAAGGCCCATGCCTTCTTCAAAGGGGAGATAATCACAAAAATGCAAAAATAGGGTGGGGTCATTTAAAAATCTTCTTCTCAAGAACCACTTGGCCAGAAGAGCTGAAATTTACATGAAAGCTTCCTGATATTATGCCAATTCAGGTTTGTTAAAATCATGGCTACCCGGGGGGGGGGGGGGGGGGGGGGGGGGGTTGGATGGGGCCACAATAGGGGATCAAAGTTTTACATGCAAATATATAAGGAAAATCTTGAAAAAAAATCTTTTTCTCAACAACCACTGAGCCAGAAAAGCTCAGATTTACATGAAAGGTTCCTGAAATAGTGCAGATTCAAATTTGTTAAACTCATGACCCCTAGGGTTAGGATGGGGCCACAATAGGGGATCAAAGTTTTACATAACTTATAGATAGAAAAAAATCTTTACAAATTTTCTCCTTAAGAACCATCAGGCTAAAGAAGTTTACATTTGCACAAAAGTTTGCATAAAAATCGTGGCCCCCACAGTGGGGGATCAAAATTTTACATACAACTATATAGGGAAAATCATTAAAAATCTTCTGAAAAATCACCGACCAGAAAAGTTTACATTTACATGAAAGCTTCATGACATCTAGTGCAGATTCAATCTTGTAAAAATCATGGCCCCCGGGGGTAGGTTGGGGTCACAATAGGGATCAAAGTTTTACAAATATATAGGAAAATTCTTTAAATATGAGCCAAGGTGACTCAGGTGAGTGATGTGGACCATGGACCTCTTGTTTTGTATGCAAGTGTATCTTGATGAGTTACAGATCAAATTTGAGTTTTGTTCTTGTTCATTGATTTGTAGCTGACCTGAGTGAGCTTATTTGATTGCCTGTTCTCTGTTTGTCAGTCCATCTGTCTGTGCATAAACTTTTTAGCTCACCTGAGCCAAAGGCTCAAGTGAGCTTTTCTGATCAAAATTTGTCTGTTGTCTGTCTGAGGCGGCGTTAACTCTTCACATTTTCATCTTCTCCAGAACCACTGAGCCAATTGCAACCAAACTTAACACAAAGCATCCTTGGATGATGGGATTTAAAGTTGTTCATATGAAGGACCATGCCCCTTTCAAAGGGAGATAATCACAAAAATCTTCTCAAGAACCACTGGGCCACAAAAGCTGAATTTACATGAAAGCTTTCTGACATAGTGGAGATTTAAGTTTATTAAAATCATGATCCCCGGGGATCTGTTTGGGTCACAATAAGGGATCAAAGTTATACATGCGAATATATAAAGAAAATTTTTACTCCATGGCCGAGTGGATAGAGCATCGCGCTCAAAATCGCACAGCCTCTTTACCTCTGGTTGGCGCGAGTTCGAATCCCGCTTGTGCCGGGAAGTGAGAAAGTTTCCCAGTTTACTTTCGGTAGGTTGTTGGTCTCTTCCCAGGTACATTGTATCTGGGTTCTCTCTTCCACCAATAAAAATTGGGCACCACCAAATAACTGAAAAATTGTTGAGTGTGGCAAAAAACAGCAAAACAAACAAAAATCTTCTTCACAAGAACCAATGGGCCAGAAGAGTGGAGGTTTACCTGAAAGCTTTCTGATATAGAGTAGATTTAAATTTGTTCATATCATAGCCCCGAGGGTAGGGTGGGACCAAAATAGGGGATCAAGGTTTTAGATGCAGATATATAGGAAAATCTTCTCCAAGACCACTGGGCCAATTTCAATCAAACTTTTTTTTTTTAGTTTTATAACATTTTTAAGAATGTTAAGAATTTCAATCTAACTTCGCACAAAGCATCCTTGGGTGAAGGGCTTTCAAGTTTGTTCAAATGAAGGACCATGCCCCCTTCAAAGGGAAGATAATCACAAAAATAGGGTGGGGTCATCTAAAAAATCTTCTCAAGAACCACTGGGCCACAAAAGCTGATATTTACATGAAAGCTTCCTGACATAGTGGAGATTCAAGTTTGTAAAAATCATGACCCCTGGGGGTAGGGTGGGGCCACAATAGGGGATCAAGGTTTTACATACCAATAAAAAAAACTTCTCAAGAACCAACGAGCCATAAGAGTGGAGATTGAAGTGAAAAATTCCTGATATAAAGTAGTTTCAAATTTGTTCAGATCATGGCCCCTGAGGGTAGGGTGGGGCCACAATAGTGGATCAAGGTTTTGCATGCAAATGTATAGGAAACCAAAGTTGGTACAAAGCATCCGTAGATGAAATTTGTTAATATGTATGGCACAAGGGCATATGATACAATGTAATTAATGAATTTGTAGTCTAATTTGATAATTAAGGTTGCTAATCAATGAATTTTTAGTCATTACCTTTCAAAAAGATTTTTCTGCTTGCATAATGATAGTTTTGCTCAAACTTGTTTATTGCAAGGAACTGCTGCTCAGGTGAGTGATGTGGCCCATGAGCCTCTTGTTACATTTTCAACTTCTTCTCCTGAATCACTGGGTCAATTTCAACCAAACTTGGCAAAAGCATCCTTGAGTAACGGGCTTTCAAGTTTTTTTCAAATGGAGAGCCATGACCCCTTTCAAAGGGGAGATAATCACAAAAAATGCAAAAATAGGATGGGGTCATTCAAAAATCTTCTCAAGAACCACTGGGCCAGAAGAGCTGAAATTTACATGAAAACTTCCTGACATAGTGCTGATTCAAGTTTGTAAAAATCATGACCCGAGGGGGTAGGATGGCACCGCAATATGGGTCAAAATTTAACATACAAATATACAGGGATCAATGTTTTACATACAAATGTTTAGGGAAAATCTTTAAAAATCTTTTTCTCAAAACCCACTAGGCTAGGAAAGTATCAATTTACATGAAAGCTTCCTTACAGTGCTGATTCAAGTTTGTTAAAGTTATGGCCCTCAGGGGAAGGATGGGTCAAAATAGGGGATCAAAGTTTTACATACAAATATATCGAGAAAATCTTTAAAGATCCTCTTCTGAAGAATCACTGGGCCAGAAAATTTTACATTTACATGAAAGCTTTCTGACATAGTGCAGATTTAAGTTTGTTAAAATCATGCCCTTGGGGGAAGGGTGGGGCCACAATAGGGGATCAAAGTTTTACATGCAAATATATAGGGAAAATCTTTAAAAATCTTCTCAAAACCATTGGGCTAAAGAAGTTTACATTTACATGAAAGCTTCCTGACAAAGTGCAGATTCAACCTCGTAAAAATCATGGCCCCTGAGGGTAGGTTGGGGCCACCATAGGGATCAAAGCTTTGCATGGGAATATATAGGGAAAATCTTTAAATATGGGCCAAGGTGACTCAGGTGAACGATGCAGCCCATGGGACTTTTGTTGATGGAGTTGTGCCCCTTTTATAAAGTATGTACAGTATAATTTGTCCAAACCGACCTCTGAGTACTCCGGCGCTCTGTCAATTCCGGCCACAAAATATAGTCCCTAACATTTCTTTAACAAATCCTTTATTAATAATTCCCTGTACTCCGGATACTGCGTATTCTGTATATCGGCCGGCTTACACAGTCCCAACTGCTATCAATTAACTTTAATTATCCTGTGTAAACCGGCCCCTCGATGATACACCACCCTATAATTGTTGCGGTCAATTGTATTTGGTGTACACAAGGTCCCAACTGCTCGTAATTAGCTCTAATTATCGCATTTAAACCAGCCACCCCACGATGACCAACCTGTCGGTATTCAGTCGATCACGCGCAGTGTACACAAAGGGTGTCTCAAGGGAAGCCACAGGTAAGTAAAAGAGTGCAACTGGCGAGGAGTCGCGATCAGTTTAAAATAAAACCTGATTTTTAGGGGGTGCACTTTTCAATTATGACAGCACCACGCACGAGGTAATGGCGCTCCCTCTAACGACAGAGACGAGAACTGACATTAAAAGACAAAGTTCAATTAATCGATGAATTCGATACATTCTTGGAATGAAACAAAATCGGCAACAATCCCGTTATGTTTTCCAAAAGCAGGGTTTCCCCTCATGGACTTCTCGGAGCTCTACGGCGAGTCAGACAGTGATGATATGCAGTTAGTTAGGTACAACTCGCCATGTCCGGTCGATCACTCGGCATTGCATTCGTTTCCGTTTCACAAATTGAGACAGTTGAAAGCGATACATTTACAATGAAAGCTGGCAAAGACAAATTTTAAACGAACACAACACAAACTTGACGAACGTACATAATGTAGCACTTGATAACGGCGATGATGTAGATGAAATCGACAATTTACCAACAGAAAATTGCGCGAATAATTCCCAGATTTTAAACTATTAAATAAAAATTGAAACTTTTTCAAATGAGCACGACAATAAAACACTGTCATTTTTATTGTTACATTTTGAATTCTTTTGTGATATATTAAAACGTTAGCAATCATTACACACGTATGCATAGATAGTGAATACAAGGGAAGCAACTCTCATTATTGTCAACATTCTGCACTCCGGACTCTGTGCAAACCGGCCAATTTCTTTGGAACCACACATAGCCGGTTTAGACAGATTATACTGTATTTATTTTATGGCTGTTAAAACACATAAAGGATTTATATTGAGTTCTTCGTTGTACTAAATGTGTGTAACAAACAATCTGAATACCAAATTCAATGCTATATTTCATTAGATTTCCTACATTTAACTTTACTGCAGGCTGGGGCGTTTGTATCTTGCCGACACATCTAGTTTTACCAGAATTACTTTACTGCCATATTTGGGCATCAGAGTTTTTATAGGTGCTATATTTTCAGCAAAGGTATATTAAAATAATATTTGATATTGTCCTGTAAGTTTCTCATGTTACTTTCAGAGCCTTCAGCATTGTACAGATCACTGATAGTGATCAGCTCTCACACACTGAAGAAGTGGATTTTCACATCTCATATCAGACCCTTCAAATCTCCATGGAGGGAGCAAAGGAGAGTTTGCATTTCCCTCTGTCTTTCAATGACTTTGAGAAGGTAAGAGAATGATTTATACAACTTCATAATGTACAATTTTTAAGTCACCTGCAATAGGTAGTTGTCCATCTTCCATTGTGCATTAACATTTTACAATATTACTGTAAGTACATGGCCATTTTTTTTTTATTAAATGTGGTTATGCAGATCATGGTGCCCTCTACCAGAATTGTGAAATTCTGTACCATTGTATCAGGGTTTCAGGCTCTAGGGCAGAGCTAAAAAGGCAAAAGAATAGTGGTGTACTTTACCTAATAAAATCTTCAGTGCATTGTGACAAAATGCTGTATGTATAGTTAAGAATACAAAATTGTGGAATTCATGACCTATGCACTATTTTCTGAGGCTTTAGGGAATGCCAGTGATATGGTGAAAATACAGTACATGATTTTTGTTTTCAATGCTTTTTAGCTCACCTGAGCTGAAAGCTCAAGTTAGTTTTTCTGTGTTCTGTCTGTAAACTTTTCACATTTTTGACTTCTTCTCCAGAACCATTGGGCCAATATCAACCAAACCTGGCATAGAGCATCCTTGGGTAAGGGCTGTTCCAGAAATGATCAAATGGGGGGGTCGGGCGGCAAACGATATTTTTTTGTGTGGGTGGTCGTATTTTTTCATATTTTAATTGGTCCGTGGTTGGACTGTTAAAAAAATATTTATTATGGGTAGTGGGTAGTTTTATTTTGTGCCACGTGGGTGTTGAGTTTTCAGAATATTTTTCTTGTCGTGTTGGTTACAAAACATCGGAGGGAAAATTGAAAACGTGCTTTCGAAATGCTGCTTTCGAAATCGGAAGTAACATAGAACTATTCGAGTTGTCGCTCTTTGCAGCGCATAACTTTCCATAACGGCACTCTTCAAATTAGAGGCGCGTTTAGTGGGGTCCCTTTGGACGTGATGGCAGCGAACTCTGTAATCTGTAGATTATTACAGTTTACAGTGCATCGATTTTGGGAATATTTTGAAACCAATAGGTATTCCGTTTTCTAATAAAAATAGGCAAACCTTAGTTGATTTATACGAGGGTACCGATGCGTTATATTTATCAGTCGGTGTGATGGTGATAGAGGCCTCCGGGCGCGGGCTCCATTAGAAGACGAACGATTCGTGGAAAAACATATCCATACCCATTTCATGATAATAGCATCGTTTGGAATCCCAATCTTTCCAACATTCCCGCCATAGATGCCTTTGATTGTTGATGTGACATCGTTTCTTCAGAACTACTGTGATACAATGTCGCACAGGCATTACCGCGTCATTGACTAGAATGTTTGTCCCGAAAACCTCGCGAGATTTGTACCGTTTTCATTTTTAAAAATATTTTTGTGGTGGGTCTGGTTAGGTTTTTTTTTTATTAGATGGGTCATTGTAAAATGAGTTTATTAATTTGATGGGTCATGGGGTAATTTTTTATTATTTTTTTTATGGGTGCTTGGTATATACAAAAGGTGCCTCCCGACACCCCCCCCCCACCCCCCCCCCCCCCCATGTATTTATTTCTGGAATAGCCCTAAAGGGATTTTAAGTTTGTTCAAATGAAGGGTCTTGCCCTCTTCAAAGGGGAGATAATTACATAAATAGGGTGGGGTCATTTAAAAATCTCCTCAAGAACCACTGGACAAGAAGAGCTGAAGTTTACATGAAAGCTTTCTGACATAGTGCAGATTCAAGTTAGTTAAAACCATGAAACTTGGGTGTAGGTTGGGGCCACAATAGGGGATCAAAGTTTTACATGCGGATATATAGGGAAAATCTTCTCAAGAACCATTGGGCCAGGAAAGTACAAATTTACATAAAAGCTTCATGACATAGTGCAAAATCAAGATTGTTAAAATGATGGCCCCAGGAGGTAGGATGGGGCCACAAAAGGGGATCAAAGTTTTACATACAAATAGACAGAAAAAAATTTAAAAATCTTCTCAAAACCCACTGAGCCAGAAAAGTTTACATTTACTTGAATGCTTCCTGACATAGTGCAGATTCAAGTTTGTAAAAATGTTGGCCCCTGGGGTAGGGTTAGGCTACAATAGGGGATAAAAGTTTTGCATACAACTGTATAGGGAAAATCTTTAAAAATCTTCTCAAGAACCTCTGGGCCAGAAAAGTTTACATTTACTTGAAAGCTTCCTGACATAGTGGAGATTCAAGTTTGTAAATATAATGACCCCCTGGGGTAGGTTTGGGCCACAATAGGGGATCAAAGTTTTACATTCAAATATAATGGGGAAATGTTCTCAAGAACCACTGGACCAAAAAAGTTTACATATACATGAAATCTTGACATATTGCAAATTCAAGTTTGTTAACATCACAGTCCCTGAGGGTAGGGTAGGGCCACAATAGGGGATCAAACTTTTACATACAAATATGTAGGAAAAATCTTTTAAAAATCTTCTTATAAAACCACTTGGCCAAAAAAGTTGGGGCCACAATAGAGATCAAAGTTGTACATGCGAATATATATATATATATATATATATATATATATATATATATATATATATATATATAGGGAAAAAATTCAAATATGATCCAAGGTTGCTCAGGTGAGTGTTGTGGCTCATGGGGCTCTTGTTTAATCTTAGACATTGAAAAAGCTGAATCTGGAAAGCTAAGGGCAATTCATTTTCATTTTCAAGTCGGCTCAAGTGAGCTTTTCTGATCAAAACTTTCTGTTCCCCATCGATGGCCTTGTAGTTGTCACAAACTTTTCATTTTTAGGTCACCTGAGCTTAAAGCTCAAGTGAGCTATTTTGATCACCTGTTGTCCATCCGTCTGTCTGTAAACTTTTTATATTTTCGACTTCTTCTCCAGAACCACTGGACCAATTTCAACCAAACTTGGCCAAAACTATCCTTGGGCAAAGGACTTTCAAGTTTGTTCAAATGAAGGGCCATATCCGTTTCAAAAGGGAGATAATCACAAAAATAGGGTGGGGTCATTTAAAAATCTTCTTCTCAAGAACCACTTGGCCAGAAAAGCTGAAATTTACCTGAAAGCTTCCTGACATAGTGCAGATTCAAGTTTGTAAAAATCATGGCCCCCGGGGGTAGGATGGGGCGACAATAGGGGATCAATTTTTACATAGAAATCTTTAGGGAAAATCTTTAAAAATCTTCTGAAATATCACTGGTCCAGAAAAATTTACATTCACATGAAAGCTTCCTGACCTAGTCCAGATTCAATTTTGAAAAAATCATGACCCCCGGGAGTAGGTTGGGATCACAATAGGGATCAAAGTTTTACATGTGAATATATAGGAAAAATCTTTTAAATATGAGTCAGGTGAGCGATGTGGCCCATGGGCCTCTTGTTTCATCTCCTCCTCCAGAACCACCAGGCCAATTTTCAATCAAACTAAGCACAAAGCATCCTTGGGGGAAGGGGAATTCAAGTTTGTTCAAATGAAAGGCCATGCCCTCTTCAAAGGGGAGATAATCACAAATAAAAATAAGATGGGGTCATTTAAAAGTGTCCGAGTGGTTAGAGTATCACGCTCAAAATCACCCGGCCTCTCACCTCTGGTTGGTGCGAGTTCGAATCCCGCTCGCGCCGGTAAGTGAAAAAGTTTCCCAGTTTACTTTCAGAAGGTCGGTGGTCTCTTCCCAGGTACATTGTATTTGGGTTCTCTCTTCCACCAATAAAAACTGGGCGTCACCAGATAATTGAAAAATTGTTAAGTGTGGCGGAAAACAACAAAAACAATCTCAAGAACCATTGGGCCAGAAAAGCTGAAATTTACATGAAAGCTTCCAGGCATAGTGAGATTCAAGTTTCATGAAATCATGACCCCCAGGGGTATGTTGGGGCAGCATTAGGGGTTCAAAGTTATACATGCGAATATAGAAAGAAAATCTTTTAAAAGTTTTTTTCTCATTGAGCCAGAAGAGTGGAGATTTACCTGAAAGCTCTCTGATTTTACTCAGGTGACCTAAAAATTTGGAACTCTTCATAAAAAGAAGTCACAAAAATGATGCGCCATTTGGGCAACTCTTGTACATACAAATTAGTGATGTTAAAGACAGCTTATTTCTCATACAAAAATATGTCTGATTTGCAGATTATTTTTAGCTCAAGTGAGCTTTTCTGATCACCCATAGTCCAGTGTCCGTCCGTCTGTAAACTTTTAACATTTTTTACTTCTTCTCAAAAACCACTGGGCCAATTTCAACCAAAGTTGGCACAAATCATCCTTAGGTAAAGGGAATTCTAAATTGTTTTAAAAAATAAAGGAGCAGGCCACCTTCCAAGGTGAGATAGTCAAGACAAGGTAAAAATACAGTAGGGTCATTAAAAAATCTTCTTCTCAAGAACCACTGGGCCAGAAAAGATGAAATTTACAGATTAAGCTTTATTAGGTAGTGCAGATTCTAAATTGTTAAAATCATGGTCCCCGGGAGTTGGATGGGGCCACAATAGGGGATTTTTTACATCATTGAGAAAAAGATTTTAACTATATATTTGTATGTAAAACATTTTTTACATACAAATATATAGGAAAAATCTTTAAAAATCTTCTTCTCAAGAACCACTGAGCCAGAAAAGCTGATTTTTACATGAAAACTTTCTGACATAGTGCAGATTCAAGTTTATTCAAATCATGGCCCCCGGGGGTAGGATGGGGCCACAAGGGGGGATTAAAGTTTTACATACAAATATATAGGAAAAATCTTCTTTTCAAGAACTACTGAGCCAGAAAAGCTGATTTTTACATGAAAACTTTCTGACATAATGCAGATTCAAGTTTGTTAAAATCATGGCCCCCGGGGGTAGGATGGGGCCACAAGGGGGGATCAATGTTTTACATACAAATATATAGTTAAAATCTTTTTCTCAATAACCACTGAGTCAGAAAAGCTGATATTTACAAGAAAACTTTCTGACATAGTGCAGATTCAAGTTTGTTCAAATCATGGCCCCTGGGGGATAGGATGGGGCCACAAGTTGGGGGGTCAAAGTTTTACATACAAATATAGGGAAAAGCTTTAAAAATCTTCTTCTCAAGAACCATTGGGCCAAAGAAGTTGAACATTTACATGAAAGCTTTCTGACATGGTGTAGATTCAAGTTTGCAAAGGGTAGTTTATGCCATAATAGGGACTACGGTTTTACATGCAAATATATATGGAAAGTCTTCAGATATGGGCCAAGGTGACTCAGGTGAGCGATGTGGCCCATGGGCCTATTGTTTTATATTATTATTGTTGGATTTCTGATTGTTTAATCTATAATACATGTACCGGTATAAAGATGGAGAGAGAAAATACGATGATAAATTGCATTGTATAGGGAACGTTAGAAATTAAAATATTCTAGGTGCGAGTCAATGCTATCAAAACTCAAGTATACTGGGCCTGTCCTCGAGATCTGAAGACTGCTGGTCATCATTAGCCATGATTGTTATCAAAACATTTTTCTCAGGTAGCTGTAGACCATGGTCTCTGCAAATGTCAATCAACCTAAGCTCTATTGTTAAAAGTTTGATTGACCAGCGGCTTATCATTGATCGAAACACAGGTAAAATTTGGGGGCGTTAACTTAAAGTTGGGTCTTTAAGGCTTTTCTATTCAGAATGTGTGTTGTATCAATTCGAAGTGCACAATATGCTTTCAGGTTGAATTTCACTGTCCGACGGGCGTATATTGTACCGTTTACTGTACTCTTGTTCAGTTATCTGGTGGCGCCCAGTATTTGTTGGTGGGAGAACACAGATACAATGTACCGACCTTCCGAAAGTAAACTGGGAAACTTTCTCACTTACCGGCGCGAGCGGGATTAGAACCCGCGCCGACCAGAGGTGAGAGGCCGTGTGATATTGAGCGTGATGCTCTAACCACTCGGCCACGGAGATCCAACTTGATACAAATTATCCTTAAAGGAAAGGGATTCAAGTTTGTTCAAATGAAGGGCCATGCCCCCTTCAAAGGGGAGATAATTTCAAAAATAAGGTGGGTTCATTTAAAAATCTTCTCAAGAACCACTGGGCCAGAAAAGCTGAAATTTACATGAAAGTTTCCTGACATGGCGGAGATTCGAGTTTGTAAAAATCATAACCCCTGGTGTTAGGGTGGGGCTAGACTTACTCAAGTCTCTATGTTTAATAATCAGTGCTCTCTTTAATACTTTTGATAATGCCAAACATATGTTTGGTGACATAAAGTATGGTAGAGAGCAGAGAAACACAGTAAAATTTGGATGAAATGATAATGTAATAAAAACAACATAGAGACTTGAGCAAGTCTAGGGTGGGGCCACAATAGGGAATCAAAGTTTTGCATGTTAATGTACAGGGAACCAAACTAAATGGCACAAAACATCCTTAATGATTTGAAAGGCCATACCTATCTGCAAGGGCATATGATAATTAATTAATTTGTCATCAAATTTAATAATTAAGTTTGATAAGGCCAATTTTTTTTTTAAAATTGGTTTACGGATTTCAAAATTTTCAAATCCGTTCGGAGGAGGTAAAAAAAAAGTTCAAATGACAAAATGTTAAGTAATAAAAATGAACTTGATTTGAGGTCAATGTTTTATTATCAACTTCAATATTCTCTTCACTGTCAACTTATGACGGTGGTATATAGCGACTATTGTGCCGTGACCATGGCAACAATGCTGTTTCCTTCAAAAATGTTATTGTTTATTGAATTAACTTTCTATCATTATCAAATGTCCATTGTTTACCATTTAGTTATGTAAATCCCAAAATAAAAGAACCACATCGTTTTTCCATTCAAAAGATGGCATCCATGACGTATATAGGGACGCACTAATCACCGGAAGTACTAAAATCCTGACTGACCTTACCAAGCTTATATTTTTTCCAAAAATTTACTTTTAAGTTTAAAGTCTTATTTATGAAGTCATTTGTAAAGTTATAAATAAAATATTCATGAAATCTAAAAACATTTATTTAAAAATTCTAAATTTTATATAGATCAAATCAATTTATTGTTAGTAGTCAACAAATTTTATACAATGAATGAATTCAATGTTAAATATGTTTTCAACCTCCTTCAATATATGAAGAATATTTCTTTAAAATTCATTAATAAGAATTTAA
Source organism: Ostrea edulis (assembly GCF_947568905.1). Taxonomy (NCBI): domain Eukaryota; kingdom Metazoa; phylum Mollusca; class Bivalvia; order Ostreida; family Ostreidae; genus Ostrea; species Ostrea edulis. The sequence continues at coordinate 46,387,820 of NC_079165.1, forward strand.
AAGTGTATCGTCAGCAAAATGTATGCATTGTATAAGGTCAGGTAGGGTTATACTTGTTTAGGTGATTAGTGCAACCCAACGTACGTCATGGATGCCATCTGCAAACAAGTGTGTTTGTTTTTATTTTGGGATTTACATATCTAAATGGTATGCAATGTAATGCTAATTAGAAGTTAGTTTCATAAACAGATAACTTATTGGAAGCAAAAAGCATTGTTACTAAGGTACAAAATAATTGTTAGCACCGGTTGAAGTTGACTGATATTCCACACATGACACATGAATATTATGGACTGTCCCGAGATTTCAACAATCAACGGAGGCGTCTGTCCAAATATCCAGTCCAGCGGAATCTATTTTCCTTTCTTTCTTTTTTCTTTTTTGTTTTGTTTGTTTGGGGGTTTTTTTGTGAAAAGGAAAAATTACAGTGTTGGAAATATAAAAAGGAGTGAAAAACCATTTTATTTTTTTTCCAACATCCAAAAAAATCAGTGCGGCGGATCCGTAAACCAACTCAATAAAAGAAAAAGGCCTAAATAATGAATTTTTAGTCGTTACCTTTAAAATTTCTGACCCAAACTGCTTGTATAATGATAGATTTGCTCAAACTTGTTTATTGCTCAGGTGAGCAAAGTGGCCCATGGGCCTCTTGTTGAATCAAAAACCAATTAAAACTGTGATCGAGCTGGTTGTGAAGAGTTGCTGCATGTTACTCAGGTACCTATAAGCCTTTTTTGTCTATAATGAGGTTAATTTATCATAACATTTTATTTACTTATTCTAGAAAGTGTATAGCTTGTGTATTTGTCCTTCCTTTCAGAATTGGGGTATTATATGAGAATACTACATATACCAGTAGTCAAGTATTTTTACAGATAGAGTTTTATTTACATTGTTGTCATTTGATGTTTTAGTATTTCAAGCATATACAGAAAATACATGTGAAAATGAGTCCAGGAGCAGAAAATCTTCTTCATGAATATTATCTTGCGACTCGGAGAGCCAGAAATTCGACTGATGTCAGCATTATAACAACTAATACTTTGTCTACATTGTAAGTTTGTGTGCTAATCTAAGAAAACACATTTATTGAAGATTGAAGTGTAGGCCCTTTGCTGTTTACCACACTTTAACAGTTTAAAAATTTGACGTTTTGACTTTTACAAAAATTCATTTTAGATCATGTTCCAATGTACAAAATTCCAGTTTACTGGCATACTCGATCGACACATACTTAATACAAATTTTACTTTGCATCATCCTGCTTGGATGAATTGATTTTCCTAGAATCCTACTTGGTTTCAATTTCATATCAAAACGGGTATTTAAGTGATGAATTTTATCTTGGTCATGAAAGAGTTTATAGCAATTGGTTAAATTTGTTATTAATTATAAGTGTTGTAGAGTAGTGATTGAAATTTAGCCTTACTCACACAAGTTGTTTGACCTACTATACTGCACTCAAATGGAGGTTGTGGAGGCAATGATAAGATAAGATAAATTTATTCCAATTTTGGGCCCAGAGGGCATAACAGTAAGACATTTTATAAAGAAGGAAATTCAAAAAAGAAAGAAAGTTTACAACATTAACTACAGGTAACATAGACTGCAAACTGCGTGTGGATGCAGCATGTTGGGGAAACAAGTACAAACATATATGAATTGCTAATCATGTATATATACAAGTGGATGGACAGTATCAGTATTATACCAATATATGAATTATAAACTATAATGATTTTTGCAGTTTTAAAGCATCACTTCTTTTTCTGAAAGTTTGTACTAAATATTCGCTCAATTTGACAATTACTGGTTTGTCTTCATTAATCATCAACCAAGTAAATTTGTCCTTATTTGTTAGATAGATAAAATTTTTGTTGAGCTTGTATATACCATTAAAAAACATATTTCTCTCTTCAACATAGAATGGACAATCAGTAAGGAAATGAAATTCATCTTCAACACAATTAAGGTTACATAATTCACATATTCTTTTGTTTCTTTCTAAAGAAATCTTATGGCCAGAATTGGTTTTTGTAAATTCATATCTTCCTCTTTCAATTCGAAGGTCATGTGCACTAATTCGAAATCTACATAGAGTTTTTCTTAATTCTAGGGATTCTAAAAATATATAACTTTCCAGAGTAAAGTTTTCTTTATACGAAAAATATGTTGTGAGTTTTCTTGATTTCTGACCCTCTTCACGTCGTTTTGACCAGTAAAGTAAAAATAGTTTCCATACCTGTGACGATGAAGTTGTTCAAAAACAGAAAAGCCCAGAAAATGAGAATTACAGACCCGAAAGTGTACTAATACACCAGTAGAGCAGTGAAGGAATGCTGATTGATAAATGGAACAGCTCTCAGCAAGAACGGAATGCTATAGGTCCAAGATTTGAACGAACGGTTGGGCCTTAATTTCAAATTCTGCATTTTGGACACTTTCAGTACTTTTTATTTATGCACAGACTGCGGGAAAGAGACGGAGATTACTTACTTCATATGATAGATATGGAAGGAAGGGGGATAATGATACTAATAAGATTTATATAGCACCTTATATCAAACAAATTACTCTTAAGGCGCTTTACAAAAGTAAGAACAGGAATAAAACAATAAAACACAATTAAATGAAATGGGATGGAAGTAAATTAATACATGCAATTATGCATTCCTTATTCATTCTACATGGGGATATTTACATTTATGTAATATAAACAATAGAACTTTTAAAAAAAAAAAACAATCAAATTGTGTCATTTCAGGCCAGGTGCAATTTCATTATTATAACATTGTCACCCTCTACTCAAAATTTTATATTTATGCCCCCCTTCAAAGAAGAGAGGCCTATTGGTTTGCACCTGTCGCTCGGTCAGTAAACCACATGTTGTCCACTCAATATCTTAAGAACCCATTCACTTGATTGTAATGATATTTCATATATGAGTTAGTTATGAGTAGAAGAGGACCCCTATTGTTTTTCAGGTCCAAAGTTAAGGGTCAATCTACTCTGGACATAGGATGATCTTGTCCACTCAATATCTTGAGAAGCCTTAAAGTTTGCTTGGCAGACATCAAACTTTGTACACTGGTACATCCCAAGGAGTAGATGACCCCTATTGATTTTGAAGTCACATGGCAATCTAATTAAAATCAGATCCAAGAATACGCTCACAATCGCTACAATAGGATCTGACATAACCCCATAGGGGGTCATGTCCACATGACCTTTCGCTTGGAATATTCATGAGAACTATTGGCCAGTCAGATTGCGACATACAGACAATGATGGCTATTTAGGTGGTTCCTGGCAATTCGTAAACAAATTGCTGTAGTCTCTCTCCTACGAACTTTATTCCACACTGTAAAATTGTATATTCTCGCATAACGAATTTTAAACTTTCGCAATAATACCTAATCTATTTCGTTCATGTAAACAACAAAACGTACGATATGAAATACACCCAAATTAAATTAAATGTGAATTCCGATTTATGTACGAATAGGGATGGGTACGATTTGAATAGTTTTGAAGATGGTTTACTTAAATAACGCGAGGAATATAAAGCCAGTCGACGTAAACGGTGCATTGTGACGTCGCATCTAGCTGCGATGTGTTTTCTTTCAAACCAAACAATCGCAGCCATTTTCCTTGGAATTGTGAACACCGACGATTTCAAAGCCAACGCGTTGATTGGCTGACTTAAAGTTCATCTGAACATGACCCCTAATCGGGTTATGTCAGATCTACTTATGCAGAGTATACGGTGCAGATCTAAGAAGTCTGATTTTAATTAGATTGGGTCACATGGTCAAGGGTCAAACTGAGCAAAGGAATATACTGACCACTCAATGTTTAGAGAATCCTTTGCTTGACATACATCAAACTTGGTACATTGGTACATTTTATGGAAAAGATTACCCCTATTAATTTTGAGGTCACATAGTCAAGGGTCAAACTGGACATTGGAATATACTGTCTGCTCAATATCTTGAAAACCCTTTGCTTGACAGACAACAACCTTGGTACACTGGTATATCTTCAGGAGAAGATGACCCCTATTGATTTTGAGGTCAAAGGTCAAGGGTCAAACTGGACATTGGAATATACTGTCGGCTCAATATCTTGAGAGCCCTTTGCTTGACAGACATCAACCTTGGTACACTGGTGTATCTTCAGGAGATGACCCCTATTGAATTTATGGTCAGAGGTCAAGGGTCAAACTGGACATTGGAATATACAATTGGATCACACGCAAGTCCTTTTTCGTAACTGGTAAGAAGACTCAGATGTAGATCGGCGCAAGAATTGCATCAAATCGATGCATTTCTTTGCCGGAAGCGCACCTGTGGGTGAGGTTAAAAGGCCAGAAAAAAATCCATGTATAATGTGTTATTTAGATTTTCACCACAAATTCAGTTTTGGTGTCAGCAACGTCTTATTCTCTCTAATACATAAAAATATAAGTGGAAATTGATAGTGGTACAATACCTTAGATGTGTATGATTTCGCCTTAGATGCATTTGAAAGCTCACGTTTCATGGAATGTACGACTGTGATGTCATAGTTACATTTATGTATACGTAGCGACCAACTCTGATGGCGTCGATCCACATACGAGGTTCATTTGCGGTTACCGAAATAGAGTATTTACGATTGTGGAATATACTGTCCGCTCAAATATGGGCCAAGGTGACTCAAGTAAGCAATGTGGCCCATGGGCCTCTTATTTGTCTATTGACATGGGCCTTTGGTATGTGAGTATACCATAAACAGTGTGTCATGTACCAATTTTGATTACCTTTGACCTTGAACTTTTATGTAAAGATCAAATAATAAAATTTTGGGGTGTTTTATTTTTGTCCAGACTATAATTTTTTTTGTCTTTTAACATAGGCCTATGATATTTGGTTTGTTGGTATACCATGATAAGACAGTGTGTCGCATGCCATTTTTGATGCAAAGGTCAAATGATAGAATTTTTCAAGCATTTTTTTTGTACGGACCATAACTTTTTTGTTCTTTGACGTAGGCATTTTGTATATCTGTCAGTTTAATTTACTATCATATGTTCACAACACTGTTCCTTGGTTGAAGCTCATATTCATATAGGCGAATGTTATGTACCGTAAGTCTGGAAAATGGATCAGTTTTAGAGTGCTAAAACAATACTTCATAGTTTATATTGGTTTCAAAATGAATAATCCATTTTCACATATATTATTCTTCAGTAAGTTGATGTCCATTCACTATCTTGATGAAAGTAAATTTCCCTTTTACCCCAAAATGAAAATATTCTGTCGTGTCATGATTAAATGTAAAATGTTTGTAAATTTTTTGCGGATTTGAACTGCAGAACTCTCCACCCTTGTACAACTGTAAAATATTGTGTCAAATCAAGAACTTCCATTTCGACCAAGCTTCATGTTGACCTACAATAACAGACTGACGCACAAGTTCTGAATGACAAGCTTCATGTTGACCTACAATAACAGACTGATGCACAAGTTCTGAATGACAAGCTTCATGTTGACCTACAATAACAGACTGACGCACAAGTTCTGAATGACCTTGCGTGAACAAACACTTTGAGGAAACGAATGGTTTGAGGGAAAGCAGGTTTTTTTTATGAGAACAGAACACTGGGAACTGACCACAGCACGGATTGATGTGGGAATGGAACAGTTCTTATCGGGAATGGTACAAAACAGTTTAAATAGTGTAGTGGTATGCTTTATGGTGTGAATAACTCTGATTATGACTCAGGATTTTGGAGGGTGGGGGGGGGGATACCAATCTGGTTGATTATTAAGACGAGGAATGAAATTAAGATAGTGGGTCTTATTAAGGTAATTCCCCAGACCACGTCAAATAACGTTAGAAACGTTATTCACGAGTCACGAACGTTATCACACATTCAACGAACCCGATGGCAAAAATGGGTGAATTTTATAGACCGTATTAGGACCGATTGTTTGAAAGCAAACAACAAAAATTTAGAATTAAAAAACAATATACGAATTGCGATAATACAAACAAGCCGTTTTTGTACAAGACAACGCTCAGGAGAGAAAATGCTTATAGTTATGTACATCGCGAAGTCGTAAACTCTCCATACACACTGCGTTATGACACACATTCGTTCAGTAATTCCCGTGAGATTTCTGCAAATATTACAGATTATAATGTTAAATCATGTTGCCAACTTTAAATGTATCTACTGTACTAGGCCATTTCTTTTGTGTGATTTCTGATCATTAATGATGGGTAGAAATATCGAATCTCCTATACAACAAAATGCAATGTTTGTGTGTTACATGTACTGACAGTCACATATTTTTGTTATGTTTTCCCTATAATTTAATTTAGTATTTAAACCTGAAAGAATACGATCGATGTTGTCATAATGTAAATAAAATATATGCATAATCTAAAGCTATACTGACATCGTACCCCCCCCCCCCCCCCCCCCCCCCTTGCAAATTTTTTATATTATTTACACGACAAAAATCGTTTTCGAGGCCCTCCGAATCCATAATAAATGTATGTGCATTATATCTCTGTTGTGTCTAATGATTTCAGGGTGTTCAATTTAGATCATACGCTGACAGATTTATCACATATTTAGGCCCTATCTCTAGGCCTAGGTGTCGTACGTTTGTGTTACTGTACATACAGTATGGATCATGGGTGTTGTAATGTAATTTTCTTTTATCTAAAACACTTTTCTGGTCGGACATGATCTTTACTGATGTTTTGATTAAAACGACTCGGAACGTACACGGTAGTTACATGTTGTTAATACTCACATCATATGGCTGTATCGTATTGTTAAAAATTAGCAGGAACTAAAAATTACCAAGTGGGCGAGGAATACAGAATTCGGGTGTTTTAAAATATTCGAATTTCCCAAAATTTGTAACTTGAGCATAGGTTAGCATTCTCTGAATGAGCGTTAAAAATGTAAAAATCATTCTGATCTACATCACGTCTGGCGACATAATTTTATTTTTTCATCTATTGTGACGTCATGTCAGTGTTCATGTGACGTAGGCTATGGATTAGTAAGCTCCTTAGTAAAGTTAGGATTTTTCTAACTTCAAGCCCGATCCCTAAAGCTTATGGCAATCAATGAAAGTGGTTTTTAGCTATTTGAAGCTTTACTGTTTTAAACAGTTTTTAAAAAAACACCCTGTAATATTTCTTGAAATGGTAATTTAGTAATGTAAATGATGAATGAAACATATTTGCAGATTTGGGAATTTTATACACCATTTTCCAATATGCGTTTTTTCAAGGTTTTTAACCTAGAGCTCTCAAATTACCCGATACCCTATTTACTTCTTATATCATGTAAAGGTAAATCATATTGAAATGTTTAAAAAATCTGAAGGTTTTTGAAAACACAATTTTCAGGATATGGTAGGTTATGATTAGTCAAAATTTGACTACTATACGTGCATTTTCATCACCTTGAAACCAAGATCATGGTTCAGTAGATGAAAAATTATTGAAAACAGTCAAATGCAATACATTATCTTCAATTCATATGAAGGAAACATATTTCTATCCTTTAAATAAAGACAGTGCCTTAAAATGTATGTATGTTAACACTGCTTGTTTTGAAGTGATATGTTCTATTTTTAGAATTGGCTGTACTCTGGGAAAGACCGCTAAACATATTTTTCTTCAGAAATTTGGTCAATATACATCCTTGACAAAATACATGCAAATTTTGATAGCAATCTGTAGGCTTTTCAATACTAAGACGTGGTATGGGGAATTACCTTAAATGACACAATATTAAACCACTTCCCTACCTGGATTAAAGTTAGGGAAAAACATTCCACTTGTCAACCAAATAAGAGACTATAGCTCAAGCCCTGATTAACTGATTCAAGCAAGGGTGTCAACTGGGCACCAGTGATGGATGTGTTGATAGCAGTTAACTGCAGGCCTATCAATCCTTTATCATACCACAAAAGTAATTTCATAGTGTGTTTTCCTATAACTCATGAGTTGATAAATTGGGCCTACCTGAAGTATATTTGAACTACAAAGAAATTAGTCACAGTCAAATTGTATCCCAAAGAAAATGTCAAAAATCACTGTACAACTTTTCAATGAGAAATATGTGGTGACTCAGGCTGTGTTTGCTTATAATGATTGGAACTATATAATGATTGGAACTGATCCAGAAAGAGAAAGTTTCCATAGTAGCAGCACCAGCTTCTGTGCCTATGATCCTAATTCCTCCTCAAACATCAATAACAGAATGCTGGGATTGTCTGTCAATCATTGAGAACAACTGACAGTCCTGGTGGTGGATTAAAACAAAATGACATCCTGCAAGATGTGATGGCTAACGTACATCCTCAAACTTATTGAATTATCAAATAAAATGATTTAAAGAATATAATTTTAAGTCACCTTTGTAAACTCAGGTGACCTATTGCAATTGGTTTGCACTTAAAAATAAATAAACATTCACCCAGTTGCATTCACACAGTTGAGAATAATAACATGAGTAGCATTTTGAAGTAACAGCAATTAAATCATATGAAAAATGAAGTTATTCGAAAAGACATTTCCATTTTGACCACCTTTTCATGAAGACTTTTGTGTTAAAAAGACCTTTCATGTGAACAGTATAATTGAAAATATATCATTAAATGTGAAAGGTAAACCTTTCCTTTAGAATGAAAATATACATCTCTTGACCAACATAATAATAAGATTAATAATATTTTCATGTTCAGTCAATAGGTCAAATATTATTGTTTGTGAATCAAATTGCACTCTTTTCCCTGTCTTTTGTAATATCCAAAAAGACAGGCATGACCAAATTCTGGCAACAAATGGACAGTAAACAAATAGATGTATAATGGTTTCTGGTTCTTCCGAACAGATGGAGCAAGCCTTGTTATCTTATGCAGACAATTTTTCATACCTATAATTCGGTGTATTATTCTGTATGCATGTAAACCATATCAGCCCAGTGTCTTTAGTGGTAAACATAATATTTCTATGTACTTTTTAGCTGAGTTGAGTAGAAAATCTCGGCTTTTAAATTGGCGAAGGATGGGTGGGCTGGCGGCGTCCACAATTATTTTGTCCGGTTTGTAACTTTCATACTTTTTGGTGCATCTTTGTGAGACTTGCATATCATGATCACATGCAAAAGGGGAAGTTTCCTATTTATTTTGAGGTCAGAAGGACAAAGGTCAAGGTCTCTTTTTCACTATATGCTGTAGATTTGAGCCAATCTAATTAAAATTAGATCCTTTGATCCGCTCACATATATTGCTATACGTGAGCGGATCAAAGGATCTAATTTTAATTAGATTGGATTTGAGCTTGCCTCTTTTATACATGTACATGTACTTGCTAGTGCATGTTTATCAGACTTCAAATCCTGATGACATTCAAGATTCATGTTGCTTTTGAATCCAAAGGTCAAGGTCATTATCACACTAAATACCTATTGCGGCCATTCAAAGCTTCATACTTATGAACTATATTAAATACGTGCATGTTTTTACTTCGTGAATGCAAGCATCCATAATTTTCCAAACTGCAACTCAGCCGTACGCATTTTTGATGCGTTTTAGCGATTTTTTCCAATTAACTGTAGAAGGTAGATCTAGGCAAGTTCCCATTTTGATTCACATATTGGTCTATATTCTTCTGTGTTACTGAGGTAATCATGTATAGTTCTAGATCCTTTTTTATCTTTAATTAATATTTTAATATGTTGGGTGGGACCAAACTTAGTATATTGTGTTTATATGTGAAACGTTTAAATAACATCTTTAGTGCTATTGATACTAAATGGATAATTAGAAGGAGTGGGTAGTACTTTACCAAAATTGTAAATTCCATGATCCTACGGGTAAGGGTTTGGTTTCAGGGTGGTGTCAAAATTATAAGAACGATTTGAAGGACTTATTTAAGTTTGCTAATACTGTATAAAATCTAAATACATACTTAGGAATAGCAGATTAAAAGGATGAAAATTACTTTGTTAAACACCACTCTGATTCCACGCACAAGTACTCTGAAGTTTTAATAAAAGATATGCTGGAGTTCCTCATTGACAATATCTTCATGTCTTCACTTCTATGTTAGAAGAAAAAATCTCTTGCTCTGGTCTTCAATTCAACATTTACAGAGTTTGACACTAAGGCATGTCCGACCGACCGAGTCTACTAAATAATAGGTCTGGTGGGGTAAAATGTCAGTTTACTTGTCTGACTGGTCGTGTTGAAAAATAAACAAGAAAATTTACTTTAAACCACAAGATATTTTATTCTTAACTTTAAAAAAACTGTAAAGAGTTTGCAAGCAATTTTAAATTGCGTGATGACATAATCTCTATTTTTAGTTCTAATAAATAAGTCGCGGTCAGAAGTGATGTTTTACCACATCTGCTCAATGTTAATGTGTGTAAAGTTATGTTTCGGATAAAAAGATATAAATTCATTTTCATTTTTATAAACAAACCAGTTTATTTGAATTAAATGTAAGAGAGTGTTTATCAAATTAATAAAATACGTGGTAACCAGCCATTTTTCGGTGATGACATATGTGTGAGAATGTCTCTATATTCAAATACGACTTCTCGTCCTTAGGGAAAGATGTCCCAAGAAAAAGGAAAAGGTTGGGAAGAAACAAAGCAGGGCTTATTAAATAGAAATTCAAAAAACAGTTGAAGTAATTTTATTTTAAATGGGCTAAAGAAGTTCCGTGCCAGGTAGATATTAAAGAAACAGAAAATGTGTTTGAAAATAAAAGCATCAAATTGAATAACGTTTGTCATTTGAATTTTAAAGTATCTAAATATGGAGAAACTATTAGTTTTTTCTGGAAAGTTGATCAGGGCTAGTAGAAGTAAGGTCAGGTCTAGTAAAATCATCTGAAGTAGCCCGACTGGTCTAGTGCTCAAAAAAGTAAATGTCAAACCCTGATTTAGATATATCGACGTTTTATTAATTTTCATTCATATGCCGATTTGATATATCCCAGTGAACTCGAAATAAAAGACACCACAGAGTTGTCCACTTCAGCTTCATACTTAGATATTTTATTGTAGATATTAACGGCAAACTAATAACTCAACTTTATGACAAACGGGATGATTACAGTTTCTCCATCGTCAACTCCCCATATTTATGTAGCAATATTCCATTACCACCTGCATATGGTGTTTATTTCTCTCAACTGATTCGATACACAAGAGCTTGTTTTGCGTATGGTCAGTTTTTAAATGGAGGCAGGCTACTGACAAACAAGTTAATGATGCAGGAGTTTCAACAGTATCATTTAAAATCAGCTTTTCGCAAAGTCTCAATTAAAGTCAGCATTTCATTAATTCTGTGATTGTTATAATTCTAGTTTGCTAATACAACCTATCATTGGGTCAAATGCTGTCTGATATGTTTCATACCGATTGTTAAGCCGTTCTTGGCACACTGACTTTTACTACGGATAACTTCGTTTGCCTGATCAAGATATAGGGCTCATGGTAGGATGCTTACTCCTAGGCACCTAATCCCACCTCTGGTGTGACCAGGGGTCCGTGTTTGTCCAACTCTATTTTGTATTGCTTATGGGAGTTATGAGATTGATCACTGTTCGTTATCTTCACCTTTCATGTACAAAAAATGGTGAATTTCACAACCAAGGGTTTTGACTCTAGGATGGGTCCAAATTAGTCATATCTTTTAATGTTAATACCCATAATGTATATTATGTAAAGCCTTTCATCAGTGTATGCACTTTTGAGGGCATTGAAATTTTAAGAACACATCTTGTTTTATACTGTTGCTGAACATTGGAATTTAGTTTAGATGTTCAGAATAGGATATTTTTTTCTAGATTTCATAGCCCTTGGGCAAAGTGATACTTTTCACTAGTACTCAGGTGACCGATGAGGCCTTTGGGCCTCTTGTTTATTCTTATTTGTAGTTATTTTCTACACAGAGGATAGGTAAATTTCTAATATATTTTATTTTCATTGTATTTGTTGGTGTATAGCAATTAGCACCTAGATAGACCCTGGTCACTCCAGGTAAATAACACATCTGTTTTTATTAGGTCCCACCTACTTCACTAACCATAAGGTTACAAAATGGGTCTGTAAGTGGAAAAACATATATTTATTTGAAGCATCAGTTCTGCAGGCTTGCTGGTTTGTAGCAGGGCTGACAGTTTTTAGAGTAGTCAGCCCCTGCTGCTCCATCATACACTGCATATCCACAGCAGATTCACATAACTTGTCTATTATTTATTATTTTGGAGAATATAGCTTCAAAAGTGATGGAATTCCTCAATTTTACTTACTAGTAAAATATTGAATTTTGTGGACATTTTTCTTTTAGAAAACAGTTTAGCTTTGGGCAAACAAAACACTTATAACAAACCCTCTTATAACAAATTCATTCATATTACGAAGTGATATTCCTCTAGGATAGGGGGGGGGGATATTTGATCTTACGCAGTTGGTTATTACGAACTGTTTTTCACTGTCCCTGGAGACTCCCTATAACCATGTCATACTATATCATTTTTCTTTAAGAAAAATTATGTGAAAATTAGCGATATTGTTAAAATACTTAAAGTGGTGACAAAACATAATGCTTCCAAATTCACCTCATTTTGATCAAATTGAAAATAAAAAATGAGTTGCATCAGGATTCTTGTACAAAATTTATTGAAACAAAAGCGTGTTTGTAAATTTTGTTTGGTAAATAGAGCTTTTATTTTATGTTGTCCTTCACATAGGAGGACAGTCAATTTTCACAAATGGGTAGAGGTATACTGTAAGTGTAATTGATCATTTGATTGTAGAATATCAATGGCACAAAGTCATGCCAGACTTTGCCTTAGAACTAGTGTAGAAGAAGAGGATGCATTGGAAGTGATTCTGTTGTACGAAGAATCTCTGACAGCCATGTTTGGTATTTAAACCACTTGTATCATGTATATATCAACAGAGAAGATATATGTAAAAGGATGAATCTGCATTCTTTTAATGTACATTATAATTCACCACAATTATACTGTCTGAAGATATCCTAGTTACATACACATTTGCTGACTATCATTGAATTTGAAGGGTCGTTGTACTATATATCGAGTATTTTTGTACTGGGAATGTTTGGTAAACATTTTACAAATGATAAATTCGAAATGTTGGCATTTTATTGTGTGGCAGATTTTCATTCTATGCACTTTTAATTGCATGTCATTTACATGAATAAATTTTTTGGCACTTTCATACATGATTTAAAAAGAGCAATGTTTAATGCACAAAATTACCAGATATAATCATAGTGTATGAACTGCATTTAACACTATTGTTTTCTGATTTTCTTTCTTACATAGGTCCCTCCATATTGAGTATTCCTCCTGTGTCTCATATCTCAGCAAACTTCATTAAAGACTACCTTGATAACCAGGTAATTATTACCGTCTTGGAGGACTAAAATGTAATCCAACCTCATCTAAAATTTTCTTTTTAAGAACACATTGTTTTGTTCCAGAAAAATAGGTTCGTCTTAAAGATGTTTCAAGCAAGGTTACAACAGTTTTCTGGCTTGCACCGAGGATATGAAGAATAATGGATTCCATAAAATGATATAGAAATAATGGGGTAAGTAGTAGCTCTCTGAGTATTATGGCATCTTCTTCTAGGGAAGGAAATTGTAAAGTAAGGTATTTTTGGAAGAGGAGTGTTTTGATGTGGCTTTTTGTAATTTGTGTGTTCGGAGTGTCGGCATTATAGACTCAAGTTATGTACCTAGCTTAGCCATCCGTTGTATAGATCTTAGCCATCCGTTGTATAGGTCTTAGCCATCCATGGTATAGGTCTTAGCCATCCGTTGTATAGGTCTTAGCCATCCATGGTATAGGTCTTAGCCATCCGTTGTATTCTTAGCCATCCGTTGTATACATGTAGGTCTTAGCCATCTGTTGTATAGATCTTAACCATCCATCGTATAGGTCTTAGTCATCCGTTGTATAGATCTTAGCCATCCATTGTATAGATCTTAACCATCCGTTGTATAGATATTCCTTCTGGTGATAAATATTGCTGCCATTTTATTTTTTCAAATGTCTCCTGGCTATTTTTTCTTTTTCCTCCCTTTAAATTAAAAAGTCTCATCCATTTCAAGGTCAGAATTTGCAATGAGAATATTTCTCTCGCAGAAATTTTTCTACACATGAATACATAGGTGGAAACAGTGAGGAATTGGAATTATACTGAATTTGTTGCAGAATATTGTAGCTTTCGGGGAGGGGGGGGGTGTATATTTTCATTTCTCAGAGAACTACAGTTCTGCAGCTAATACTGAATGTGTTTATCATTTCAATATGAATTAAAAGAACACAGTGTGTTTTCTGATTTTTATTCACCAAAAAGTTTTTCATATATAAATTCATATATAAATTCAGAAAATCTAATTCAAAGGAATTGTAATATATCAATATATATCATATATGTATATAAAAAGTATACATTAATTTGTACACACAAATCATCTGATTAAGAAAATATATGGGGGGATTTTTGAGCATCATCAGTACATGAATAATATAATTTTATTAGAAATATTAGTGATACATGGATATGTCGAACAAGGATATTTTATAGTAGAATCAATAATCATATCTATTCAAATAGCTATCTGTGGGGAAATTTATTTTACTGGCGCTTTTACATAAAAAATCAAGACATGTTGTAGTCTGTCTTATCCTTGATTTACAGACAAACTCCATATTCATTACCTTCTGCTAAACGGGGAGGATGTTTGCACTGAGAAACTACAATTTCGTTTTAAAGTGCAAGATAGATCTATACAAATCACTGTCTGGATGGAAAGCTGCTCCAAAAACAAACTACATGTGTGACACATTTTATGATGAAGTTAAGCAGTAAGGCAATGAAGATTGCAGTTGCTGTAGTTTTATGCTTTTATGTGCATGAAGACAAGTAGGGGAGGGGTTATAACAGAGTTAATGTTTATTCATTGACATATATGATTTACAGGAATAAAATAAAGATAAAAAGAACATAGTACATGTAAAAGCAGTCACAATTGTTTCTGTTATATACCATTTTTGCCAATATACATGTATATTGCACTGCACTTCCTGTGGAATCAGAACCATCACAATGAACATTATAAGAATAACATTTTACTTCAGACCAGTTTATGATTAAAATTCAATTCAAAACAGCACATTTTTGTTATTTAATTCAATAGTAGCAAGTATTACCTCCATAGGAGTTTCTCTACCTGTGGGTATGTATGATGAAACAAACCCCATGGTATGTCAAGTAATGGGATGTAGTCATCTTTTTAACAACAAACATTCCAGTTGTATTCAAGATCAAAAAGTAGGTGTATTGCAAATACTCAGTAGTGACTGAATTTTAATTACTCGGTTAATATTGAATGAATTTATGGTGCAAAACTTGAAAGTCTAGCGGAGAGTCACTACATTCTCGAATACAACTAGAGCTTGAAATGTGCAAATAAAATATAAAATTATATCACAACACTAAAACTAAAAGTATTGTAAATACATTTTGAGAGGGAAACAAAACAATGTACAAAGAAAGTTACTGTTCGAGACGCAATTTGCATTGCATAAAATGGTTTTCATTAACTGTTTAGAGTTTGTGATCATAGCCATTTTCACTTGACACAATGTATGGTTTGCCCTTTTCGTTGACATATCCCATGTTAGTTGCCCCCTGAGGCCCTGGTCCATCCTTGCCAAATTCTAGTTCATGTCGTGGAGTGTACCTGCCAACACGGTCTTCATCCATAGCTGGACCCCAACTTGGCTCAGGTTTTAAAGCTTTTACAATCTGTAAAATATGAGTTTGTAAATTCTATTACCCCGCCATTCAATGTAAGCAACTATTTATTTGATGGAAAGGTAGAGAAGAGTAAAGCTTGATGAAGATTTAAATTTCAAGGCAAAGATGATAAACTTTATTGTTAAAGTATTACAATGAATATTTCCATTAAAAAAATAACTTGCCCCGCCATATCGGATGCTCTGTACAATCATTCCTCCCAAAATCAGAGCCAAAGGTGACACCACCATCAGCCAGCCAAGGCCTTCGGAAAAGGGTGGGAATATATATTTTCCTTCATATTTGGTGTAGTATGCAGGAGCGTACGTAATGCCAGACATTATCACTATAAACTGCAACATGAATTATCAAGTGTTTAACAAAATAATGTACAGAGATATGTACTGTATAACATCTCACTGGTTCGTGTGGTTCTACTTACGATGATTGCAATGGGTGTGATGAAGCACCAGGTGGCAAACCAGTAAACCCAGAAGACGTTTGGAAACCCTCCCAGCATCATCTCAATGTCCTTTCTGAAGTTGTTAACACCTGTGAAAAGATTGCAAAAATAAATTTGAATGGCATCTACACTTCATATTCTTATTTTTCTAATCATCTGTCGTCCATCTACATTTATGACTTCTGTTCCAGAACTACTGGACCAATTTCAACCAAACTTGGCACAAAGCATCCTTGGGGCAAGGGAATTCAAGTTTGTTCAATTGAAGGGCCATGCCTTTCTCCCAGGGGAGATAATAATGAAATAGCAAATATACTGTAAAAAAAAAAAATTGGAATCTTCTCCAGAACCACTGAGCCGATTTCAACCAAACTTAGCACAAAACATCCTTTGGTGAAGGGGATTGAAGTTTGTCCAAATGAAGGGCCATGCCCCTTTCCAAGGGGATATAATAGCAAAATAGTGAAAATACATTGACAACTTTTAAAAAATCTTCTCAGAACCACTGGGCCAATTTCAACCAAACCTGGCACAAAGCATCCTGGGGTGAAGGAGATTCAAATTTGTTCAAATGAAGGGCCATGCCCCTTCAAAGGGGAGATAATCATAAAATTGCAAACAAATGGTGGGGTCATTCTCAACAAGAACCACTGGGCCAGAAGAGTTGTAGTTTACATGAAAGCTTCCTGATAGTGCAGATTCATGTTTGTTAAAACCATGATCCCCGGGGGTAGGTTGGGGCCACAATAGGGGATCAAAGTTTTACATGTGAATATATAGATAAAATCTTCTCAAGAACCACTGTGCCAGGAAAGTACAAATTTACATGAAAGCTTTCTGACATAGTGCAGGTTCAAGTTTGTTAAAATGATGACCACGGGGGTAGGATAGGGCCACAATAGGGGATTAAAGTTTTACGTACAAATATATAGAGGAAATCTTTTAAAATCTTCTCAAGAACCAATGGGCCTGGAAAGTACAAATTTACATGAAAGCTTCCTGACATAGTGCAAATTCAAGTAATCATGGCACCTGGGTTAGGATGGGGCCACAATAGGGGATCAAAATTCTACATACAAATATTTAGGGAAAATCTTTAAAAATCTTAAGAACCACAGGGCCAGAAAAGTTTACATTTACATGTAAGCTTCCTGACATAGTGCAGATTCAAGTTTGTAAAAATCATGGCCCCTGGGGGTAGGTTGGGGCCACAATAGGGATCAAAGTTTTACGTGCAAATATATATGGAAAATCTTAAAATATGTTGTGCCAAGATAACTTAGTTTAGCAATGTGGCCCATGGGCCTTTTGTTTCTGTAATGGTGTGATGTGTTGGAAGGGGTTATACTGGAATTGTGTTATACTTTCATTCATCCTTCTTGACGTTCGCTTCATAACCGTGAAGTTGAAAGTTTGAGCTCGCTAATGCCATGGCTGCGTCAAACCTAAGACAAAAAACAATGATATGATTGCTCCTTCACCAATCGCTCAGTGTTCAGAGGTGAGAATCATGGATCTTTCAAATATGACCTTAAAAATAGGGGTTCCATGTTGCGGCAGGCATTGTCATGTTAAAAAACCCTCACTGCTATGGCCATAAGTCTAAATTTGTGGTACTTCACCTACAACTGGTGACATCTTGATGAGTGAAAAATTCTCCACTATCTAAATCAACCAACTCTCTCTCTCTCTCTCTCTCTCTCTCTCTCTCTCTCTCTCTCTCTTGTCATGGTTCAGACAAATTAGATGATGTGTGCCATTTGCATATATCTCATGAATGCAATGCAGTTGTGAACAATGAGCGTATGAATCTTGATAAATATAGTATATGTCTATTTTGATTAAGGCCTAAGAATTCTGAAAGAAATATAAATAGAATGTAATATGAAAAAATATATTTCATTTTTTAAAACTAGATGAAGGTATGAACTGTGACGCTTCACACAGTTATGAAACGTGGGCCATGAAGCCACATTACTCTTTTTTACCTTCATTGTAACATTTAATGCTAAAATAGGTATGGGGAATTCAAATTATAGAGATCGATATTTTCGGTGGAATCAACAATGTAGTAAAATATCTCTTTATTCCTTCATTTGAAAGTACAGACTTTTGTTTCCAGTAGAACAAAATCACAACAAGAAAAGATTTTCCAAACCATGGGAATAAGTTAAAATTTACAAAATTAACTGATGAGTATATTAAATTTGCATATTTGAACTTGCTATATCCCTCTTGAGGTCATTTGAAATGCCTTACTTCTGTTAAATTTCTCGTTCTGATCCAATACCCTTACATTTCACAATGTGTCTTATTACACCAGTGTGTCAAAAAAAATTATATACTCTTAAGAGTTATTGCAAACAAAATATAACATCTCAGTCTAAGAACACTGATCCTTAAAAGAGGTTTCTAGTCTAATTGAATTCTATTTATAGTTGGAGATTCTGCTGGTGATGAGGATGTATCCTGTTGATATTGGGATAAAAATGTCACGGATTTAAGTTGAATATTGCTTTGACATATTAAAAAAAAATAGTTTTCAGATTCGAATTGATAACACTTAAACCTCTGTCATGAAATTTTACATGCATAAAATACCAGCTAATGATTTTCCAAGCAGTAACAGAAACAATATATATGAATAATGATCCATGTGATTACCATTAACCAAGGAATTTCACAGGTATTAGAATTTGTGTTTGAAATGAATCATATTTGTATTTCAAAAAAATGAAAAATTCCTGTTGAATGCAAAGGTTGCTTTTATGACACATAATGTGTGCAGATTCCTAGTGGAGTTCATGTTGGAAACTTCACAGATTATGTGTCTTGGGGACTTATAAGTGCAGAGATTGTAGAACATCCATGGGTTTATGTCAGTATTCTCAGATGAGGTCACAATGATTGAGAGTACAAAATGTGTGTATGAGACTATGAACATACCTAGATTTAGAAGTACATGTATATTATATTTCAGAATGAATTGGTGTTGAAAAATTAGTCCTTATTTACTGTAGTTTACCAAGATTTCATCATTTTTTGAATGACAATTTATATAGCAAAGTTGTATATTTTATATTGGGAGGGGGGGGGGGGGGGCAAACTGTATTGGATTGCCTAAAAAAAAAACCTGTTTCTTTCTTTAATGATTATGTGCTGCATGCAGTTAAACTTAAATAGCACAGATATATGTTTCAATAAACCCTGGTACATTATTACTTACCATATACATAGCACAAGGCAATTAGCTCACACAAGCTGACTATCATTAAGTTGTAACTTCCAGAATACCAGTCCATTAATGTTAAAACATATATTCCACCCTAAAAAGAAAAAAGTTGAATATCATTCCTATTCAGTATTGAATGGTAGCACTTTTATGTTCCCTGAAAATTTTTCAGGGCAGCATATTGTCACTGTCTGTCTATTCATCCGAGCTCATATCTCCTTTACTCAGAAATTGATCATGATTGATCACTAATATTTCTTGGGACAGGGAGTTTTGGAAGAAGGTCATATTGGAAAGGTCAAGGTCATTAAGAACATATACATTATATAGGATACAAGGGAAATTTTCCAATTTCAATAGCTTTTGAACAGGCATTGATCATGTATCAACAAATAAGTACATGTAATAGGCAAATGGTTTTCAGACAAAGGTCACTCAAGGTCATTTTGTAAAGGTAAAGGTCACTCAGATCATATACCTTATGCATTAAAAAAACCTTCATTTCCACAATATTTCAAAAATTATTGATCATTGTGCGAGTCTTTAAATGTCATATTTGAATTAGTTCATATGTTAGATTCAGTTTACAGATTTTCTTCATTATACCTTTTGAACAAATGAATCAGAAGTATTTAAACTATGGTTTCTGAGAGACATCTGCTCATAAATATTTTGAAGACTAAATATTCACCCTCAAACAAATAATTTTGCAACAATTTACTGGTGGCATATTTTGTGATGTCATAATGAATCTACATTACCACATGCATCCTCTACAAACTACACAGAGTGTCTCTAATACGGAAGTTCCGAGTTCCCCAAGAGTTATTTTCCTTTGTCGAACTCTTCCGTAAATTATGACGTAAAATATGATGACAGTGGGTACATTTGCAAATTACTATCGTTGTATTATTTCTTAAAAGATGATATCCAGAGTTTCTGAGACCATCCTATCTCAGGGAAAAGGCAACTTTAGTGAGTTTATGAGTATTGGATAACAAAATGGCTCAAACAAATATTGTTAATTGCCATCTTTTTTTGATAAAAGCGTCACTCATGTAGAAGAGGAAACGAATAAAGATTCAATAGCCAATTTGATGATCTTATTCAAACAAATTATGCTTGATATGCCAGAATATGCATACCAGTGATTGATATAAACAAAAGTTACGCTTTTATTACATTAATCGTACGTAATCGTTATGTACAATGCCAGTCTACGATATAATGTATACATTGTGTACCCACCATACGTCATAAAATGCGAAAGAGTTCGACAAAGGGAAATAACTTTTGGGTAACTCGGAACTTGCGTATTGTTATCCCCTATCAAACAAAGTCGAGAGGGGGGGGGGGGGGCAATTACCAGAATCACTTCAGTTGATAGACACAAGGATAGTTATCGTCCATTATCAGTTTATCATAGGACAGATACAAACCAAGTTTTTTATGCCTGTCTTTAGACGGGAACACGTCACGGTACCATGACCGTGTCTGTCCATCCCGCTTTGTGTCTGTCTCATAATTAAAACACTATGAGACCTAGAATCATCAAACTTTTTTCAGCTGATAGGGTTGATCATACTTTAAAGTTGGGTCACTGTGACCTTTGATTAAGATATGGCCAAATTTGACAAAATCCTGTCCAACTCATGACTGGACAATTATTTGGTCTAGAGTCATCAAACTTGGTCAGTTAATGCATAAAGATGTGTCACACCCTAAATGAAGGTCACTGTGACCTATAATTAAGATATAGTCATATATTGCACAACCGTTTTTGGGGGCTCATGTAGATACGAGTCCTAGAATCAACAAACTTTGTCAGTTTGTGCATCTGTATAGAGATTTAAATTGTAGCTTAGAATCATGCATTTTAAAAACAAATATTTCAAGGGAGGTAATTCCTACATATGTTAAGAGAGTAATTAAAGATTGTATTCGCCCCTTGGGAGTAAGCCATGGTGTTTCAGAATTCAGCTGGAGTTTCAAAGATCATTTTGATAAGAGCTAAATTGCATCTGTCCAGTTAAAGATTAATGTCAGATACAGTTGTTTTTGGTGTAGTTTATTGTCTTGAGGTAAAGTGGTATTCCTACCTTGCAGACTTGAGGAATTCCCAGCACAAACCCAATCATACACGTTATGAATGTAAATAGGGTCTTGTGTTTTCTCAGCAGGCGAGGGAAAACATCAGAGAAACCACTTATGACAGTTTCCATCATGGCAAACTATTGAAATAATGTAAACGATTTGTTTGACAGAATATTGAAAGCATTTGCATTTTTTATCTTCATTAAATAATCAGAAATTTCCATTTAAGAATAATTGGTATAAATAACTTCATTAGAATTGAATGACAAAGAAAGACCTCCCTACCTGACTGTCAAGTCCAAGAGTGAAAATCATGAAAAAGAACAGGAATGCAACAATTGGTGGCCATGGATCGGATAATTTTGCGATTCCCTCAGGATAGGCAACAAACGCAAGACCAGGCCCTGTGAAGTTCAAGAAAAGAAAAGAAAAGTTTAGACACTTAATGGAGAGTGTAACATTTACAGTATTCTTGCAGTTTCTTCACCAAAACTTGATTTTAAAGAAATTTGAAGTCAGATACTTGAACTTTGAAACACACATGAGCTTGATTTATGTACCTGAATCAGCAACATCTTCTACTTTTCTGTTTGTTATATAAGCCATGTGTCCAAGTAGTGAGAATATGGCAAACCCAGCAAAGACACTAGTACTGCAGTTGATTACGGATACAATCAAGGCATCTCTACAATGAATGAGATGAAACATCAAAATATGTAGAGTTTGTACATTTAAGTTTCAATATTGTGTGAATGATTCTGTCATCAAAGAAAGTAGAGCTTGCTAATTATTTTACTCTCATTAAGGGATATCATCTACATGTATGTGAACAGATGGCATCAATTATTATGTCTCCCTTCCCAGAAGGAATTGTTTTAGTGTGAATACAAAGTTTGTCTGGACCATAACCTTTTTGTCTTTTGACATAGGCATTTAGTATGTGGGTATTCCATGATAAGACAGTGTGCCACTTACCATTTTGATGACCTTGACTTTTTTTGTGAAGGTCAATTAATAGAATTTTTTGGGCATTTTTTTTGCCTAGACCATAACTTTTGTGTCTTTTGACATGGGTCTGTGATATTTGGTATGTCATGAAAAGACAGTGTGTCACGTGTCATTTTTTATTACCTTTGACCTTGACCTTCTATGTAAAGGTCAAATATTAGAATTTTGGGGCATTTTTGTTGTCCAGACCATGACTTATTTGTCTTTTGACATAGGCTTTTAATATTTGGTATGTGGGTATACCATGATAAGAAAGTATGCCATGTGCCATTTTTGATGACCTTGGACCTTTTATGTAAATAATTGGGGGGGCTTTTTTGTTCGAATCATCACTTTTTTCTTTTGACATAGGCCTTTGATATTTGTTTTGTTGGTTGGTTTGATTTACTACATGTATCATGTTCACAACACTGTTCCTTGGTTGAAGCACAGAAACATATAGGTGATTGTTATGTACTGTAACTCTTAATTTTCCACTTTAAAGATGATCCTTTAATATTTTTTTTTAAATTATGGAAAATGGAAGGGGAGACATCAGTTTTAGTTAAAACAATTCTTCCTAGTTAAATAGGTGATATCACCTATTCAAATAAATAATATCACAAATTTCAATATAGAATAACACCTACATGTATTTGAATAGGTAATATCACTAAATGGCAATGAATATTAAAACTGCACCTCATAATTCAATACCCACAATTGGGAAGCAAAGCTTCCACTTTGAGACTTGTAGGTTGGCAATTATGCAGCATTTATTTTTTAAAGTCATTTACACAAATAATCTTCTTTCGAATTTTTTACCTTAGGGTATTATTTTTGAATTTGTTGTAGCTGGCCATAGTCAGTAAACCTCCAAAGGCTACACCCAAGGAGTAGAAAATCTGAGTAGCAGCATCTCCCCATACCTACAGTGTACGAAAGTTTGAAATCAAAGATATATTAATATATATTTATAAATTCATCAAATTGCTAATGTGTCTTTATATATATATATATATATATATATATATATATATATATATATATATATATATATATATATATATATAAAGCTCTAAAAATCACCTACAACACAACAATATGACTACAGAAAATTTACATAGTAAGTAAAATAAAAATGCAAACTAGCTTTACAAATAAACTACAAAAGCAGAGAACAAACAACATCTACATATTGAAATTATCGAGTGTTATATGGGGCAATAAAAACATCTGTGCTGAACGAACCTTAGGATATATACATATATATATAATACAGTACAATACCTTTGGCTCAGAAATTTGTTCCCATTTTGGAATTATGTAGAAAAGGATTCCGTCATAGTATCCGTCCAATGTTACGCCTCTAATCAGGAGAAGTAGCAGTACAATGTAAGGGAAAGTGGCCGTGAAATACACAACCTGTGAACCAATAAAGACATAGATTAAATAACTAACCTTGTACTTAAAACTACAATACAGCTGTTTTGTATGTTGTTTTATGTCCCATTTGAGATGCTGATGTAGAGACGTCACTGGCTTTAGTGGAAGTGCCACAGATTTTCTAATTTTTACCTATGCTTGGCACTTGCGGTCGTGACACTAGAAACACCCCCCCCCCCCTTTTTTTTTAAGGTCATACCTGAAAGACCCATAGCGACAATGTAAATGAAAGTAATGAAAACGGTGCATAGTGCCCCCTCGAAAATCTTGTATAGAATGTCTTTCTTGAGCCATGATTTGTAGAACTTTGTTTCTGGTAGTATCAGGCATCATTTTCTTTAAATATTGTATCAATAAAAGGTAACTGTGAGAGCAGGTAGCTAAACAAACCAAGAGTTCTGTGTGTGAAATATTTCCCCAAATTTGAACAGAATAAAGGGGAGTTTTTCCTGCAAGAGGGATCGAAATGGATCAAAATTGCAACGTACCTAGAGTGATCCACAAAGAAGCTACATAGCATGATTTAGCTTGATTTGTGACAGAGAAATGAAAACCCCGAACATACAGACATCGCTGTACCATAACGCATACCTGTATATAATGGAGATTTTAATCAGATTGGATCTCGCTGTGGCGAAGCAAGTCCTTTAACCAGGGGTGGATCCAGGAATAACGGTTACCGGGGGGAGGGGGGACACTTTATGAGGCAGGGGGTCTGGGCAAAGCCCTGGTGGAGGTCCAGGGGGCAAAGCCCCTGAAAGCTTCTGGATTTTACAGATTTTATAGGGCTTGAAATATGTCTCCTATTTAAGTCATTTGTACTATTTTCTATCATTTTTAATAAAATGACGTAAATTTTCAGGGGTTTTGGGGAAAAAATTAAATTCTTCCAATAAACTAATTGAAGAAATCAAAAGATATTGTCATTTATTTCTGCGGGAGTGGAAGAAATAATTGCTTCTTTTATCATTTAGAACATTTTTCTAAACAAGATACCACGATTTACCTTAACTTTGAAAATTTATGGGGGGGGAGGGGGGAGCGGCTGCGCCTCCCCTTAAATCCGCCATTCCTTACCACTAGAAAGGCCAGGCCCCAAGACCATAAACTGAGAATAGACTTTAGTCAAAATTTTAACTTATGTTTTAAGATTTATGTAGCACAGATGTTTGGAAAAAAAATGCAGTTTTCTTAAAAAAAATATCAAATGCAAACATATACTGAAAATTTTGTTTTTGAAAAGTTTACGGTCTTGAGGCCTGATTTTTGAAGTATTCAATGAACGCTATTAATGAAGGATGTCAAAGAGTACTTCATTATCATTTAGGTCATACCGATCATCGACTAAATTTTTCATAGTCGAGTACTCATTCAAATAGGTTTTTTTAGTATTGTTCATAAATTCTAAATGTTTCGTTTTTGCGAGTAAAAATCATAGAGGGTAATTAAAGTCAAACCGGTTTTAATTCGTTCATGTTCAAATTAATCATTTGAGTTTGGGTGTCAGTCTGTAAACATGTCTCCGAAATCCACTGTTTGGACACACTTTAAAAGGTGTCATGATGGAAAAACAGTGAAATGTACGTTTATGTGAAACTGAACTTGCATTCTGTGGAAGGACAGTTGTGTCATTAAAGGCTGACATGACACCCGTCAGAATCATCGTTAAAATCTTCGTCAAAAACGCCAAATTATGGATATTTAAAAAAAAACCAGTTGCCATCACAAAAGCTAGTCAGTAATTGGCCCCAGGTGATGGATTAATTATGGGTCTAGTGTATAACAAACCCTCTGTATAACGCACACCCTTAAAAGTTGGGTCAATTTCCTTGGGGGGATGCATGGTGAACACACCCCACCTACCCCCCACCCCACTCCCCAACCCTCAATTTTCTCAGAAAAAAGCACGCCGTAAGTTTATTTTGTATAAAAAAGATGATGAA
Organism: Ostrea edulis; assembly: GCF_947568905.1. Lineage (NCBI taxonomy): Eukaryota > Metazoa > Mollusca > Bivalvia > Ostreida > Ostreidae > Ostrea > Ostrea edulis. The sequence continues at coordinate 46,413,856 of NC_079165.1, forward strand.
ATGAAATAAAAATTAATAAGAAATGAATTTCTCTCTTATAGATGCAGGTTGGTGTACTTTCCATGCTAGTGTACTTGAATTTAAATAAAACCTGTCACCCTTATACGTTGTACGGCAGCTTTCCATTCAGTGAACTTTGCTATATTCGTGTGCGCCAGGAATTAGGTACATGTACACTTGTACCCTGTTTGTCGAGGGTTTTTATGTTTGTTTGGTTTTTTTTTTACCAAGTATTTGAATAAGATATCCGAGTAAAATTGACAAGGAGATGATTTTTATTTGCAAAGTGAATTGCTTTGCAGAACTATTATTATGCCCTCCCTTCAAAGAAGAGGGACATATTGGTTTGCACCTGTCGGTCGGTCGGTAGACCACATGTTGTCCGCTCAATATCTTGATAACCATTCACTTGATGATAATGATATTTCATATGTGGGTTGGTTATGAGTAGAAGAGGACCCCTATTGTTTTTCAGGTCCAAGGGTCAATCTACTCTGGACATAAGAATATAATGTCCTCTCAATATCTTGAAAACCCTTTGCTTGAAAGACATCACACTCGGTACACTGGTACATCCTAAGGAGTAGATGACCCCTATTGATTTTGAGGTCATATGGTCAAGGGTCAAACTGGGCAGAGGAATATATTGACCATTCAATGTCTAGAGAACCCTTTGCTTGACAGACATCAAACTTGGTGCACCAGTACATCTCCAGAAGAAGATGACCCCTATTGATTTTGAGGTCACATGGTCAAGGGTCAAACTGGACATAGGAATATACTGTCCGTTCAATATCTGGAGAACCCTTTGCTTGACAGACATCAAACTTGGTACACTGGTACGTCTTCAGGTGAAGATGATCCCTATTAATTTTGAGGTCACATGTTTAAAGGTCAAGGGTCAAACTGGACATTGGAATATACTGTCTGCTCAGTATCTTGAGAACCCTTTGCTTGACAGACATCAAACTTGGTACACTGGTATATCTTCAGGAGAAGGTGACCCTATTGATTTTGAGGTCAAAGGTCAAGGGTCAAACTGGACATAGGAATATACTGTCCGTTCAATATCTTAAAAACCCTTTGCTTGACAGACATCAAACTTGGTACACTGGTGTATATTCAGGAGATGACTCCTATTGATTTGGGGTCACATGGTCAAAGGTCAAGGGTCAAACTGGACATATAATATACTGTCCACTCAATATCTTGATAACCCTTTTGCTTGACAGACATCAAACTTAGTACACTGGTACATCTTCAGGAGAAGATGACCCATATTGATTTTGAGGTCAATAGTTGAACTGTACATAGTAATATATTGTCTCCTATATTTTAAGAATTATTTGCTTGATTGACACCAAACTTGGTACACCGGTACAGCATAAGGAGTAGATGGTATGGTCAATTCACTCTTGACATAGAAAGATATTGTCTGCTCAATATTTTGAATTGATGATACTACTATCAATTAAATGATGTGTGTGTATAACCCTTTTCAATTTTGCACCATGGAGGGCATATGTGTTTTACAAACATCTCTTGTTTAATTCTTATTTTAGGTTGTTAATTTCATTGCAGGTTTTTGTAATTATGCGTAACTCGGAGTTCAATTTTTACCCTGAAGGAATTCATTCTATTAAATGTGAATTTTTTATTAAAAATGCTCTGTGACTGTCAATTTGAATTGGTACAATGTCGCAAATAGTTGTTTCCTACGTGAATGTCAAGGCAATCCTTAGCAAACTGCAGCGCGGCAGAAAAGTCGTCTGTAGCCATTATTAAACGCGGAGTTGAAAAGAATAAACGGGTATTTCCGGCAAAGAAATGTAATAAATCGGTGCATATTCTTAGACATGTAGTGGTCAGTTGGGTTCGATCGTCGGTAGCCAGTTAGCTCAGTTTGTAAAACACCTGACTATTTGTCCCTTCCTGTTATATGTTGTGCCGTGACCAGGATAAAAATCCTGGGTTGATGTCTTCAGGTGTGAAGACATTTAAGGAGGGATGAATGTAGCGGTCAGCCGGGTTCAATCGCCAGTGGCCAGTTAGCTCAGTTGGTAGAGCACCTGACTAGAGATTCAGGGGGCCCAGGTTCGAATCCGGGTCTGGTCCGAAATTGCATTTTCTCCCTTCTTGTTACACACCAATCACATCAGAGGTTTGTAAAGCATAGCGGAATCATCCGAGAATTGCCGATTGATAATCCCCTATATACAGTAATACATGCAATCCCTGTGTTTGAATGAGTACACTTACTTTGCCAGATGATTTGACTCCTTTCATTAGGCAGAAGAAAATGAAAATCCAGGCAAACAGTAAACAGATGAGATTTCTGATGCTGACTTCTCCAATATCATTCAGACCTTCAGGTGCATCTTGTAGCTGAAGTACCTGTCTCCTGTAAATATACAAAAGTAATCTCATTATTTCTTTAACAATTAACGGGCCCTTGGGGAGGAGAGGACTCGAACCCACGACCACAAAATGAACAGTCTTAAATCCATAGGAATGCATCTTTGGTACTACAGATCTCCCCTCACCTTTTCCATCCTTTGAATTGTTGTTTACAAGCCTGATAAGCCTAATATAAGACATTTATCTTTTTCTCCAATGGGAGGAGAATCTACTCAAGTTATATATATTAAAATAAGTCGGTCAAAACTTGGACGGAATGAGTACTGCTATATTGTAATAATTCTGAGGAGTTGCATTTATTTCTCTAATATATGTTTAATTTTAGACAGCTACAAATGGAGGTGGATGAATTACTTACGTCCAAAACTCTTCACTAGCTGTTCTAAATTTTCTTGTGCATTCATCTGTGAAGTTTGACTCTAGAATTGTTGAGTTGAATCCCGTGTAATTCATATAGTTTGATCCATAATAGCTATTTACGGCTGCAACAGTTTTATTCAGGCATGATGCATCATTCAGTTCTACAAAGAAAACAAAAATTTGATTCCAAAGAATGTTAATCATAATGAGTTGGAGATTTAGTACTCACTAGTTACAATATCGTTGAAGGTTTATTTTGACCATAAAAGAAACTGCATTCACAAAATATTCACTTTTACACGTATTTATAGATACGCACTTATAAGGTTTGCTGCTTTGTCCGCCTCGTCCATTGTACTTAATTTTGGATAAGGTTCTAATCTACAATCATCTGTATTCCATGTGTTGTTACACGATTGCCATGGCAGCACTGTGTCTATGCTGACGAAGGACACAAACATGTAGTAGATGGAGTACATGATGATGACGTTGTAGTAGATGCTGACCATAGCACTAATCAGACACATAGCCCAGCCAATGCCTGAAATCCAAGACAGTTTACTGTTATCAACTGATCATAACCATAGCACTAATCAGACACATAGCCCAGCCAATGCCTGAAATCCAAGACAGTTTACTGTTATCAACTGATCATCAGAAGCAACAAGCAATATTTCTGTTTTGTTTCCTTGAAACATTAATTACCCATGAAAAATGGGCTGACTTTCCACACAGTGACGGGACCTTCGGAGGCGAATTGCCCAAAGGAAAGTTCCAAAAAGAACAATGGTATTCCAGCGATGATCAACATAATTGCATAGGGAACCAAAAAGGCACCTGTAACAGAAAAAAAAGATAAATGGAGAAGAATTCAAAATTGGATTTATCAATTTTTTGCTCACCTTAAATGAATTCAAAATTAATCAAATCATTGTCCCCGTAGATAAGGTAGGGAATCAAAGTTTTACATGGAGATATATAGTAGAATTCTTTTAACAGCAGAACTTTGATTAATCACACTAATATGCCAGTGGCTTCAGATTTAAGTTTGTTCAAATCATGGCCGAGGGTGTAGGGGAGTCACAATAGGGAAAGATTGATTGTATATTGTTTAACGTCCATCTCAAGAATTTCTCACTCATGAAGTGACTCGCCATTGCCAGTGAAGGGCTACAAAATTTTGGCCTATGCTCGGCGCTTATTGTCATTGGGGTTGGGGGGGGGGGGGGGTATCGTGCCACACCTGCTATGACGTGGGACCTCTTTTTGCGGTCTCATCCGAAAGACCGCCTCATTTAGTCGCCTCTTACGACAAGCAAGGGGTACTGAGGACCCATTAATGTAGGAATATTGAAAACTTTTTCTTTTTTAAATCTCGGAGCAACAAGGTCATTATTTGTCACATCAATATCCAGGCATCCTCAGAAAGTGCAGTTATATGATAAGTATGCCCAATTCATGGGTCCCAGGGATAAGATGCAGTCACATTAGGGGATCAGAATTTACATTGGAGTTTATAAGAAACAGACGAATTGGATTTAAATTTTCGGTGGGAATAATCTTTCAAAATCTGAAAAACAACAGGACTTGGGTGAGCGTTGTTTCCCATGGGCCTCCTGTTTTCTTATTTTTTGCATTATGTATATTTTTCACTCAATTATAAGACTTTTAACACTTTAAAATGTATGTTACCTCCTCCATTTCTGTAGCACAAGTACGGGAATCTCCATACATTTCCCAAACCAACGGCGTAACCTATACACGACAAAATGAAGTCGAGCTTTCCTGTCCAGTTACCACGCTCTACTTCTTCCTTCGTCTGAAATAGAAAAATGTTTGAAGATAATTAAATAATGTGTGATATAAGTTTCATGAAAAGCAAATTATGTGGCAAGGAGAAATCTTTTATTTGTAAGTACTTTATTAAATGCGGGATTCAATTAACATTGCAAAGACCTTGATAACAATATTGAATAGGTACTATCCAAGGGTACATCACTGCAAGCACTACCCCTTTATTCGTTAAAACAAGTGCTATAAACATCAGTTTGCTGATAAGTGTGTGATTCTGATTATTGAGTTGCTTTTTAGCTCACTTGAGCCGAAAGCTCAAATGAGCTTTTCTGATCACTTGTCCGTCTGTTTGTAAACTTTTTATAATTTCGACTTCTCCAGAACCAATAGGCCAAAAAGCATTATTGGGTGAAGGGCTTTCAAGTTTGTTCAAATGAAGGACCATGCCTTCTAAGGGGAGATAATCACAAAAATAGGGTGGGGTCATTTAAAAATATTCTCCTGAACCGCTGGGCAGAAGAAGTGAAATTTACATCGTGCAGATTCAAGTTTGTCAAAATCATGGCCCACGGAGGTAGGGTGGAGCCACAATAGGGGATCAAAATTTTACATACAAATATATAGAAAAAATATTTTCAAAAACCATTGGGCCAGAGAAGTTTACATTTAAATGAAAGCTTCCTGACATAGTGCAGATTCAGGTTTGCACACACCCCCCCCACCCCCCCCCCCCCCCCCCCCCCCCCCCCCCCCCGGTTAAGGTGGGGCCACAAAAGAGGATCAAAGTTTTACATACAATATATAGGGAAAATCTTTAAATATATTCTTCTCAAAAACCACTGGGCCAGAAAAGTTTACATTCACATGAAAGTTTCCTGACATGATGCAGATTCAAGATTGTAAAACCCATGGCCTCCGGGGGTAGGTTGGGGCCACAATTAAGGATCAAAGTTTTACATGGAAAATCTTTAAATATGGGCCATGGTGACCCATGGGCCTATTGTTAATTTATTGAATTCTATTTTGGGGTTTTCTTGTTTTGTTGTAGGGTTGTTTTTGTTGTTGGGGTTTTTTTTGGGGGGGGGGGGTGAAATTTTTACGTCTAAATTTTATCCATTGAAAATAGGGTGGGGTCATTTAAAAATATTCTCCTGGTGCTGAAAAAATAAATCGGCTGTAATTTTGCATCTGTACCCCACTATCATATTTTTCTGAATGTATATAGAATCTAGCTTATATTAGATTTGCGTAATCCATAATTAGTCTTTTGATTTTCTTCTTCTTTTTTTTTTTTTTTTTTTTTTTTTTTTTTTTTGTGAATAGGCATACATATACCATCAATAATCTCGACTTGATTTGGACTGACGCCTTCACCGAATCTCAATAGGCTACAATTCATGTTTGGAAATTTACTCTCGGCTTCGACCGGTTCTAGCAATTAATGTGCACTTAGGTGACACTGATGTTTGCTTAAGATTTTGACAGTTAAACTAAATCTCTGTCACTATTAATCTTGCATTGCTTTACTGTCTAGGTATGAAAATCCTGAAATAAAAAGTCACTAAATTTTCCGATCAAATGAGGACTCCAATGAAGGAATCGTTTATCTCCCCCCTGATATTGAGGAGTTCCTATAGTCTGGTTTTCTTTAATATTTATTTTAATTTAAATAAATATCACTAATTTTTAAAAAAAAAATAGACTATAGGAACCAAAAATTGAATTGATGAGAGCAATAATTGGTTCTCCATATGCACAAGCTATTGGGTTTTTAAAGTCTTTCTATTCAGTGATTCATTCCTCAAGCCATTCTTAAAAGTAGGGATTTAAAGAAATATGTTTTCAAACCCTAGCTTCTAAACTACATGTAACTAGACCGGGTGGAAAATATAAGCATAGAAATTCAAAATGTATATCCATCCATGCTTTTAAAAAAGATGCCCTCGTACTTTTTTGCAGAAATAGGATGTCTGAATTGGATTAAGGAGAATTTAAAGTCCTGCTTTCATAACCACTCGGGGTGGCTTTTAATAAACACCTAATCTTGAAACCACTAGTACTGACTTCATTGTAAATTGTTACTTTTGAGCTACTCGCTAATGGTAAAACATTTTAAGTAAATTAAATGAATTAGAAAATATTTCGTTTTCCATTTAGATTTTTAATTCAGAAAAAAAATGCGAAAAGACGTAGATCACTAGGAGTGTAATTTTTTATCCTGGAAACTACATTGTACAACATGCATACTTTTCCCTTCAATTACTGTTCAGTGCCCATGTGAAATAGGTTCCTTTATATGGGAAAGCCCAAGGAGATCGACCTTTATCATGATATCGCCAATACATATACGTTTTGGACCAACATTACACATGTGAGGCAGCTGATTGCCAATGTAGGGTTGGAAAACTTTGTAAAGGTTAACAGTTTAGGGCTAAAATTACGGGGTCCTACATAAACAATCTTAAACGGGAGTTATAAAGGTGAAATGCAGCACCAGTAAACACATTTCGACTTTACGATGAAGTATTTATAAAGTTCATATTAAAAATGGAACGGTACCCTACAGTGAAAAATCCATGTAAAACAGGATGGCTGGTCGATGTAACCTAATAGTAA